>NC_088887.1:90045569-90353290 GCF_037157495.1 Lathamus discolor | reverse complement strand
GTTCAAAGCTGTGTCTGCAGAGGTTTAGACAGGACATCAGGAAGCATTTCCTTACTGACTGGTTGTTCAAACACTGGAACAGGCTTCCTTGAGAGTTGGTCTATGCCCCAAGACTGTCAGTGTGTTTAAGAGGCATTTGGATGATGCTTTTAATAGCATGATTTAGCTTTCAGTCAGCCAGAACTGATCAGGCAGCTGGACTACAGGTTCAGTCCAATGGAAATCCAGTCCTCTTTTCTGCCTTCCTCTCCCCTACCCAATCTTTTTAAGATTTTACAGCATGTTCTCATAGTTTGTCATTCAGATTTGAGAAGAGATACAATATGATATGAAAAGACCACACTTCCTTTCTACTAATTAATAGGTTAAATTAATATATTTTTTAATTAAAATAGATAATTGCAAACATCTAAGCTACTAATTTTCTAACATGGAACATATATTGAGTCTTAGCTACTTCAGTCTCTGTTGACTCTGTTGACTGCACTTGCAGTCTTGCACATAAAATGAAATTCTACTTAATAGCTTACATGGTTGGCAATTTGATTAACTATTTTTAAAGAAATATCTAGAAAGGCATCTGTGATATTTCAAAGTAGAAAGATATGTGATGTTGGCAAACAAAAACTAATTTCCTTTTGGATTTTGTTATCTGTGGATAAGGCCTCAGGATAAGTTAATCTTCTGAATCAAAGCAGTGTTCAGGAAAATAGCAGTTTAATTTGATTTTCAGTACTATAAAGAGCATGTATTACCTGCAGTGTTTAAGGTGATTATTTCACAATGAAATTCATAAATATTATTGCTGAGAAATAAAACTGCCCCATGACGCCTCAAATGAGCTTTCAAAATTATGATGAAAGCGTGTTATGCTGAAAGTCAGTGATGTGAACTACTTTGGTGTTGAATAAAAATTTGAAAACATCTCAGGAAGAATCATCTTACAAAGAGCTAGGTGACATAAACAAAGTTTGTTTCAGAAGTGAGTGAAAACCAAAGCTTTGATTTTCTATGCACTGAAATTCAGTTCAAGTATTTCAGTGACTTGATAGGTTTTCTCGTTTGGTTGTTTTGCTTCTCCTGTAGCTAAGCTATGGAGACGTTATAAGTGTACTTGGTTAGTGTACATGCTTTGCCAGGGTACTTTTAAAATGTATCCATTCTCTTTGTAATGGCAGCATACAGCTTATTTTAACTCAAGTTACATTATGAACTCTTCATTAGAAACAAACTGCTTGTAACTATTTCCACATAGTAATTAATAATAAAACCTACAGCCAACGTTTTATCTATGAGTCTTCTTTCCTTCCAGCCTGACTTACTAGCAGCATTATGTGTATCTGTTTTAGTTGCCCATCTTTACCCACTGAATTTCAGACACAACTTACTAAAATCCATCCACTGTAAACATTAAAAAAGGGGTTAATTATGTTTTGTTGTTTTCTATTTAAGGAATTATTATATTTGCCTAAGATGTCTTTCCTATTGTTTGTTATTCTGCATCAAGTAAGATGTAATTGGCATAGTTGTGACTGTGTCTTTATAACTGGAAAATAGAAATGTTAGATTTATTTTCCAATATACAGTTGCCAAAATATACTTCTATGCATTTTTTCTTATTTTTATAAAGTGGTTCAAAGTCTAACAAGTCACCCAAGCATTACTGCAACCTTTTTGTGTATTATGTTATGCAAAGTGTCACAGACAAACCTTGTCAATCATAAAGGATGCGCAAACAAAAAATTTTATCAGTCGAACTACTTTTATTGCAACAAACTGGGAACTAATATGTTAACATGTACAGCCAGGTGTTTCTTTAAGATATTGCTTATTCTTGGTTTATTTTGCTGCAACTATAAACAAGGGCCAACATATTAAAAAATATTATTCAAGCCTCTGCCTATGAAAATTGGTTATTTGGATATGGAACCACTGATTTTCAGGCACTAATAAAATAAAACCTCTTTATTTCTATTGCAAAAGCACAGTTGACAAAGAAATAGTTATTACGGCTTATATACAGATTTTTTACTTGAGAAAATGCTGAAATCAGTTGGATGTTATGAACAATTCATAGCATATTTTTCATAGTTATTTCATTACATTCTTCATGTATTCTTGAATGCTGTATTAGTTTTTTTCTCACTCATACACACACACATTCTGTACGTCAAGTGAGTTTTCCCTAAAACTTATGTTAATGGAGAAGAGTGTAGAAATAGAGACTGGTTTGGAGTTCTGTGTATGTACTAGTGATATCCAGAATCATACATAAAGCAATGACTTTGCAAATGTGCTTGAGGTGAAATTTGGTCTACTGTATGCTTTTGGACTTTATAGCATCCACCCACCAAAGTGAACTCTTAGGTAATCAAATGTTCTTGCAATTATGTCACTAAAGTTACATCAGGACCTAATTTGTTTGTACACAGAACTGTTTTTATTTTTCACCTGTTGTCTCTGCTACAGTTATTCTTCTTCACTTTTCAAATATAGATAATTTAATTTCTGTTTTACAAATTCAGGTCAGTTAAAAAAAGAAAGACATTTCCCAAAGCTGAAAGCCATGGTCAGGATCCAGATTTGTGAATCGGAGAATGGTTCACAATAAGCTCCCTAGAAAATTAGTGAAGGCATGCTGTCATTCAAAGTTGACACAAGAAATGCAGTCTCTGAATCAAGAGCTGCTGATTGACTTTGGCAGTGGCTGAACAGAGCTGAACTGCACATCTACATGCACAGCACATTAACAGGAAGAAGTGTAAAGAATGCAATGAAGATACAAAAGACAACAATCTCAAACTACAGCAAGAAAGTATCCAATTAAACATAATGAAAAAATTCTTCACAGTAATGTCAGCAAACACTGGAATAGTCTGCTCAAAAAAAGCAGTGCAATATCCATCTCACATGATTTTCAGGTATGACTAGGCAAAATTCTGAATGACAAGAGCAGCCACTTCCACTACCTGTGTTTTGAGCACTGAGTTGAACTAAATGATATCCAGGGACTTCTTTCAACCTACATTTTTTAGTTTGCTGTGACAGTAAATCTCATTCTCCATGCTAGGGGCAAGGGGAAGTTTAGATTGGATATGAGGAAGAACTTCTTTACTGTTAGGGTGGTGAAGCATTAGAATGGGTTGCCCAAGGAAGTTGTGAATGTTTCATCCCTGGCAGTGTTCAAGGCCAGGTTGGACAGATCCTTGGGTGACATGGTTTAAAAAAAGTCAGCCATAAATCATACAGCTCTTTCACTCACCGCTCCCCCCACCCCCCCCCACCCCCCCCGCCTTGCCCTCCCTCTACTCCTGGAGGGACGGGGAGGAGAATCAAAAAGAATGCAATTCCCACTGGTTGAGACAAGAACAGTTTAGTAACTAAGGTATAACACAAATCACTGCTGCTACCACCAATAATAATAATGATGAAGGAAATAACAAGAGGAAAGAATACAACACCTCAGCACCAGCCGACGGATAACTCGCCCAACCCCACCCGACCGAGCACCGACCAATACCTCGTCCAACCCTGCAGTCGCCAGCCCTTCCAGGTAACTCCCCGTTACATCCTGGGCATGACGTGCTGTGGTATGGAATACCTCTTTGGTCAGTTTGCCTCAGGTGTCCTGTCTCTGCTTCCTCCCAGCTTCCCCTCCTCCCTGGCAGAGCATGATTCTCACAAAGTCCTTGGTCAGACCAAACATTTGAGCAGCAACTGAAAACATCGGCGTTATCAGCACTGCTCCCAGCCAAAAAATCAAAACACAGTGCTGCACCGGCTACTAAGAAGGAGAAAAATAACTGCTACTGCTGAACCCAGGACATTGGGGGACATGGTTTAGTGTGAGATGTCCCTGCCCATGGCAGCAGGGTTGGAAATAGATGATCTTAAGGTCCTTTCCAGCCCTAACTATTGATTCTATGATTCCAATTTAAGGCTATGCCCTAATCTAAGGGTGTACTGCTAGATCAAAGAGAGCTAGAAACCAAGCAATGGTGACAAAAACAGACAGAGGGATGGAACACCTCTCACACACAGAAATGCTGAGTGGGGCTGTTCAGCCTCAAGAAAGAAGGCTCCAGGGAGTTCTTATTGTGGCATTTCAGTATTAAAAATTGACTTGTAAAGAGGACAAAGACTTTTTACCAGGGCCTGCAGTGACGAGACAAGGGACAATGTTTTTAAAATAAAGGGGACACATTCAGACTACAGGAAGCAATTTTTTGTGATGAAGGTGGTGAAACACTGGAACAGGTTGCTCAGAGAAGTTGTGGATGCCCCATCCCTGGAAATATTTAAGGTCAGGCTGGACGGGGCTCTGAGCAACCTGGTCCAGTGGAAGGTGTCTTTTCCCATGACAGGGGGGTTGAACTAGTTGATCTTTAAGTCTTTTCCAATCCAAATCTTTCTATGACTGATTTATAACAGTTCATGCTGCTTAGAACTATTCTGCACAGCAGAATTACTTTAGAGATTCTTAACTAGAGCAAATAAGCAAACTAATTGCAGGTCATTGTTCAGGCCTGAGGAAAAGACACCTACATAACTCCACTGAGTAGGAGACACAGTTGAAGAAAGGAGATGTTCATGAATGACCAGTGCAGCTGTTAACTACATTTTGCAGAACAGAGTGATTAGAATAGTCTAACATGCAAAAGGCAGTATGTATATATTGCCCTGCAAAACAGTGTTCCACCCAGTAGGCTGCAGAAGAGCTGAACGTGAGGGCGGGTTTCAATTAGAGAAAATAATTTTTCTAAATCCAATGGAAAATGAAGCTGAGAAACTCATTAGAGATGTAGAGGAAGAGGATACAAAAAGGACTTGACTGAGATCTTGTGGCAAGACCACTGATAGTTCATATACAGTTTACACTGACTTTATTGGTCATGCTCACATGAATATTACATAACACATCAGTCTCTCTAGATATCAAAGGATATAGATAAGATTTTGCTCATATCTTGTGCATTCATATTTTTACTGTGATTAGAGTACTGCTCATTCATCTTCTGGTGACTTTCAGTGAAAAAAAATTGCCTGTCCTAACTTCTTATAGTTTTTCAAATGTATCTTGTACTTCATTTTAGTCTTTATAGTCATCCACTAAAGCAAACATATGGAGTTATGGATGCATAAACAATACTCACAGAGTTTTTCTCCTAAACATTTTATGGAACTTGAATCAATTTATATTATTGCCTAAATAAATAACACCAAAAATATTTTGAAACTTTTGTCACTGTAAGAATTCGTTTATCCTACTGATAGATCATGCAAGGCTTTAATATTGATGAAAAATTACTTGAATTCATTCTTTCCTTCCTTTTCTTTCTCTTCCTCTTTGTCATGACGTAACCTCAGCTAACAACCAAGAACCACAAGACTGCTTGCTCCCTCACTCACAGCAGGATGGGGAGATAATCGGAAGATTAAGAGTGAGAAAATTCGTGGTTGAGATAAAAAACAGTTTAACAGTCAAAATAATATAATAATAATAAATTGTAACAGAAGGGCAAATAACAGAGAGAAATAAAACCTGAGAGAGATAAGCTTTGCAAATAAAAACAGTTGCTCATTACAAACTGACTAATGCCTAGCCAGCCACTGGGTGGTGTCCCCTGATGCAAAACTTCTCCCTAGTTCTACTGCTGAGCATGCCATATAGCATGGGACATCAGCTTGGTCAGCTAGGGTCAGCTGTCCTGGCTGTATCTCCTCCCAGCTACTTGTGCATTCCCAGCCTGCTTGCTGGTGGAGTAGTGTGAGGAACAGAAAAGGCCTTGGCTCTGTGTAAGTATGCTCAGCACTACTGAAAACATCCCTGAATAATCAACACTAGGTTTAGCACAAATCTAAACATAGCCCCATAGTAGCTATTGTGAAGAAAATAATTCTATCCCAGACAAAAACAGTCATCCTGGTTTCGGCTGGGGTAGTTATTTTTCTGCCTAGTAGCTGGTGCAGTGCTGTGTTTCGACTTCGGTCTGAGAACAATGCTGATAACACACCAATGTTCTAGTTGTTTCTCAGTAGTGCTCACCCTGATAAAGGACTTTTTAGTCTCATGTTCCGCCAGTGAGGAGGGGCACAAGGAGACAGGAGGGAGCAGAGACAGGACACCTGACCCAAACTAGCCAAAGGGGTATTCCATACCACAGAACGTCATGCCCAGTATATAACCTGTGAGGAGTTACTTGGAAGGGGCTGATCACTGCTCAGGTAGAGCTGGGTATCAGTCAGCGGGTGGTGAGCAAGTGTATTGTACATCACTGCTGCTGGGTTTTTTTCCCTTTTAGTTTTATATCTGTTATTTCCCTTATTATTATTGTTATTAGTAATAGTATTATATAATACTTTTTTAGTTATTAAAATGGTCTTAAACTGTGGGGTTTATGTTCTTTCGATTCTCCTGCCCATCTGGGGAGGGGAGAAGGGTGTGGTGAGTGAGTGGCTATGTGGTACTTAGGTGCCAGCTGGGTCTAAATCCCATCAGTACACCCTTCCCTTTCTTTTCCTCTTATGACCTCTTAGGCTTTATGGAATATTTCGTGTCACATAGGATCACCTAAGAAATGAGATAAACAATATGACAGGCTTCCAAAAAATTTCTTCAAAAACACCCAGTTCATATATATGAAACATTACTCACTTGCCAAATATGCTGATTTGACAGGCATATATTGCGATGTGAAAGTTCAGTTATTTATGAAAGTAGGAATTATCATCCTGACCTTTCCAACAATTCTTTGGTGCTTGTTCACTGCAGAATTGCTTACTTTTATGTAGAAGCAAACAGAACTAAGAAGGAATCACAGTATTTTTGCAAATGCTAGTCCTGATTTGACTATGCAGAATGTAATCTTTGTTTCAGTTGGAAAACAGTATTTGTACAGATATTTTTAATTCATGCAAATCCCCAAAGAGGAGCTCTTTTTCTGAGAATATAGATATCCTTGTGTGAACAACTGTGTTTGTTCTGGAAATGTCCACCCTGTTGTCTAGTTAAATATATGTGTAGCATTTAGGATGCAGGCAGAAAACAGAAGAAAGTTTCAGATTCATTGACTTTGATATAAAGAACTATGCAATCATTTTAACAGAATTAGAAGATCAGAAAGTAGAACCAACAGAAATGCTCAAAGAACAGAACAAGTTTTCTGTCAAGATTTAGCTTCTGGCATTTGAAGTGTCTTCAGCTACATGGTATGTGGACAGACAGTGGCTGGATAAATATGCTTTACATTTCAGGTGCACTAAACAATGCTAAGGATTTTTCCAAATTTCTATGTCCAAAGTATTGCAAGACATGAATTTTAATTTAAAGTGCTCACTGTAACCTTCACAAATGGGACACTAAAAATGAATACTGATTTTTTTCCCTCACTGTTTTTTTATTTGTTCTGATTTATTAGTATGAAATGCTTAACAGACCTCATTCCACAGAGAGAGGAGCATGGAGTCAGCTGCTTTCTGGGATTTTTGCTACAGGTATGTTCACTGTAGCTTCTAGAGTAAGGAACTGAGGGGCCAGCCAGAAAGTCAGGACCAAATTTAAACATTCCAGTTTCAAACAGTTCTAAAATGTAGAGATTCTTTTTACTTTGGACTTTATTTTTAGGGTTATCCACTTTTCCTCTGGCACTTTTTGTGCCCTATAAGGAGCATGGGTCATATAGTTAAGGAAAACTAATGCATAACTTAGCCTTACACAGCTTGAAGGACTGTGTATTGGACTCAATCACATGGCTGATGTCATGGCTTCCCACTGAACAAAAAGAATTTTATACATTTATGCCTATGATCTATGGTTTGTTTCCTGCTTCTCCAACTCTTTCTATACACAACTTTGAAACTCCTGTAGCTAGGATGAGTGTGCTACCTTAACTGAGCTCCCTGCCCAAAGAAAAGTTGGTAAAAGCTCTGTTACCCATGTATCACCAGTTCTATGGCTTCTTCCTAATTACCAGTTTATATGCTATCTAATCACAGGGCAAATACAGAGACATGTGCCATGTCATATTACATATTAGAGCTGAAATCTGTTCCCCAAGCACAAGGTTCTTCAAATATTGGACCAGCACTTTGAATGCCTGCTAACTAGCAAATTAGTAATAGGAAGAATATGAAATGGTAGTGAAATAAAGATGAAATTATGTTGTTATTTCATTCAGTCAGGGAAGAACTTTCGTACTTGTGAGAATACCCGTGTACCCAGGAAGACAATATGCCAATTGTGTCTATCAGAGAATCAGAGGCATAGGCAGATGTAAGGTGAAGGGATTCAAGACACAGACTCCAATTGCAAGTTGAAGATCTTTTTACTTCAGATTATAAAGATTATATACGTTTTAGATTATATCCACATGCTCAGAGCTACAATGTGATTGGTTAGTTGCTGCTGTCCATGCACGCAATGCAAGCTTTTAACTGGTTAGTCTGCCTTTTCGACCTTCTCCTCACTTGTCAGTTCCTTCTTCTGCTTCTCGTTTTCATACTCTTTGTTCTGCTTCTTTGCTCCACTTTTCTTGCTCACGGTTAGTTCCCCAAAGAGCTAAGATTACAGAGTCTTGCTCAAAGTTAGTTCCCCAAAGAATTAAGGTCACTCGGCATACTCTGACCAAGCTCAAACTCCTCCTACAGTAAGGGATGTGTTGGTTTCCTTACTAAACCTAGAACACTTGACCATTATGCAGTTTCATGTCTCAGTATGCTGAGCAACACCTGAGCTAGACAGGAACTGACACAATTACCTCCTTACAGTATTTTTAATCCTGAAACCTCTTTTAGAATCAGGTAGACAACCTACTTAGTAATCTCAGACAGAAGATGTTAAAGTAACATCTTTCTCAGTTCCTGGCACTTGGGAGATGAAACCAAATTTCAATTTCCTTTTTACCCAAAAGAATAAAAAAGTGCATCTCTTAATCTTGTTAAGATGTAAGTTATAGGTTAAGTTCTCAATCCTTTTTGGGAAAAGCTGCTCCACTTTGATACTAATTACATATTCATGGAGACAGAAAAAAAATAAAAAATACCAAGAGTTTTGATCTGTACAGCCTTGATTTAAAAGACCCATTTTTTCAGTCTACATATTAATGAAAATTTAAGTATCATGAATTAAATACTCACTAGAATAGCAATTGAGAGGAACTTTTCCCCCATGATAGGTAACAGCCTTGACCATTTGGTTAGAATTTTGTGATGTCTCTTACTTCATCTCCCTCTGGAAAAATGTATATTTAATTATTTCATGCAAAAGCTAATAAATTGAAGGAGGAACGGGAAGATTCCCACTTCTACCCCTCATAGCCAGCAAAGAGGAAAGTGGGTCTAGGTTTCTGAATTTGTAATTGAAATTTGTGGACAGAATAATTTTCTGTTGCTTTGACTTTTTTATTTAGACTAAGGATTCCTATCAGTTTAATGCCACAAGCAAAACAAAATTATGTTGCCTGTGTTGTGTGTGTGCAACATCTTTGTGTTTACATTTCCCTGTTTAATCCAAGGTATTGCTAAAACCAGGCATTTAGTCCTTATTTTGACCATCCATTTAGCTTTGTGGTGCCATTAGTAGATTATTAGCGATGCCATAGCTAGTCTAAAGCTCAATTGCTGTAACGTACAGTGCAGTCGCTGTTGTAAGGTTTATGGAAATGTCTGTAAGACCTGCATAACTTAACATGAGGTAGGTCAGATGCTGGTTGCTCTGATTTCGGCTGGGATAGATTTACTTTTCTTCCTAGTAGCTGATGCAGTGCTGTGTTTTTGCTTTAGTCTGAGAACAATGCTGATAACAGATTGTCCTGA
Source organism: Lathamus discolor (assembly GCF_037157495.1). Lineage (NCBI taxonomy): Eukaryota > Metazoa > Chordata > Aves > Psittaciformes > Psittacidae > Lathamus > Lathamus discolor. The sequence goes on along the minus strand of NC_088887.1, from coordinate 90,343,477 downwards.
GTTCAGCAGTAGCAGTAATTTTTCTCCTTAGTAGCTGGTGCAGTGCTGTGGTTTTGACTTTCAGCCTAGGAACAGCACTGATAACACCAATGTTTTTAGTTGCTGCTCAGTAATGTTTACTCTGACCAAGGACTTTCTGAGTCTCATGTTCTGCCAGGGAGGAAGGGAAGCCAGGAGGAAACAGAAACAGGATACTTGACCCAAACTAGCCAAAGAGGTATTCCATACCACAGCACGTCATGCCCAGTATATAAAGTGGGGACAGTTACCTGGAAGGGCTAGATCACTGCTCAGGTAGAGCTGGGTATCGGTCAGTGGGTGGTGAGCAGTTGTATTCTCTTCCTTTGTTATTTCCCTTATCATTATTATTACTGGTGGTAGCAGTAGTGGTTTTGTGTTGTACCTTAGTTACTGGACTGTTGTTATCTCAGCCCATGGGAGTTACATTCTTTCGATTCTCCTCCCATCCCTCCAGGAGCGGAGGGGACAAAAGGGAGGGCAGTGAGAGAGAGACTGCATGGCTGACTGAGTTTAAACCATGACACACACCCATGTTGTAATTGCTTGGTAATGCTAACCACAATAAAGGACTTTTCAGTTTCATGCTCTGCCAGTGATGAGGGACACAAGGAGCTAGGAGGGAGCAGAGACAGGGCACCTGACCCAAACTAGCTAAAAGGATATTCCATACACAGCATGTCATGCCCAGTATAAAAGCTGGAGGAGTTACCCAGAAGGGACCAATTGCTACTCAGGGATGGGCTGGATGCATCATTTCTGTTTGTTGTTTCATTGTTTTGTTTGTTTGGTTTGTTTTTGGTTTTTTTTTTTTTGTTTTGTTTTGTTTTTGTTTTCTCTCTCTCTTTTTTTGTTATCTCCCTTTTTAATATCATTAGTAGTATTATTACTATATTGTACTTTATTTTAGTTACTAAACTGTTCCTACCTCGTGGATTTTACCTTTTTCTGATTTTCTCACTATCTCCCCAGGTTGGAGGGGAAGTGAGCAAATGGCTGTGTGGTACTTAGTTGCCCTCTGTGCTTAAACCATGACATGATGTCCTCAGAATAACCTTACAGTTAGTGAATAGTTGAAGATTGAAACCACATTTTGGAATGAATTTCACCCTATTCTTAGGGAACACTCTTGAAAAATGTTTTGCTGCATTTTGGTGGATATTGGTCTAATAGAAATCCAGTTAACTCAGTTATTTACCTGCAGAACTTCACTGGCAATATCACAATGTGTCTTACTTTGTATTGCTGAACCACCCATTTCCTTATTTTCCTCTGCATCAGCTCAGCAGACAGAAAAGCAGAGGCCTAGGTATATATAGGCAAGGACTACTCTTTCCTGACTCAGGTGAAGCAGAACTTTGGATCTATCATTATATTTGTAAATTAAATGATCTTTTCCAGTATTAATATTACCAAATTCTCCAGTCCTCCCATGCTAATTCTCAAATGGTGCCAACACATTACTTGAGGGAATACTAGCTGGCATAGATCTGATCTTTCTAGCAATGTAGATGACTTAAAATCCAGGGCCTGGAGAAGTTCTGTGGATCTGACTAATTTATCTGTAGCCATGTGCTGGCAGAGTCCTGGTAAGGCACTTGCCACATATAAATGCCTTAAAAAATTTTTATAATCATATAGAATAATTTATAAATACTTTTTAACCCTGCCAAATATTCCTTATAATACTTACTTAGTCATCACTTAGTATCACTTTATCCACAGATTATATTTTCACTATAAACATTCATAGTAATGTGTTAAAACAATATAAAAAAATGAATTAACTTTGATCATAATTTAGCATTAACTAATATATATGTTTGTCTACAGGTCACTTTAGATCCAAGGCACTGTAATTATTATATAATTTTAGTTAAATCTCACCATATTTAAGAAGTCAGCTTTGCTTGCTTTGCCTTCTTCAACTTTTAAAATTGAGTGTAAGACAGACAAATAAAAGATCTTGTAGAATATAATGTGAAAAGGTAGGAATAAAATAATTTAAAAAAACTATTAATATACACATGACGACAGACACCCTCATAAGTGTCTGTGAAGGATGCAAAAATCACTATATTATATGTAATACTAACTTTTATGCAGTTCATTCTCTTCTCTGAATTTCATCTTTAAGAAATAATATTGAATTCATTTCACCTTTTCTTCTGTCTCCAGGGGAACCTATTCTTTTCTGTTAATTATAAAACTGTCTAGGGCTCTGCTTATTCAGGTATTTACAGCTTCTATCATGGTGATTCCCCAATTGTAGTAATTTATTCTTAGATCACCCTTCAGAGTAGGTATTAGTAACTCTTCATTCTGATGAGTCTCTGAAGACCTAGCAAAAAAATAAATACAGGAAATCTGAAGAGAAGCAAAAAATGTTCAAGGACAGGTTGGACAGGGCCTTGAGCACCCTGGTCATCCGTTTCCAACTCCCCTGCCATGGGCAGGGACATCTTCCACTAGACCAGGTTGCTCAAAGCCCTCTCCAGCCTGGCCTTGACACTGCCAGGATGTGGCAGCCACAGATTCTCTGGGCAACCTGTTCCACTGCCTCATAGTGAAGAATTGTTTCCTAATGTCTAATCCAAATAACTGAAATCAGTGAGGTATCCCGTGCTTAATGTCTGATTACTGCCAATCCTCAACTTGCAGTTTCACAGAAGGGACTAATTTTCACTAGTGCATGAAATTTTGAAAATTTGTCCTTGGAAAGACTAACTGTGGAACTTCGCAGATGATACACAGATCAAGATGTACAAGGTTGTTAAACAAACTTTATCTCTAAATCTATACTCTTTTCTCCCTTACTAACTACATAAGTCTATAAATCCAAAATGCAAAATCACGCTCGGCTGCATGGAGAAAGTTAGGAGAATGCATGTTTCATCTTCACTCTTTTTTTACTGAAAAAAAAAAAAAAAGCAAACCATACGACATATGGGAAGTCTTTACTGAGGATGTCTATAGTAGTGATATTACAATATATAAACTATATACTTAAATTTTCTTCAGGAATAGTGTGTTACTATATTTCCTGCAAGTAATTTACAGATTATCTCAAAGAATCTTATGATTAAGTAATAGTGTTTGAATTTATTTATGGCAATAAATTGCAGTTTTCTTCCAAGTCCTTCTCTTTAGTATTTTCTTTGTATCTACAGTACCGAATTTTTTTTCTTTTCTTTTTTTCGTTTTCTTTTCTTTTCTTTTCTTTTCTTTTCTTTTCTTTTCTTTTCTTTTCTTTTCTTTTCTTTTCTTTTCTTTTCTTTTCTTTTCTTTTCTTTTCTTTTCTTTTCTTTTCTTTTCTTTTCTTTTCTTTTCTTTTCTTTTTCTTTTTCTTTTTTTTTTCTTTTTCTTTTTTCTTTTTCTTTTTCTTTTTCCTTTTTCTTTTTCTTTTTCCTTTTTCTTTTTCTTTTTCTTTTTCTTTTTCTTTTTCTTTTTCTTTTTCTTTTTCTTTTTCTTTTTCTTTTTCTTTTTCTTTGCTCTTTTTTCTTTTCCGTTTCCTTTTTTGTTTTTCGTTTCTTTTTTTCTTTTCCTTTTTCTTTTTCCTTTTTCTTTTTCTTTTTCTTTTTCCTTTTTCTTTTTCTTTCTTTTTTCTTTTTCTTTTTCTTTTTCTTTTCTTTTCTTTTTCGTCTTCTTTTTTTTCTTTTTTGTTTTCTTTTTCTTTTTTTTCTGAAGTTCATAACACTAGCATAAACTAAATGAACAGAAACAAACTTTTATAGAACACACTGAATTCACAGAACATTCATCATGATTTCATTTCACTGTAAGCAATTATTAAAATTAAGACATACATCAGAAGCTTATGTGCTCAAGTTCAAATGCCCTTTCAACTATATTAAGAAGATAATGTTCTGGATATATTTGAATAAGTCTAGATGTTTTTCCTCATTAAAATAAATTTTAAAATAAATTCATTGTTATCTCAAGACATCTAGGAGTGAATATAAATTGTACAATGTTTATTTTTATTTCATAGACTTCAGCCAGTATTGCTGTTTAAATATAAAAAGAGAAAATAAATATTATAGCCTTTTTTCTCCTCTCACATTCCCTTTATGCATCTTATAATTGTCTTGCAATTGTTTCTCATTAAAACAAAACAAAATTGCACACAAATTCAATTCTATAACATTAGATATTAACTTTAATTATGTCAGAATCGCTAAGGACTGTGTTTTTATAGCATGTTAAGAAAAAAACCAAATTAAGCTCTGTACTACCTCACAGATCTCTTACAACTGCATGGTTTTTATTGTCTGACAATTAAAAGAAATGCAGACACATATTAACTTTAAATAACTCTGTTATCAAAACCAGTACTATGCATAATATTAAATGCTTTGAGTTAGGGGCATGCTATTAATGTTGCTTTGGTTGAACAGAAAAAGTCATGCTTCAAAAGGCCATGTATTCCAGTGTTCCAGCAAGACAGAAAATTACAACTGTGTTGCAAGTCTATATAAGGTATTAATGGAGGTATGATTTGTCTGATCTGATAAAATGTTTTTTGTTTTGTAATTGCAATAGCTGTCCCATTTGAAGCAAACCGTTCTTCATTTCTCCATTTTTTTCTAGAATCGTGTATCTACTGTAACCCTACAAATTGTATAGATAGATGAAAATCACAGTAGCCTGCAGGATATAAAGGTCAAAATGAAATAAATTTTGGCGGCCTTGATTCAGCTATTTTCCATGGTCTCATATGGCACAAGAAAATAACGATCAGAAAAATTTTGCTAGTTTGAGCAATTCAGCTGTTGGTACAAATTAATGGCTTTTAAAAAAAGTCACTTCTTGGTTGAAGTAAAATAGTATTCTCTGTAATCTGTCCTTGGTATTAACTTTGGAATAGTGGAAGTGGAATATATGAACAAGAACATAGATGGAGACATAAAATGCACAGCTGTCAATACTATTAGATACTGCTACTGTCCAGCCTCTGTAAATAAAGAAAATAAAACAAAAAGTTTCTGCATCCTTGCAGGAGACATGGTTGCTCATGGTTTAAATTAAGATCACAAGTCAAAGGTCTGAAATACCTTTTTATTACACTTTTTTTTTCAATTTACTGAAGAGTCAAGCCAGTATCTTCTTAAAAAACAAGGAGACTAGTTATAAACAAGGGGGGTCTTCAGCCAGTTGGTATTATAGAAACATTTACTAATTTCTTATAATATTTTTTACTCAATTTCCTTATCTCATTGCCCCTAATCAAGAGAGAGAGAGAGAGACAGAGTATAAACTAGAGAATGGGAAAAGGAAGAACTGTGAAATTGTACTCCTTAATTATATCTCTTTACTTCAACAACATGTTCGCCAAGAAGAGTCAGGCTGTTGAGCTAATATTCTAGTTAGGTATTGACCTGGGTTTACCAGGAGCCGTTTTGCTCCTTCTTAGTAACTGGTGCAAGCTCTGTGTTTTGACTTCCAGCCTGGGCAGAGAGCTGATAACACCGATTGTTTTTAATTGTTGTTAAGTAATGTTTATTCTGGCCAAGGACTTTGTGAGTCTCATGCTCTGCTGGGGACAAGGGAGGCCGGGAGGAAGCAGAGACAGGACACCTGACCCAAACTAGCCAAAGAGGTATTCCATACCACAGCGTGTCATGCCCAGGGAGGTAACTGGCAGTTACCTGGAAGGGCACACTCTCTCTCTTCAGGGGGGTCAAACTTGTTCGGCGGTGGTATCGTATTCTCTTGTTATTTTCTCTTATCATTATTATCATTGGCGGTAGCAGTAGTGATTTGTGTTATACCTTAGTTACTGGGTTGTTCTTATCTCATCCCGTGGGAGTTACATTCTCTTGATTCTCCTCCCCATCCCTCCGGGAGCAGGGAGGGTCGGGGAGGGAGTGAGTGGACGACCTGTGTGGATCGGTTTAAACCATGACAGGTATTTTTTTCTCTTTCTCATGGTTTACTTGCTGGCAGCTTGCTGTGGCACTGGGCTCTGCGAATATGTGAAGCAGGAGAAGAATGACTCTTTGAGAGGTGCTTTTACTGTAAAATGCAATTGTCTCAAAATCACATTAAATCCTTATTTTGTCTGATGTTTCTCTTCACAACCTGAGCATAATTATTTCTAACAATATCAAAATCTATTTTGATTAGGTGAAACAAAATGATTCTGCATCATCACCACCACAAACCAACCAGCCAAAAAGCTCCACCCACAACCTTCCTCCACCCCCACCAAATTCTCACTTTAATACTTATTCAATTTATCATTTAAATAGAAAATGGTGGAATGATATTCACCTATATTCTGGTTGTACATGAATGGACTCTGTTTGCTATCTTTTGCTTTTAAAAAAAACAAACCACAAATGTTTGCAAATGATGTTTGCAATGAGAGCCAGAAACCTTAACAGTTATTATGTACACCCGAGTATTACCCAGGATTTCTTTTTTCTTTCTGCCAACACTTCTTCTCCATTTCCTCATTCTAGGCTTTTCCACAGTTATAGGCCTGAAAAATCTCTCTCCAGCTGATGTCAGAAGCTGATAGGTTTCCATAGAATGCTTTGGTTTGGAAGTGACCTTAAAGATCATCTACTTCTAACCCCGTTGCCGTTTATACCTCCCACTAGACCAGATTGCTCTAAGCCCCATCGAGGCTGCCCTTCAACATTTCTAGAATACAGACCTCTTGTAAACTTACATGAAGACTGACCCCATCCTTAAGGATTGTAAGATTGCATGTGACCTAGCAATCTCAAAATAAATTAAAAATTAAAACTAATTCTAAAGGTTTATATATTCCATTTTGTGATTTTGTGCCCCCCTTGTCTCAATATGAATTAATAGTATTCAGCAGTCAAGAACAGAAGGAAAAGGAATATTTACCTCCTCTCTTCTGGCTGTAGTTTTCTGGTATATTTTATTTTAGAATCATAGAATCATATAATCATAGAACAGCTAGGATTGGGAAGGACCTTAAGATCATCTAGTTCCAACCCCTCTGTATGGGCAGGGACACCTGCCAGTACACTGTACGGACTGCCTGCAGTTGTCAGCGCTTCTTCATATGTATGCCTTCCTGAATTTTCTTATCATTTACACACAGAAATAAATTGTCAAATGCCTATCTGGCCAGTTTCTGTATTTGGATGAGTCTCTTCCCTTTTTCTTCCTCTCTTCATCTCTGGGTTTCATTTTTCTCTCTCTCTGATACTTACTTGTCCAAGAAGAGAAAAAGGTCATGCAATGGTTGCACTTGTATGAGCCTTTGCTTTCTCCCAAGAACTCTGTTTTTTCTCCTAAGAAACCTGAGGAGACACTTTCACCCAAGAAAAGGTCTTGACAAGGAAAGAACAGAGTATGTTATTACTTCTTTTAATCTGAGAAACAGAAGCCAGTGTTCTGTCAGACAACAGAAGGTTTTACAATATTACTTTAAAAAAAAAAATGTATTTTTAGCTTTTGGAGTATATGTGATGTAACAAAAGTACTGCTTGCTCTTTATTTTCTCTGGTAAATGACTATCAAGAAGCCCTCTGTAATTAGATTCATATTTCTTGAAACACAACAGGTTTTTTTCCTTTATTTAAATGCTATGATACCAAATAAGAGTGATAATTTTCTTTTTTTTCAGAATACATAGACTATACTTTGCTAACAACTAAATGCATGCTACACTGTATTAGTACTTTAAATGGAAAAAGAGCTAGACTTAGATACTTTAGCACTGACAAGACTGTCTACATTAAAATGCTGCATACACTCTGACATGTTTTGGTATGGCTGATGAATTCTTTCCCAGGCAATACAAAGGTGAGATTCTTGTTGTGGTTCTTTTTAATAACAGGTTTGAATGTACTTGTACTGATTCTCAGATGTTACTGTCTTTGTGCTAATACTTCAGCAAACTTAGCTAGTCATTTGACAGTATAGTTTACTGTTTAACTGCCCAGTCATTATTGCATTTTATAGCAATAAATTTGAAGCTGAAATTTTAGCATTTGTTTTACAAGAACACATGTGAAGGTGCATAAAATAGTCTAAAGAAACTGGTTCAACCTAATAGCTAAAAAATTTCAATATATGTATATATTATCAGTCTTGAGATAGAGATTGTATAGATAAAACAAAAGTGATAAAGCTAGCAGTGTGGTACATACTGTCTTCTAGATACTAGGCATGTTTCTTTCTGAAAGACTCTTGACACAACAGAATTATTAACAGTGATTAAGCTGTATTTTTATTAATACTGAAAAATGATCAGTTAAAAATGGAGTACTCAGATTTACAATCTAAATGACAAAACTAACCTTCCTTAAAGAAACATGAATTGTAGGCTTGAGATGTATAACTTCTAAACATTTAATTCCCAAAATACACCTAATTTTTCTCTGTTTGTTGCCAGTGAATGAAAATCAAGCATTTCTATAACTTTGTTTAAGTTTGGATTAGAGGAAGCACATTAACTACCAGGTAATGAAATGTCACTTCAAATTCTTCATGTGTTCAAGTTTGTTTCTATCCAATGCCAGTGAATTGTAGTGAGATGTATTTCATCAGATTCATTATCAGTTTATTTCTGGGATCTAGATTAGGATTATTCAAGTGTAGTCTCTGAAAAAGTTTGATTTGAAATTCTAATTGTTTACAGTTGGACTTCATGATCTTAGGGGTCTTCTCTAACCTAAAAGATTCTATGATTCTATTCTGCGATTTAGGTGGTATGAATGCAAGAACAGAAACACATCAACCAATGACACATAGTCTAAACTTTACTAATAACCATAAGGGTTGGAAAGGATCTTAAGATCATTTAGTTCCAGCCCGCCTGCCATGGGTAGGGTCGCCTCACCCTAGGGTATATCAATGGGTATAGTGGGTGGAGCAATTATAACTTCCAGATTTCTATTCTGCAACATATGCACAATTCATACCAGTCGGGGTTGCAATCCCTCCAAATCCAGTTTGGAACAGCAGCATCGACCCAGACCAGCAGGATGCTCATTGACTGGAGGTATAAGTTCCTGGCAATGGACTGATCTATCAGAGTGGTGCTGCCATGGGCTTACCTCTCTCCATGGCACTGGGCAACTGTGGGTGTGGTCCCCTCCACTCCCAAGGTGCCGTTGTTTTCTTACTTACATATGTCAAAATTGTCAACAAAAGCCACCAGTGGCCTCTAATCACATAGCCCCAGGCGAACATCTTCAATATTTCCCATATGTATTGGCAATTAGTTATTGTCATAAAGTTTCTGTCATCTTCTGGCTTCATCCTCCAGTCATACACTTCCGTAACAAAAGTAACTTCTTGATGCTTTGTTTTTCTATAAGCTACAAGATAGATGCAGAAGACCAAGGTAAGATCAAACTTAACTGAGCACAGCTGTTTGGCTAGGCTTTACCCAGTGACAAGAATTTTAGACCCCAGAATTTTAATCTGGAAGATTTTGAAGTGAGTCTTAGCAGGAAAAGTTCCTGCAGAAGTTCTACAGCTTTGTTGTTCCTTTACACCATAAGACTTTTATTTTTATTGTTTATTTATTGATACAATAATAACAGTGATTTTAGTATTCAACATACATTTACCAGTTTCAGTTGACATATATATATATGCTTATCAATTAAAGTGTGGCTAAATAACATTTACTTAAGATTTTTTTGGTCCCCTAGGACCTTTGGGGTTCAAAGTCCTTAAAAAGAAGGAACTTCAGTTTTATTTGGTTGTTCAGTGAATAGCAACTAAAATCAGTTCTGTACTCTGTTTCAAGAAATACATAACCACCTGCCATGTTTAGAACAGTAGCCCAAGCGTTTGCCTTTAGATACATTAGAGTGTGTGTTCGTGCATATTTGTACATAGAACATAGCAGAAAGCATCATAAGCCATATCTAATAGACTATTTTTTCATTCAAATATTAAATGTTGGGAAATTTTAGAAAAAGCATGACAGGAAGAGTGCAACATACTGCAAGGTGAAGCTACTGGTCATACTTGATTTTATTTTTTTAGAAACTTTTAGTAGGCTGTGATAAGTTACTTTGGTACACTTATTGTACAGAAAATAAGATGGAAAAAAAGAAATACCTTAAATCCACTTGGTACAATACTTTGGAGGTTTGTCTGGTTGTGAACTGTTCATTCTATTTTTCTATTATGTGGCTACCATTTTTAATGTACAGCAATATCCATAAAGTTACCACCATGCATGTATAGTATGTATACATGTGTACACACCTCACTTTTCCAAAGAAAGCATGTCAACATTATAAACTGTGGCTTGACATTTGATACAGTTAAGCAAATTGCTCTGTGTGATATTATATCCTCAGGGATGGCCTTCCTTGCAAGATCTTGCAAGGCCTTCCCATGTTAGCTTTTTGCCAATAGGGTGCCTATCCTATTGACTTGCTGGAAGTTGAAATGACAGTAAAAGAATACGAGGACAAAGTATGCAAGGAAGGGACTAATAATGACTAAAAAGTAGGTGTTAAAGATGATGTCCTCTGGATTCTATATTGTATAGAATAAAAAGAGTGAAAATACTAATGAGCAATGAAGTGATTTAATTTTGGTATGTACCTTCAGAGTTCTGCTGTGCCTACTTGATTCATGTACTGTATTGATATCATGGTTGCTTGAGAGCTGTTGTATTATTAATGCATGTCTTTTAGAAGATTGATCATGTTCTCTCTACTCACTGCACACAGAAGTAAGCCAAATAACCATTCCTGAAAGAGTAATAAACCTAAAATGTAAAATTCTAACAAGAAATGTAAGTATTATAACTATTTATAAACACCTCATATGTAAGTAAGACAGATTCTGTGTGGGGAAACTCAGTGATCTCAATAGCCTGTAGTATCATAATATCAAAATACCTGACTTTTGTACTTGCTGGTTTCCTAATAAACTATTTGAAGCATGATTTCTGTAAGCAAACCACTTTACTCTTTTATATTGTGTAGATACTATAGTATACTATGCTCTGCAATGGTTTGCTATGCTATGCTGTGCTGTGCTATAACATATTCTACCATCCATACCATACCATACAATACCATCCATCACAAGGTTCTGAAGAATTAAAAATAGCACCCAGGATTATTTTTTTTTTTTTTTTTCCCAGGGAAATAGTGTGAGGATGTAGTGAAATCATCCTGAATTCTCCAGACAGCAGAAACATCAAAGCGACCAACTGCAAGTTTCAGAAAGCCATGACCTTTATTTTAGTTATCTGTATATTTAGTTAGAACTTAAAGAACTGTGGGTCATGTAGTCAGTACCCTACAGGTTTTCTTTAGTAGGTGAAATTGTAAGCATCACTACCTTTTCAAAGGAGCTCAAATAATAGCAATCAAATTTGGGCATCCAGCACTACATGTTAATTTAACAGGATTGATATATGTTGCAGTAAATTATCAGTGATTTACTGCTTATTCTAAAGAAAAAAGCCCACAAATATGTTAACTTTTCAAGAGTGTTCAATGAATAAATATAAGTAAAGTTAACAGAAAACATTTCCAGAATCTCAACAATTCAATACAGGAACATAATGAACTTTCCAGTCATATAGAAGCATAATGAACCTCATAGTCACAATGCAATGATCAGAGATTGAGTTGGTGGAAATGAAAATAAAGGGATCAGTTAAAGAGGCTTGATAGAGGCAGGGTAATCTAGGTATTACATATAATGACATGACAGAACACTCCAACATCTAAATTCTGAAGCCCTTTCATTGTGTACAGTTGTTTTCTGCACAATCCCCACAGTTTCCCTGTTGGTACAGATGTGTTTACAAGATACACAAAGACTTCAAAAACTGCTGAAGGACTTCAATATGCCTTATAATCTTTTATTCATGTATATAAAGGAAAGAGGCGAAAATGTATTCGAGGTTTGCACATAAGCAGTTCAAATGTTTGTGGGTTTTTTATTGTTGAGGATGAATCTATTACTAAACCACGTAGATTTTGGTAGACTATTATTTATTTTTCCATATATTTAACTAAAACTCTACATTTGTAACACATTTATTATGACATCTTTATCAATATTTCAGTAATAAAAATGTCATTTTTTTAGCTGAGAACAGAGACTTTGTAGGAAAATTAAAAGCAATGTTGCAGTAAATTAGTGAAAAATTAATTCAATCCAAACTTAGTGGAAAAGAAAACAGTGCTGAATATTACAAGATTGTTTCTCTGTTCCTGACAGCTTTGCTGATCATTTATCTTTGTATTTCCATTCTTTAACAACTTGATGTTCAGTCTCATTAGAGCTGAATTAGTTGTCTTCTGCTCTGTTTTACACTCATCACTATTTATCCAAAGATCAATAAATTCTGTTTAGTAAGAAAACTGAATGTCAGAATGCCAAGCTTATAAAAAGACAAATTTTGAAATTGTTACTCACATTTCTTTTCATTAAAACTAATAGAGCTAATAGGTTGACCTTGAGACAAAAAAGATACAATTCATACTTGTAAAAATAGTTAGCCTACATAAAAAAGCAAATTAGGCAAAGATGTATACATTCAATCATATTTTTTCAGTTAAAAAATACCATTTAGCATAAACAATAACTGAGTCACAAATAGAGGCCATGGTTATGATATTCAACACAATTGCATGAAGCAATATACACTCTTTTAGAAAGGTTCAGAACTACTTTGTCATCTCATTTTGAGCTCTTGGACTTAGTTGAAGCATAGAATCCTAGCTAAAGTGTCAGGCTGCTGCTATTTGTCTAACTTACATCCAAATACCCTAGATAAGACAAATCAAGCATCACACAAACACTAGAAAACTGAAAAAATCATTTGCTTTCTTTGACGCTGTAGATTCCTCAAAGAATCATAGAATTGGTGATGGTTCAGGAGGAAATCTGGAGATTTCTATCACAGAATCATTTGGGTTGGAAGGGACCTTTAAAGGTCACCTAATCCAAATCTGCTGCAGTGAGCAGATTTGTCTAGATCAACTAGATCAGGTTGTTTAAAGTCCTGTCCAGCCTGACCTTGAATGGTACCATGGATAAGGTACCTACAATCTCTCTTGGCAACTTGTTCCAGTGTTTCATCACTTACATCACAAAAACAAAAAAAATTCTTCCTTCTGTCTAATTTGGATCTACCCTCTTTTAGTTTAAAACCATTGCTTCTGCTTCTGTTTTTATAGTCCCTACTAAAAAGTGTGTCCCCATCTTTCTTGTAAGCTCCATTTAAGTACTGAAAGGCTACAATAAAATCTCCCTCGAGCTTTCTCTTCTGAAACTAAACCACCTCAACTCTCCCAGCCTTTCCTTGTAGGAGAGGTGTTCCATCTCTCTGATCATTGTTGTGGCACCTGCTGCTGTGGCACAGTACATTGTACACAGTACATTTACCTGCCCCAACATGTCCATATCTTGTACTGAGGACTCCAGGGACTGATGCAGTACTCCAGGTGGGGTCTTAGCAGAGCAGAATAGAGAGGGAGAATCACCTCCATCGACCTGCTGGCCACACTCCTTTGCATGCAGCCTGAAACTTCTTGGGCAGCTCACGTCCAGGTTTTCATCTACCAAAACACCCCAAGTCCTCCTTTGCACGGCTGCTTCAATCCCTTCACCCCTCCAGCCTGTATTGATACTGGTGATTGCCCTGACCTTGCACTTGGCCTTGTTGAACTTCATGAGGTTTACACCAGCCCATCTCTGAGCTTGTCCAGGTCCCTATGGATGCCATCCAGTCCTTTAGGGGGTGTCATCCACAAACTTGCTGAAGGCGCACTCAGTCCTCATGTCTATGTTATTGATGAAGATATTAAACAGTACTGGTACCAACACAGATCCCTTAGGGACATCACTGGTTATTGATTTCAATTCAGACATTGAGCCGTTAATCACTACTCTGTGTATGTGACCTTCTAGCCCATTCCTCACCCACTTAAGTGCCAATGCATTAAATCCATATATCTCCAATGTAGAGAGAAGAATGTTGCAGGAGACCATGTCAAAGGCTTTACAGAAGTTCAGATAGGTAACGTCCGTCACTCTTTCCTTATCCATTGATGTAGTCACTTCACCATAGGCCACTATGTTGGTCAGGCAGGACTTCCCTGAAACCAAAATAGGAATATCTCTTGTACATCTGATGAGCCATGAACATTGTAGTTATGTCTTGAAAATGTGTCGTGTTTGTTGGCTTTTGTTATGTTTCTACTAGGAAGAGTTTGGCTTTGTTTTTTTTTTATAACTGACCTGCAAATGCTGCAGGCAGTAGTGACACTTAGCTGCTTCTTTTTCAGACTAAGCAAGAGCAGCTCCTCCAATGAGTTCTTGTAAATTCTCTAGGCCTTCTATCAGTGTAATAGAAATTTATCTGACTAGCAAACTGGATATTATTAAAATTACAGTTACGCCACACTAAGATAACCTTTAAATTTGTGACCTGCCTTTCACAATCTTCCAAACAGTAGAAGCTGTGCATTTGTTAGAATTACATGTACCTGGTAGCTGACATCATACAGTATTTGTCAGGCCAAGATTCATTACACACACTTAGGTGGAGCCTTGTTACCTCTGTATATAGTTAACTGATATATATCGTTAACCTATAGATAGGTCTCCAGTGAATATTTTGGGCATTTGAGTGGCATGAATCCAAACTTTCTCTTACTGACTGGATATAATTATGCTTTCCATTTAGATTGGACATTATGTGGATAAAATTAAATAGAAGGCAGACTGACATCATTATTGGAATGTCTTAATACAGAGTAACGCACAGTATTTTGATGCACAGTAATACACAAAAAAGCATTGGATGAGAAAAGGGATGAATAATTTCAGGCATTGATTTCTAATTACAATAAAAAAAAAGAGCAATCTATCTTAGTGCTTGGGGTATTAACTAATTTTTTCTTTCTTCTTAAATTAAAGGTGGTATAGTAAACAAAAGAAAAAAACCCACATTCATGCTGCTGTAGGCTCAGATAGGAAGGTGTAGAACTGTGTTTAGGTATTTTATATTAAAAAATGATAGATTTATCAGAAAAAAAGTAGTAACATGGAACTCAGAAGCCACACCCTTTTAAAGATGCATATATATAATTTTCCTTTTTAGTCCATTTTATACACTTGTTCTTCTACTTACCCTTTCCCAGAGGGATTTCATATTTCTTAATTATTTTTTTTTTCACTAAATCTTAGTTTACCTTCTCTGTAGCAGGTGGCTTGTAGGATGATGCTAAGTTAACCTTCCTAAAAATTGAAGGTTTTATTGTCAGCTTGGTTAGTGGACTTGGTTTTTTGTTTTGTTGCTTGTTTTGTTTTTTTTTTTCCTGATTTTGCTTTTAATTATGCGCAGTAAATAGGTGATGATCATTCATACTCCAAAACCTAGAATCATGGTTAAGGTTTATAAAAGATGGATAGGATCACCTGTTGCTTTAAGGGTGTGTAGCATAATTAGGTACAAACTGAACACAAGATATAGAGGGTCTTGAAGTGCATAAGAAGCTTTTCAGCAGTAGTGGGGTTACTTCTGATCCAAGTTTTATCATTTGTCTTTAGTATCTAGTCTAAGCTCATTTTCTCTCTACAATGTGTGAGGAGAAGTCAAAACCTGTAAAGATGGTTCATCCTCATCATGCCTGACATCTTAGGAAAGGACAAATAGGTATTAACATCAAGCTTAAATTAGATACTATTTGTTGGATGACCAATGTTAGATGAGATTCATCTCTCCTTCAGTCTGTGATGGTTCAGTGAGGAATAGGCAAGAGGAAAGCACTGATTTTCCACTTCTAATTAAACAATATGTTTCTGTAGACGAACCAGGTCTTCCACTTGCCTAAGAACAGTAACATTAAAAATAAATAACCCAAATGAACCAACAATCAAAACCAACCCCATGTTATCTATTGAAACAGAAGCTGAATGGGGGTTTTGGGATCAAATTTAAGTGTCTGATTTCCTTTTTCTTTCCAGTTTTAATAATGACTTTATTAACCCCTTGTGAAATTCCACCCTCTCCCTTAAAACATTTTATCAGATGAAGCTATTGTTCATTAGTTTCAAACTAACTTAATTCCCTTTATCATCCTTTGAACATCATTTTTTGCTTAGAGGTCAAAAGATAATTTTATAACAAAGCAGTGACTAAGTGCTTCCAATATACTTTTATGTCTTGATACATTTCAAAAATTTCCAGTGTTAACATAACAAAGAGAAAGTTGAACACAAAAGGACAGAAAGGGAAAAAATGAAATTTGTCAAACAACAGGCAGAATCTTTTATCCTGAAAAGGTCAAGTATATTTACAAAAGTGATTTTACCTCTGTGTCCATTTCTTCCCTACTGTCATGCTCGCAATTTGGCTTCAGATGTGCCATTGTCATTTCTCAGCACAAAAAGTCTAGCAGAAGCAGGACAATAAAAAGGGGAAAGAAAAAGAGAGGTCAAGAAAATTCAAGGAAACTAGTTTCTTTTATGTCTTGGACAAGTTTGAAACATGCTTTTTATACTAGGTTATAGGCAGAGGCTCATTTTCTGCAAATGGCCATGTCCTTTTAATGGCAGAAGCTCAATGAAGAAAACACACATCTCGCTTTTATTCTACTATGATATTTTCAGCTAAGTAACAAATAATTTCTGATCTTTCTACAGGGAACATCATGGCATCAAAAATCTTCAAAGATCCTTTCGCAGCTACTGCACATATACTATATATGCTTTGCTTTATTGAGTCTTATAAAATTGACAAATTTTATAAGTGATCTAGCCCTTCTGGGTATTTGCCCCCCAGTTTATATACTGGGCATGACGTGCTGTAGTATGGAATACATCATTGGTTAGTTTGGGTCAGGTGTCCTGTTTCTGTCTCTTCCTGGCTTCCCCTCCTCCCTGGCAGAGCATGAGACTCAGAAAGTCCTTGGTCAGAGTAAACATTACTGAGCAGCAACTAAAAACATCGGTGTTATCAGTGCTGTTCCTAGGCTGAAAGTCAAAATCACAGCACTGCACCAGCTACTAAGAAGGAGAAAAATGACTGCTACTGCTGAACCCAGGACAAAGCCTTACTTTAATGTAAATATAGGGAAACACAGTTCACAGTGAAGATGTGTTGGGTTTTCTTTAGATATTACACTAGCATAGCAGGGATTCTACAATTCTTCTACATTTTGTTGTTACTCAGGATACTTCCTCTCTTAATCCAGTTGTCTATCCAGAGGTATCTATCAGCAGCTGAAGTACTTACAGTACCCTAGACATCTGTAATTGGCAGATCTGACTCACGATCCCAGTGAGATCTGTTCTTTTCTGGAGCATGGTTTGTAATGCATGTGAGATCATAGAATCATAGAATCATAGAACATATGGTTCATATGGGACATATGGGACACCTCATACTAAACCATACCACACAAGGCTTCGTCCAAACTGGCCTTGAACACTGCCAGGAACGGAGCATTCACAACCTCCCTGGGCAACCTATTCCAGTGCCTCACCACCCTAACAGGAAAGAATGTCTTCCTTATATCCAATCTAAAATTCCGCTGTTTAAGTTTTAACCCGTTAGCCCTTGTCCTGTCACTACAGTCCCTGATGAAGAGTCCCTCCCCATAAGGTACACTGATAAGGTAATGCAGATTGATTTTTAATAAAGGCAATCAAATAATCATATCTCATTGATGTGAACCTAGTTTTTGAGATGTTCTGCATCAGTTTTAATAAGGACATTTTCTTAGAAAAGTTATGTTGAAAATTATTTTGTTAATGCTACGAAAGCATATGTCATATTCACTAGGAATATAAAGAATAGAAGAAAATAATTAGATAACACTAATACAATATATCATGGGTATTGGTATGAGAGGTCACATGTTGCATATTAGTTCTGGAGCAGATAATTCTTCCTGTAGTAATTAAGGTCTCTACAGGAAATGTGTATAAAAATGTATTTTTCTTTTATCACTGTAATCTCAAAATAAACACATGCTAACCATCTTAGTTGTTACAAATATTCAGAATATGTAAGCCATTTTCATTTAAAATTCTGGATATCCCATTGAAATTTTCCTTCTTAGAGATGATATAGCAAACCATATTTATAACCCTGATTCCAGAAACAGGTTTAAACTGCATATTTCTCAAGATATGTCTGATCTGATGATACCGTTTATTTCTTATCATGCTTTCCATTATAGACATCATTTTTTAAAGGATTCTAAACATCAGGATAAAAATCTTTACAGAGTTAAAATGTAATACATGTTTTTATCTTGGAAATAAATGGGATTTTTTATGAAAAGTGTTTTGGGTTTTATGGAAAAACCTTCACAGCACGCATGTAACTTTATATTTTGAATCTTTGGTAATATAAACTTTATTAATTTCATTTGTATGTGCTGCAATAGTGCCTCAATCATATTTTATACTGTAGGTAGAAGAACTACTTAGCAGGTACACCCCACATAATTACACATAACAGTAATAGTATGAGGGACTCAGATATCTAAGAAACTCAGTTAAGCGAAACAAGCAAACACTTCCAGATGCAAAATTTAATTAATAAAAATGAGAAGAGAAAAGTTAAGACCAATGAAAAAGAAAAAAGGGCAATGAAACTGGAGCTCATTGACTAGCAGAAAAATAGGCAATCTTACAATGTGATTCACCCTGCCTGTTTTAAACACCCACTGAAAGATCCCCCTGTAAATGTGCCTATTTCTCTCCAGTAGCTATAGAGGTAATGTAGGCTGACTAGCTCTGATACTGATAATATATCAGAATTTGGCAGATGCTTTCAAATTAATCTAAATTTGGATTCATTCAAGGCATACAAGAGAGTTCAAGGCATATGTCTTGTTACACTATCACACACACACTGGAACCTCGATCCTACAAATATATTGGGTTTCTTCATATTTTTATTGTTATTAGTACTTATTTTTGAACACTGTTTGAAGTGCCATCAGTATGAAAGTGCTCTCTAATTTGCTTATAATTAAAAAACTAATACTAAGATATAACAGACTAAGCATTCTATCACCATTCTCTTGAAAAATAGAGTAAGAAAAATTCTTGTATTGGACAAATGGGCTCCACATAAAACAGTAATAGAGAACAATTTCAGATTTCTTTTTCTTCAGCAGCTTCATAGATGGGACACTCTCAGAGTAGATCCTTGTGTTTGTTCTGAATATGAAGTGTGTAGAGGAGACTGAGGTACACTACTGGATATTGCTCAAGACCCTAGTCAGAAACATCCATGTAGTTGTTTTTTCTTGACTGACATGAGGTGGGTTCCCCATAAATGCACTAAAATGATTTCTAGCTTCTCCTCAAAATTTAATGGAGAAGAAAATAACTAAAACCTCTCAATCATTCTACCATAATTAGTGGTTAGTAATATTAGACAAAGGTGGGTGCTTAAAGTAAGCAACCATATAAATCATGCCTGTAGCCTTTTGTGAGGAATAAGTCCATTGTAACTGGGAACAATAATTGCATGTTATAACTGTGATAAATTAAACAGAGGATTCCTTCTTCTAACAGACGACAATGTATTTGTAAATTAAGAAGCATGAGATGGGTATAAGTGGCTATGAAAAAAAAAACCAACCAACAGTGAAATAACACCTATCAATGTGGTAAATTTCATTTATACTAACAGTTTAGCAGTGAGTATATTTTTTATTCAGAGTCAAAAATTGTTTTATTAATTTGTTAGTGAGAGTCAGATGTTTTGCTTTAATGTGCAGAAGCTGATGACCTTTGCATTGAAGAGAGATGTACTTGAGAAACAATGTATTTATGGTGGCTGATGGATTATGTGAGCAAAACTTCTTTTGTAGTCAAGTATGTCTTACTTGAGGTAAGAATAGTTACGAATATAAAAAGAGAATACAAGAAGTCAAGGAAGAACTTCTCTAGATTGTTAGAGAAATACTTTGTCTGCTGCTGATTCTGTAAAAGCAGCCTGTATGTTCAGCCACTTGTTTTGTACTGAAAAATCACTGAATGAAGCACAAGAATCACTCAATAGCTGTGAAACTCCAATCATAGGCAATCAGAAGACTCACCTTGAACTTGACAGATTTGCCACAAATTTTCTGAAAAGTTAAAATAATAACAATATTGAAATATAATTTTATGTTTATGCTTTTTTCTTTTTTTTTTTTTTTTAATGGCAAGTATTTTGATCCTTGAAATTGTGAAGTTGTGAAGCTAGTAAGTCTTTCTTAACCTCTGGGTAATAACAGAACTTTAAATAATATTAAATGACCTAATTCCCTTGTACACCTTTGCAAACCTCTACCATTTCATTTGAAATAAATCTTCAAGCAAAGTATGACTTTGATATCACTTTCATGAATGATCTGAAAGGGAAAGTGTAGCTCAATATACTGATAAGTGAAGAGAGATTCAGAAATCTAAAAAAAAAAAAAAAAAAAATGAAAATGGGTGAATGTTACCACTTCAACTCATGTCAGTAAGAATGAGATATGAATTTAAGGAATATCGTATTAGATTTGGCTTAGGCTAAGAAGATAGATAAGCAAGTAAACATTTGGTCATCAGGAATGGAACATGACAATTAAGAAAAACAATATAGCAATCAAAAGAAATGAAAGCAACTCTGAAGAAAACAGTACAAGTACTTAATTTAAATGTAATTTGATCATTGCAAGATGAGATTTTATAGAATAAATACATAAAGCTGTGTTAAAAAAATAGGTGGCAAAAGTGTAGTCTGAGAAAAATGACAGGAATTGTAAATTCTTAAGTATTAGGATAGCTTATTTTGATATTCCTATGTTTTGGTAGAACTTCAGTGGTGTGAAAAGAATAGAAAGCTATGAATGGAGATTAGAAGTAAAGCTGAAGTTATGAATGGAGATTAGGAGTAAAGCTGAAACATTGATGTAAGCCGGCCTTCACAGGAAAAATAAAGTTTTTTAGACAAATGAGTACTAATCTGATTGTATCACTTTACGATCTATTTATTGCTTCCAAAGATTGAGGCTTGCTTTAGAAATCTGCCCAGTATTTGAACTAGAGGGCTATAGGTGACCAATGACACTTTAATTAGTTCAGACTCTGGATCAATCAATTCTTTACTGGTGCCTGACAGCTCAGATGCATTTGACATTATTTATCTTTGTTCATTCATTCATCTGCTCTTGCTCTTAAGTTGTTTGTATTCCTTAGTTCTTTGTATTTTCACTGTCATCTGTCTAATCACATGCATGTGAGTCACTGCAATAGATCTTCATCTGCTTCTTTTGTTCTTTCCTGTGACATTCAGTAGAAGTCTCTTATTAAAGTATTTTAAAGATTATTCACATGTGACATTGAGCTATTTTTTTGTTGATCATAGGTAAAATCTGTTTTCTAACATTTTGACTGGTATATTTTGGAAGGGATGTGAAGAATATTGATGCTGAAGAACAGTACCAAAGGATACTCTTAAGTTTAGGAAAAGATAACTTTTTAAGTGGTCGCTAGATCCTTACTTTGAAATGGAGGATCAAAATTAATTTTTTTTTCAACAAATGATGATTCTTCTTTGTTATTTTCTTATTTATTTTTTTTTTAATGGGATGAGACTGGTTATCTGTCCTACACCAGTGTTTGGCCATCTCTAGTCTTTCATTAAAGAACATTCAGTGCACATGAGCGCTGTTCAGAGAGAAGTTGTATAGGGAAATAAGAAAACATGGGAACAATTAGTTGAAAATTATTTGGAAGAAGACCAGCCAATACTTATTACCAATTTCAGAACATCTGTTATGTATTAAAATAAGTACAGTATTTAATACCCATTTTAAAAGTTAGTCTTCATAAAATGATGTTGTTCTGGGTTCAGCTGTAGCAGTTATTTCTCTCCTTCCTAGTAACTGGTGCAGTGCTGTGTTTCAGCTTTAGTCAGAGAACAACTCTTGTAACACACTGATATTTTAGTTGTTGCTAAGTAATGCCTACTGTGATTAAAGACTTTTCAGTCTCTCATGCCCTGCTAGCAAGGAGCGGCACGAGAAGCCAGGAGGAAGCAGAGACAGGATACCTGACCCAAACTAGCCAAAGGGGTATTCCGTACCACAGCATATCATGTTTACGTACTGCTTCTCTGAAACACAGCATATAAACTGGGGGGAGTTACCCAGAAGGGTGTATCACTGTTCAGGTCAGGCTCGCTATCAGTCAGTGCATGGTGAGCAACTGTATTCTGCATCACTTGTATTTATTGATTTTTTGTTTGTTTTTTTCTTCCTTTCCCCTTTTAATTTAATATTCTCTCCCCTTATTTCCCTTATTATTAGTACTACCAGTAGTAGTTTTATATTACACTTTAGTTATTGGACTGTTCTTATCTCAACCCATGGGGTTTACATAAATAATGTATTCTTCTTCCCATCCCACCTAGGCCTGAGGGGCAGAAAGGCTGGGATGAGTGAACAGCTGGGCTTAAACTATGACAGATGCAAAAAACCCCTACATTGCAATCCTGGAAAAACAGAGGCTTACACTGTATATAAGGCTCTGACATGATAATAGAGCTTTCTATATCTTTTAAAGAAGCAGGAAAATGATCAGTATTGTTGACAGACAAGGAATATCATCTATGATGGCAGTTCCTACCTTCTGATTCAGGACAGTATTGCCTTAATGTAATGTTGTTCATAGTGTTTTTCTGATAGCCCAAGTTTTTTTCATTGCTTATATTTTTCCCATCTTTTCTATTCTAAAAGATTACAGCTCAACATACAAGAATACCAATCCAAAGATGGGAAAACCCTTCACTTTCATCATAGCCAGACAGTTCTATTAATAATGAGTCTCATTAGGCTACACTCAAGCTTTTCCCAGCATTACAATACAAAGCATTACAACATATGTCACTGAAAACGCAAAGAAAATAATTATGACCTTATCAGTTCCTTCCAGCATGACACTCATCTCTCAAATTGGTTTTAGAAGACATGGGAAAGAGGTCATGACATTTAAAATAAATATTGAAGTAAACTTAAAAGAAATGAATAAACCATACCATAGTTGGGAGGGTGGGGGAAACACAGACAAAATTAAAGTATAGATACCCACTTGCAGTTTTAATGTCGAAGAATTTTCAGGCAAAATCACTAGTGATTTTGTTTATCATCCTCACCTTGTCTATGTGTTTATACATACTCACACACATATGTTACTGAAACCACTGATGCCTTACCCTGATAACCTTTAAAGCTGTGGGGAAAAATAAATCAGACTGTCTGTTTTTACAACTGTTATGTCAATCTCAGTAATGGCATTAAGTTTCTAAAATTCCAGTAAAAATATTGAGTAATTGTTATTCTTTGTGTAAGCCACATATTTGCTACTTATCTTTATTAAAAACATAGAAAAAGAAAAATAAAACATGTGCTACCTAGGAAATATTTTATAATCTTTTCTTTGTCAGACAGATTTAGTGAGCTAGATTTAAGGATCAGTTTCCCTGCTTGATTATTCATGCAGCCCATATATTTACAGAACAAAAGGCAACATTTAATAAAATCTGAATTTTGTTTGCATATGTACTGAATTCTTTTTCTGTACAAGGTTACTTTCTTTGGTTATCCGTTAGACTAAAAAGAATAAAATGTCTTCAATTTTTTGAAAATATATATTAGTGTGCAGGAAGAAGAATTTAGTTCTCCATTTTTATAAAGGCATGACTAACTATAATAGCAACCTGACCACAGTTAAGCATTAAATTGATGAGAAATTTACTATGTAGTGTCCTAGAAGGCCATGCAGGATTGTGATCTATTAAAGCAATAAATAACATACTACAAATATTCTGATAAGATGAAGTGTTGTGGTACTATAAGGTGATATTAATAATCAAATTGCTTTAAGTGGTTTTGCTGCAAACACACAAACTTACATAACGTTTTTGTTGGTTTTCTTTTTCTTTTATTAATTGCTATTCACCTTCTTATGAAGACTTTGGATCTACAATGAGGTCTGAATATTCGTAAGTGGAACACTAACTTACTGTAAACCTACTTGCAGCACTACAACAAAAGCAATCCTAAGATGTGGAAAATAATTAATTAAATTAAATTTCCTAAGATGTGGAAAATAATTAATTAAATTAAATTTCCTTTTTCAGAGATGTCACATTACCCATTTTTATCATGCAGAAGATTATCCTGATAAATTGACATAAAAATATTTGGCTATAAGGTGCTGTTTTGTACGCATAATAACTACAGCTGTCAAGATCGTATTCTCATCTTTTTAATTGTGAGTGTTCGTTTTCATTTCCACCCTTTAGCAATCAAGTCCAAAACTATTATATGAAAGAAGAAAAATAAAATTGCATTTTTAAAAGTCAATGCTTTTTCTGTAGCGTTATGCCATCCAGTTAAAAGTTAGCATTATGAGATATAGGATGGTCAATAAAGAAAAATTGATCTTTTTTAAATCTAAAACTAACAATATGTATGGAAGGACTAGAAGAAAAAAAATCCAAGAGGGGCATATAGTGCCATGACTGGCAAGAGTTAACAACACTAACACTGAGCAATGGATTTGGACAAGGAAGTGCTCTGGTTAAAGAAACTTATATGTTCGGGTTCAAGGGCTTTTGCTTGTTTGTTTTTCTCCAGATGAGAATATTATATAAAATATATCTAATCCACCTCAATCCAAAGTATTAAAAAAAATTTAATATAGGTATTGTTAGTCATTAAAAAAACCCCTCAGGACTAAGAGATCCCTAACCTGCAGATTTTACAGTTCTCATGTGTTTTACGCATTTTTTTTTATTCCTAGAAGATCCATTAAGCAAATAGCTCTTTGAAGGAGCAGTTGTGAGAGGATTTTCTCACTTGTAATATATTTCTTATTGTTCGAGTAAGATGATACTGAGATTATCACATGGCACTCACTATATTTTAAAATTTAATGCTCATTAAGCCTGCAAGGTTTATATGGTCAATAAACTAAAACTTCAACAGAGCAAATTGTATGGTTTGTGTGTCCTAGGTCTATACATTTTTAAAAAACTCTTGATTCTACCATTTTAGAAAGTGGGATCATATAAACACACCAGTAACAGACACTGAACTATATTTTAATATTAATAAAAATGTGACAGCTATTCCTGGGATGCTTTACTGGATACTGGGGTACTTTTTGAAGTAAAAACTTCATACATAATAAAGTGTACATTAGTGCTGCTCGTATACAAACAGGCAAATAAATTGTTACATATTCTGAGGAACAGATTAACAAAATAACTCAGTTTCACTCAGAAGACCTCACAGTCTTTTCCCTCATCATTACCTTTTCTTTGTTATTTCTAGCTCTTCTGTGTCCATTCTGTCTAGCTGCATTTTCTTTCTTACCTGTCTGTCCTTCATTCACTGCATCTTTGCCTCTACAACCATTGTTTTTTCATTTAGAGAAGGGAAGTGTCTTGGTAATATGAACTTAGAAATGGGAATTTACAGCTGCCAAAGCTACCATCATTCTTACTAGTGCTCCTGACTGATAGGTCTCCATCTGCTAAATTTGCAGATTTGTGAGATTATCATTACTTTTGATGTCAGGGTTTCATAGCTAACTTAAAAATGTTTTGTAAGAGAATTACAGAACAAATGGAGATTATGAAATAATGTCACCACATATTTGCTGGTCTGAAGTTAACTGATATGACTGTACACTGCTGTTTTGCATACAAGGATGAGAAAAAGTGTTATCGGTCTTAAAATTCTTAACGAACTTTGCTTCATACTCCTGAGTAGCAGCTGTATTAACTCTCCACACATTTGCATACTGAAACACAATAATTTCTTCTCTTCCAAGCACTGTTTTATCAGTTTTATAATGTACAACAGGCAATATTTTTGTAATAGCCTGATACATGGATTAACTAATTAGCTAACTTTTCAAATAAGAGCTGTGAAATTAATTTTCCACTGACAAGAAAAACTGGTAAAGTGGGAAATGTGTTACTGTATAGCAGCTTCAGTGCATACAGCAGTCTCACATTCATGAGCAGCTGATAGAAGAAAGCAATTCTGCGTGTATTCCATACAGAACCTTACACTGCTGATTACTTTTTTTGTTCTGCAAGGATTGAAAAGTTTGTAGTAGTGGTAATATTAGAAAAACAACTCTATTGCAGTGTAAGCATTGCAGGGCAAGCTTTTTCATGACAATCAGAAAATAAATTCTCTGGATCTTTTTCCTTATAACAGTAGTGTAATATTGCCCATTGTTTGTTTAGTTCTAGCTGTTTCTTTATATAGCCATAATTTGCCTCTTTTTTTTTTTTTTTTTAAGAGTCTGGATTTCCTTTTGTTGTAGTATATATAATATTCTTTTGCAGAATAATTAAGTTATGGTATAAAGCAAAATATACATTAAAATAGAAATACCAAACACTGTAAACCTATATAAAATTGATATATAATTAAAAACAAACATATACTTCAGCATCCTTAATTATAAATAGATGCTAATAGAACTAGGTAAAAAAGAAAAATAACCTGTCAAGTTTTCCCTTATCTAGATTAAATATACTTTATTTTCCAGGAACAATAATTAACAGCTTAGTCGTGATCACAGAGATATATTTTACTCTGCTTTATGACTTTATATTCAATGGAGGGAGAAACAAAATGCATGTGAGTGAGACAAAGTAGGCTTCTCCAGAAAACTTGAGTTAAGCTGACACTTAAGAGCAGATAGCACAGGAATAGAAAATATATGTATTTGTCTGTCTGGTCAAGCTGATGAAGCAGATCTAGTGATGGTTGAGCAATGCATATATTTACAATACTGGAGCTCACTGCATCAGTGGAATTGGAAGTCAGTGTGCAGTTGCAGAGCTGTAGCATAATTGGGGTTTTGCTGGGATAGCTTGCATGGCTGAAATGTTGTAACATTCTAAAGAGCTTGATGCTCTTTAGAAAAGACAAGTTAGGAAGGTAAGAAGGGGGGCAGTGTGTGGTATTAAAGGGTGGCATTTCAACCCCTCCTTTCAGGAAGAAACCTCACAATTTCAGGACTTGGTAATTATCAGGGACTTAAGCAACATGGACACCCGCAGAATGAGTAATATGACTACGTACAAACAATTCAGGTAATGTCTGGGGTGTGTTAATGAGAATTTCTTCATGCAGGTTCTTCATAAGCTGACTAGAGGCAATTTCCTGATGGGCCTATTGATGTTCAAGAAAAGAAAAAAATTGCTGAATATGTAAAGGTTTACAGCAGCCTTGTTCAGCAGAGACTCTGGACATGAAGTGAGCAAATCATTTTAGAGTCACAACCATGGGATTTGACAGAGCAAATTCTGTTTTGGTGAGGGTCCTGCTTGAGACGGTATCATGAGAGATGGGTCTGGAGACCCAAGGGGCCCAGGAGATCTGGTTAATCTTCATGGATGACCTTCTCAGAGCACAGGAACAATGCACGGAATATAAGACAAGTTGAATGAATAAGTAATACTTAATTGAGCTCAAATTTTAAAAGGGATTATTGGTAAGGTAGAAGCAAGAATGGGTACTGAACACAGTCAGGAGTAGTGCAAAGGTCATCAACTATATCAGTAATAGAAACGTTAGTTGGTAAGGAAATTTACAAACTGCCATACAAGCATGAGGGTTCAATATTTTCTTTTTAAACGTCGCTGTAGGTATAAATGTCCTCTTCAGTCTTCTCTATAAGCAAATCTACCAGGACTTGAACTTTCTTGTGAAGGTGGTGAAGTTACAAACTGATATTTAGAATGGTATATACTCAGGTACGATCCAATTCCCTCTTTTCTGTAATACTTTTTCAAGTGTCTGATAGTAAGAAATCTGACAGCGCAGTTTCAGCCAACGCAGATGCTCATGGGTGTTATTTTAGATGCTTTCCTGAGTCACAGTCAGACTTCTGCTGTACACTTCATGGAGAAGAAAATGGGTTTTAGCTTGAATTCTTCCTCATGTCCTTCTCCCTCTACAAATATATCTGCTATCATCCCACTACAAAGTTAAGAAATAAATATGTTGAACTTCTGTGATAAGGAACCTCTTACTACTGTATCAGAGTTAGGACATAAGAAGTGTAACACTTTTCTGAATTAAGGCTGCAGTGAAAAATCAGTATTTTGGGATCTCATGAAAACTAAAAGTTCCTCGAATTCCAGTAGATAAAATTTTAAATAAAAAGTTATGTAACACCATATGTTAAAGCTCTGGTCTAAAATCAAAAACATGTTTTATTGATTTTTGGTCATAGATAAATTGTGTCATGTGTCTTTGTGAAAATAACATTGATTCTCAAAGTATTTAGACATAAAAATGACAGATCCTGACCCTGTAAAATTGTTGAGAATATTTTTCATGTGCTTTGGGTCACAGTTTTAATCATATAATGCCTTTTTCTTCTTTTACTTCATAGTTTGTCCTTGCTCCCTTTGTCCTTTTCTACTTGCTTATTGTGAAGGGGACTCCAGTCTAAGTGACATTATATTACAAAAAAAAAAAACAGGAAGCTACTATGAAGTTTCATCCAATGTATTCACTTACCTGTTCATCCAATTTCCTGTTAGTAGAAAAAGACAGTAGCACAAAAGGCAAAAGCCTCTTAGTGGGCGGTAAAAATTTATGTCTAACAAATCACTTGGTCAGATTTTAGAAAACAACATTCTGTGTAGGTTTCCTAGCCGGGAATCAAAATAAATCTTCCAGTTGGATCTGCTGATGTTAAGCTGACTATACAGTGGTGGTAAATAGATCTTAAGTAAACTCATGACAGAAAGAGTTTTGGCTCATGTATATCTCCTTATACATTTGTGTATTAAAAAAAAAAAAAAAGACATAAAATCCTGCGAGAAGGAGTCCTAAAAACACAGGGAAAAGTTCCAGCTTCTGAATAGTGATTCTAAAGAGCTATCTGATCTGATCTTATGCAAGAAACAGAAGAAACAGAAATATTATTATCTGACCAATAATTTAACACTCTAGCTGTTGTGTATTCCAATCTGGGAATTTAACTGTCTCCAGACAACTTGCGTGCATAACTTGCCTTTAGTAAATTGAATGCTTGCAGCCACATGCCTTGTGATTTTTGTAGTTCTGAACATTACAATGGCTAAATATTAATTCTCTACACTTGCCCTCACTTACCCCTAAAAGTTGCTCTCCTGGCCACAGAAAGCTACCTCCAGGATATTTTAAAAGGTTGGTTTGTTTAGGGTGTTTCTGGGAGAGAAAATAATTGGTTTAGCCCATGTTCAGCTCTGAGAGCAGACGATCTCAGGTGGTCCCATCTTCAGATTTTTCTGAAGTTGAAGGAAATGTCCTGTATAGATATTTTCTGTATTTATAAGGGAAAAAAAAAAGATGAGCTGGGGTGTTTTTGTAAGAAAAGAAGGAACAGAGGAGAAATATATTTCAAGCTTTAAAATTTCCTTACAATTAAGCACAAAGTAATGCTCCATTAAAAAGTGGACAGACAAACTTCTGCTATGTCTTTGTCCATCTTCCAACTGAATTCCAAATGGTATAGACATTTTCATGAAAGCAATTTTATTTTTTTTTTCCTGTTTAATAGTTTTCAATGATGGTACATCAACTGAAGTAATAACCTGTGCTGTGACATCAAAGCCATTTACTCCTCAGCCAGCTGTAATATTACAAACAGATGATTATGACTAGCTGGGGATATAATAGTGCAAGTATTTCTTTAGAAATAAACCCTGTGTTTATTCAAATATCTTTCGTATAAAAAGACAATGATGGCAAGAAATTGTAGAAATTTATTCTAAATATAATTCTTACAAAGTCATTTGTCAGGCTGTAACTGGTCTCTAGCAAGACTGTATACCTTGAAGTTTCCTGCATAGCTTTTCCTTTGGATCCTTTTTGAACATACAGTTTGAAAAAATAAGCATGTTGTTTGTGTTGGCATTTGTACTCAGCAGGAAGCTACTGTTTTTATTTTCAAAAGAAAAAAAGCAACCAAACAATAAATAAATAAATAAATAAATAAATAAGAATAAAAAAATAATCCATGTATTTCAAAACTACAGCATTGTGTCTAAACACATGCCAGTTTCTGGACACATTTCTAAGAACGGAGAGCAAAATAGGTTTTGTTTCTATTTGAAGCAGTTTTTTACAGTGCTAGATTCAGACAAGTTGCTTATTGGCATATCTCTGTGTTTGCAATAGTTTCTTTCATTTCCTTTTCAATCAATATATTTTATATATCACGCCAAGAAATTATAAAATTTAAATGAACATGGTATTTCAGTTCGCAGAAGAAATGGTACGCAGATTACAAATGGAGGATGGTGATAATGGATGATTTAACTGAACAATATTCTGGAAATCCTGAATCACAGGGGTAAAGAGAGGACTGTTATTTATCAGTGTTTCCATAATGTATCATCTCTGTAAACAGAAACATGAAAAGGAGTGAAAATGGGGATATTGTTCAAGTAGGAAACTTCTTTCCCACCTTTGGCTATTTTACCAAAAACTGTGTACATCTTTGTGAAAATAAACAAAACAAAACTATGTACCCCACTCCCCACCACCACCCAGGAAAAATATATATAGAAAAATATAATTGTATAACATTTGTTTCAGCTGTGCTACCACAAAGCACATGCAGGATGAAATGGATGATCAGGACCAGTCAGCATGGGTTCACGAAGGGCATTTACTGCTTGACCAGCCTGATCTCCTCCTACAACAAGGTGACCTGCCTGGTTGATAAGGGAAAGGCTGTGGACATTGTCTGTTTGAACTTAAGTAAGTAAAGCATTTGCCACTGACTCCTACAGCATTCCCCTGGAGAAACTGGATGCTCATGGTCTGGATAGGTATATTCTTAGCTTGATGGCCAAGCCTAAAGAGGGGTGGTGAATGGTGTCACATCTACTTGGCAACCGGTCACAGTGTTCTTTGGTTGAAAAGGACCTGGGGGTGCTGACTGAAGACCGCTGTATGTGACCCAGCTTGTGCACAGGAATCCAAGAACAAGGACAAGAGGTAACAGCATTAAGGTGCACCAGGGGAGGTTTAGATTGGATATTAGGAAAAATTTCTTCACCAAGAGGGTGATCAGGCTGGCCATGGAAGTGGTGGAGTCACTGACCCTGGAAAGTGCTTAAAAACAGTGTAGATTAGGCCTCAGTGACATGTTTTATTGGTGGACTTGGCAGTTCTGGGGTAATGGTTGGGCTTAATGATTTTGAAAGTCTTTTCGAAGACTTTGTTGATTCAATGATTTATTTTGAACAATGAAAAAAACATTAAAATGTACGCAGAATTTTAATTTCTGTAGTTTCTATTTATGTATTTGTACATTTATCCTTCCAGATTGAAATATAGATCACTAGGCATGGGTTAAAGAGCTACATTACACTTTTAGGTAGCTATATATTCACCAATGTTATATAAATTGGAGAAAGGGAAGAGGGGATAGAAACAAAACACCCTACTTCAGTCACATGGTCAGTGTTTATATTTTTTTCTTTCTACCAACCATTAAAATGTACACTGTAAAAAAAATAATCTAGAAGTATAGTATTACATGTTAGTAACTGTTGAGGCAACAGATAGAAGAAATCATTGTGAGTGAGTAGTGAATGGCGAATTTTGCAAGCAGTGAAAAACGAATTTTAATTATCTTAATGATACACTTGTTATTTCTTTTCTCTCCAGATCTCATTTTCATTTCTACATTTATAATAGTAAAAATTCCTGGGATTGTTGCTTTATAAAATGGAGATAGAAATAACGGTTTTGATTTTCCTCACTAGTGAAACAGATGTTAAGACAACGACTACTGAAAACAAATTAATTCACATCTTCATTCTGAATAATTGAATTTATCAAGGGTTATACATTGAATTCAAAGTTACAGAATCATAGAATAGTTAGGGTTGGAAAGGACCTTAAGATCATCTAGTTCCAACCCCCCTGCCATTGGCAGGGACACGTCACACTAAACCATGTTACCCAAGGCTCTGGTCCAACCTGGCCTTGAACACCACCAGGGATGGAGCATTCACAACTTCCCTGGGCAACCGATTCCAGTGCCTCATCACTCTTACAGGAAAGAACTTCTTCCTTATATCCAATCTAAATTTCCCTGTCTAAGTTTTAACCTGTTGCCCCTTGTCCTGCCACTACAGTCCCTAATAAAGAGTCCCTCCCCAGAATCCTTATAGGCTCCCTTCAGATACTGGAAGGCTACTATGAGGTCTCCATGCAGCCTTCTCTTCTCTAGGATGAACAGCCCCAACTTTCTCAGCCTGCCTTCATATGGGAGGTGCTCCATTCCCTTGATCATCCTCGTGGCCCTCCTCTGGACTTGTTCCAACAGTTCCATGTGCTTTTTATGTTGAGGACACCAGAACTGCACACAATACTCCAAGTGAGGTCTCACAAGAGCAGAGTAGAGTGGCAGGATCGCCTTATTCGACCTGTTGGTCACGTTTCGATGCAGCCCAGGACATGATTGGCTTTCTGGGCTGCAAGTGTACAAGCTTGTCAAGGTCCCTCTGGATGGCATTCCTTCCCTCCAGCGTATCAACCGAACCACACAGCTTGGTGTCATCGGCAAACTTGCTGAGGACACACTCAATCCCACTGTCCGTGCCACTGACAAAGATGTTGAACAAGACTGGTCCCAACACCAATCCCGGAGGGACACCATTCGTTACTGGTCTCCAGCTGGACACTGAGCCATTGACACAGCTCTTTGTGTGCGGCCATCCAGCCAGTTCTTTATCCACCGAGTGGTCCATCTATCAAACTGATGTCTCTCCAATTTAGAGACAAGGATGTCGTGTGGGACAGTGTTGAACACTTTGCACAAGTCCAGGTAGATAGCATCAACTGCTTGAGCCCTGTCCATCAGTTCCGTACCCCATCATAGAACACCACCAAATTAGTCAGGCAGGATTTGAACGTGGCGAAGCCATACTGGTTATCACCAAGCACCTTGTTGTTTTTCATGTGCCTTAGCATGCCTTCCAGGAGAATCTGCTCCAAGATTTTACCAGGCACAGAGGGGAGAATGAATGGTTTGTAGTTCCCCGGGTCTTCCATTTTCCACTTCTTGAAAATGGGGGTTATATTTCCCTTTTTCCAGTGGTTGGGAACTTCACCTGACTGCCATGATTTTTCAAATATGATGGACAGTGCCTTAGCAACTTCACTCGCCAGCTGCTTCAGGACCCACAGATGGATTTCATCAGGTCCCATGGACTTGTGGACGTTCAGGTTCTTAAGATCGTCTCAAACCAGATCCTCTCCTACAGTGGGCCTAGGGTCTTCATTCTCACAGTCCTAGCCAAGTTTAATTCTAACTGGGCCTTAGCTTTCCTAACCTGGTCCCTAGCATCCCAGAGAACATCCATGTATTCTTCCCAGGCCACCAGTCCTTGCTTCCACCTTTTATAAGCCTCTTTTTTCCTTCGAAGTTTTCTCAGCAGCTCCTTATCCATCCAAGGAGGTCTCCTGGTCCTCCTGCTGCACTTCCTTCTGGTCAGGACCCAACACTCCTGAGCTTGTAGCAGGTGATCCTTGAATATCAGTCAACAGTTTTAGCCCCCCCTGCCCTCTAGAGCTACATCCCATGGAACCTTACTCAGCAGGTTCCTGAAGAGGCCAAAGTCTGCTCTCTTGAAGTCCAGGGCAGTGAGCTTCCTGCACGCTCTTCTCATTGTCCTGAGGATCTCAAATTCTACCATCTCATGATCACTACAACCAAGGCTGCCCTGGAGCGTCACATTTCCGACAAGCCCTTCCTGTTGGTGAGCACAAGGTCAAACATGGCACCCCGCCTTGTCGGCTCCTCTATTACTTGCAGAAGGAAGTTGTCTTCCACACAATCGAGGAACCTCCTGGATTGCTTGTGCTGGGCTGTACTGTCGCTCCAACAGATATCAGGGTAGTTGAAGTCCCCCATGAGAACAAGGGCCTGTGAGTGTGAGGCTTTTCCTATCTGTCTGTAGAGTGCTTCATCCACAGAGTGCTCTTGATCAGGTGGTCTGTAACAGATCCCCACAGTAATGTCTCCCATAGCTGTTTTCCCTTTAATCCTGACCCACAAACTCTCTTTTGAGTGATCACCTGTACCCAGACTGAGCTCCATGCTCTCCAGCCTATCCCTAACACAAATAACAACTCCCCCTCCCCATTTGCCAGGCCTGTTTTTTCTAAAGAGCCTGTAAACTTCCATTCCAACACTCCAGTCATAAGAGCCATCCCACCATGTTTCTGTGATACCTATTATATCATACCCCCATAGACATGCACACAACTCTAATTCCTCTTGCTTATTCCCCATGCTACGGATATTTGTATAGAGGCATCTGAGCCGAGCTCCAAATGAAGCCAGCTCATTGGCTGGAGCAGCTGGAATATCTCTACATTGCTCCAAGCATTCATTATAGGTGCTAGTAACTGACTGGAAGTGTTGGGATGGAATGATGCCTCCCTCCCCCAACACATCTAGTTTAAATCATTCTTAACCAGACTGGCAAGCCTCCTACCAAAACCACTCTTCCCCTTCATCAGACCAGCTCCACCAGCCTCCAGTAGACCTGGCTTACTAAATTGGGTCCCATACCCAAACGCCTGACTACAGCACCACTGTTCTAACCATTTATTAACCTGGCTAATCCTCCTAGACTTTTTAAGGTCCTCCTCTTTATCCTGGGGAATTGATGAAAGGACTATCTGAGCTCCAGAGCTCCTAATCACCTCTCTCCAGGCTACTGCTATCTATATCACTAGCAGCCACATGGACAACTAGAAATGCGCAATACTCAGTGGGACTTACTAGACCAGGCAGCTTCTCTGCAATATCCCTGATCCGTGCCCCCAGTAGGCAGCACACCTTCCTTGAGACTGGGTCAGGCCAACAGATGGGTGCCTCTGTGCCTTTCAAAGTAGAGTCCCCTACTACTATGACCCACCACTTTTTCCTGGCAGCACCAGTAGTGACCTTTACCAGTGCATCAGCCGGTTGTTTGTGTGGCGAGTATATTTCCTTGTTAGCCCCCTGCAGGACAGCAAAGCGGTTCTGGGTGGGGACATCAGATTTAGGAGGAAACCTCTTGCTGCTAATTGTCCTCTTTTTTTTTTTTTTTTGGTTATTGTTTCCCACCTTTCTGGGTTAATGGCCTCATTCTTTGTTCCATGAGCTACAGTGGACGCTTGAGGCCCCTGCACAGTTTGGGCTTGGAGCAAGCAGTCCAGCCCCATCTCAGCTTCCCTGACATCTTGCATCCTATTAATAACATCCTGCAGCTCAGTTACCTGCTGCAGGAGGACTTCCACTAGGGAGCACTGAGTGCAGCCCTGCCCATTGTGCACCCTCACCTTGGGAGACCAGTGCAGGCACCCTCTACACTCCGAGCTCTGCGCTGCAGCATCCCCTCTCATCGGCTCTGTCTGGATGCCTGTGCTGGCCACTGCTGGTGCCACCAGTGCAGAACTTCCAGACTGGGCCTTGGTCATAAGGTGAGTGCTCACCATCCCACTCGCCTGCCCGTGAAAACTGCCTCAACACACCCTGATCACTTGCGCTCCCTGGGGCAGGTTTTTAACCACTCTCTCCCTCCTGGAGCTGTCCCATGTGAGTCAGCTGCTCACATCAGCTGAGCTGCCAGCTCCCGAGCAAGTCCTGTCAAGGACTTGAGGCTCCCTCGGTGGCTCTCTCCACTGTGAGTTGAGGCTCCTGGACTCTGAGCTTCCCCCCACTCTGCTGTTGAAGTCATCCTCTCTTGAGCTACTCACCTCAGAAATTGACCAGTTGAAGCAGTTTAGTATAAATCTGCACTTAAAATGTTAGATAATTTTGACAAACTCTAAATATTTGTTCTGTGAGATTAAATTCTTCTTAATTTAATAAAGAACGCCTACAGTTGTCAATAACGTTTGTGAAATGTAGAGTAACTAATGGCTTCAAGCATACTTAAACACATACAATATTGTTTAAAAAGAACTGCCTCATTACCCTATCAAAAGACTAGGGAGAAAACAACAACACAAATTTTAAATTATGTAAAGCTATTTTAATTTTTCCCAATTGGAAGTACTGATGTGTGTGAAGACCTTCATCGATCACAAAAAATTATGGGTGTGGCAAGCAAGATACAGTCTTATCTAAGACCTAATATTTTGATCTTGGTATAAAGACAGAAGTATACTATATAATGTACAGCATAATAAGAAGCAGGCAAAATTACCTTGCGTTAGGTCCAGCCTTGTCATCCACAGCTGGAGCGTGACTGGGTATTTTGTGATCAGGGTTTTAAAGAGTATCTGTGCTTGGCAAGTGTTTTGAGAAACTTCTCATTTATGGTTTTTTGGTATCTGCTTTTTTGGGTCTGAATCTCCTCTGTATCTCCGGAGTCACATCAACCGTCTCATTTTAAGAGGCAGGGAAAAACGTAAGTCAGTAGCTGGAATTTGGGTGATGCATCAAGTATTTACTGAACATGTCTATAGCTTGTTGTGCTCTAATGAAAAGCACTACTATGACCATTTAATTTTCATCTCTTTTTATCAAGTAATATTCCCTTAGAAAATATTACAAGAAATGGACAAAAAGCATTGCTATTATGAGCTGCACATGTAGTTCCTGGAAGAAGCATTCTGACATTAAGTATAAAGGTTATTGGAAAAAGACATGTAAGTCACAGGATTTCTATATTTAAAGCACAGAGTTTGAAAAATAGCACTTAAGAAAAAAAGTTACTCACTTTTTTCATTGTTTGCAGACTTGTTCGTGTTTTATTAGATATGAAAATTCAGATATAGAGTTGGATGAGAATCCAACTTTTTGAAATTTCCATGTACATACAAAACTGAAAAATGCTACTGAATATTGAATATTGAATTGACTACTTAATATTGACTACTGAATATTGAGAGAGCAGCTAAAAGTAAAAAGTTGTCCCTTTGCTTTTTCATTTTCCCAGTCAAAAGAGAGGAAGCTCCTGAAACTGTCTAGTTAAAAATAATATCCTACTTTAATTAATTTCGTCAATGTTGACACAGAGTGGTGAGTTCTTAAACAATAGATCAGCTTCATTCTGTGCCGTTTAAACTTGCCTTACACCGTAAGATAAGAGGGAAGTTATTTTTATGGTTTGATTGGGGGTTTTGGTTGATTGGTTGGTTTGTTTTGGTTTTGGCTTGTTTTTTCCCTTTCTCTAAACACAAACTCTTCATGTTGTCAGGACCTAGTTTGTCTTTAAGACTTTGAGAAATACGTAACAGTGATTAATCCAAGGAGTAACTGACAGTCTGTATATTAATAAATATGTCCTTTAAACAAGGAGAAAACTCCCTGGAAGAGGATTACGTAAGATGGCCAAAATGGCACTAGACTTCATATATGGCAAAATCAGTCTGAACTAACCAAAAGATAGACTCTGATTCTGTACTGAAATCCTATCACTAGATATAAAGATCCTGTCCATGCTCATCCTATTTTCATTTGCCTTAGATAATCTTCAAATATTAGCCCAAAGAAATCCAAGCTTTTCTTTGTAATGATTCTGATGGGATGTCAGCACTTCATACTGACAATATCTAACACAAGTGTTATGTTTATATTTTCATTATTAAAGTGAAACAACATCAGCTTGTAAAAAACACAAGTACAAACATCTCAAATTGAACAAACAGTTGGTTTTATGGAATTTATGTTCACCTTCAGGAGCAATAGAACAATTTAATGGAGTCATATTTTTTTCTTAAGGGACACATCAACTGCAGCAGCTTTGATTTGGTGTCAACACTTGGAGATATAATGAAGACTAATGTTGACTAAATGTCAAACAGAAAACATTTAGAAAAATGGGAAGTGATCAAAAAAAAAAGGTCTTCCATTGCTCTGTGAGATACTTCTGAGTTTTACAGGTTCTGTTGTGGATCTTTATTGTTATCAGCATGCTAAGCAGATTGATCATATTGTATATGCCAAGTTTTGCTCTGAAATGCACATGTGAATGTCTCAAATACCCTAGAATATTTCAAATAATGACAAGCAGCTATGGCTATGTAGCTGAATGGAATAGGTATTAGATACACTTTCAGAGTTCAGATATATTTCTGTTTCTATTCTTATTCTCTTTTTTAATTATTTCTAGTTCTTTGTAAAACACTTGTCATATTTTACTGACCAGTATAAGCATTTTATTAACACAAGAAATTTTTCTCGGAATAAAAATGTTGAGCTTTTTTTCTTTTCAATCAAAATCAATCTTTCATTAAAAGAAATCCAAAATAAAACAACCTTACACACAGAAGGAAAGGTTATAAAATTGTGTAATAATAGAATATAATTGTATGGTTTGAAATGGGACTTCTAAAGATCATCTAGTTATAACCCTCAGTATCTTATAGCAATATCTGAATTTCTATTTTACACCAGTTATACCTATTGTATTTGGCTATGGTGCATATTTCTATGCACTATTTTGTACCTTTTAAAATACAAAAAAGTGAATTTCTACATTAATGTTATGTAGCATTGCACGATTTCTAAGAATAATCAGTGTACACCAAAAGCCTATTAATTTTATCATTGTTTTCTTGCTCAAGTAGTTTGCTACAGAAATTAGATGGATACCTGTTATACTTTAAACCCTTTCTGGAATCATATAGATTTAAGGCTTATTTTCACATTGATCTTATTGGGAATTGAGTTTGTGGCACAACTGTAAAATAGCTGAAAATATGCTATGAAAGAAATATGCAGCAGGGCTCTGAGATATAAATGACCATCTTTTAAAATGAATCTTCCAGAATTTATTGTTGTAACCCTGTTACTTGTTTAGCAGAGGTTTTATAATTTTTATTTCTGAGACATCTGACCTTTTCATACAGAAACGTGAAAGATAATGCTATATGGAAACAAAACACTTCAAAGGTGATAGAATGAAGAGCAGGACTTCTGCACTTAAATTGGCATCAAAGTATAAAATTTGTTCATAGATATTCCACCAGTTTTTCTGGCCTTTGGCTCCCACAGTAATGCAGTTGTGAGTATCTAAAATTTACTGTTTGCCTAGAGTTACATTTCTGTGTTTATTTCAAAGACCATCACCACTGGTACAGTTAAGTAGTTTGGTAGATCTTTTTTCTTACTTGGACACTATTAGGATGTACAAACCAGAGGCTGCCTTCATGAAACCTTTGCAGATTTTCAGTCTAATAAATTTAGACACCTTTTCTGATAAGGACGTTTCTGGTCTTTGGGCTAGTGAGAGTGAATAAAAGCACAGCTGTGGACAGGAAGGTATTCGAGAAGAGTTACTGCTGCTCAGTGACCATTACCTCAAAGTGACATTGTCTCAAAATATAAGAGCATCTTCCCACCATCATCGCATCTCCTGGTCAGTGAATGCTGAGCTATCTTTTGGACTGGCTAATCTTCTGAAGACACCAGTGATTTTAAGATGGTGACTTTCAATTAGGGCAATTAGAAGTTGCATAAAGGACATCTTGACTTTAGGCATCTTTCCGTTCTGTATGCCTGCAGATTTTGCCATTATTATGTCCTTTCCTCTCTTCACACTATGAGGAATGCCTTGATTAGGATCAGGTAACTCTTCATGTCTATTTTCTTTACTAAATCTAGAAATTTGTTCAACTTAACAGGTATAACTTGAGCTCTAAATTGCTTACTTTTGTTGTATGTTGGGTCTCTATGCTTCTATAGTTCCCTAGTGTTGTGATTTAGTCTAAAATGTAATCTTCTGCCAGTACATACGATATGAGTATTGCCCCTGGAGACACTCTGTCCTTTTCCCATTCTTAGAGTCTTCCTAGATCTCAGGACAAACCCTCTCCAATGGCCTGACTTCAGAAACAATAGGATTTCTTTTTATTTTTTCTATTCAGGGGAAATTATTTTTAGATCTCCAAGGTCAGTTCTTCTGCTTTGAACTTTCAGTTAATGTAATATATGAGAAGTATCAGAAGAAAAATTGTCTTCATGGATCAAGATATATAAACTTTCCATTGGTTAAAACAGCTGAAAAAACATGCTATTAGCACCCCCATCTGATGTGCCAGCGATGATACATATATGTGTCATATTTGTGACATTTAATATTTGTGTTGATTTTCTCAAATCATTATGAGATATATAAAGAAAGGAACTGAAAGATATTTTTATCAACTCCATCTTAAAACCCCCTCAACTATGGTTGTCTCAAAAACTGAAACAGGGAGAAAAATCCTAAATGACAAAACTAGGGAGGTTAGAAATAAGTATTAGAGTAATTTGAGGTACATATGTCATGTCTACTCTGCTCAAAGGAAAAATGAGGGGTACTTCTGTGATTTGGCTTTTCAGTATTCTAATTAATCTCCAAACATGCATGAATTTCAGCATGAAATAAATAAAACAAACAAAAATAATCACAGCAAAAAGCAAACATTCATAGCTTTACCAGCTGTCTTAATCACAAGAGGCTACTTTTCTTTCAGTATGTCTAACATTCACCTGAGGCATTGCAATAACAGTTCCTGGCTCCCTGTCATCCATTTCAGCTTTTGCATTACTTTTGTCCTGTAGGCAAGTTTAATAAAAGAAGAATTGAGGGATTTGAATTAATTTTATTTTAAATAGTTATTTTTTTGGTTACAGATTAGGTCCATTCCCTACTGTTCTATTAATAGTGTTCTAGTCTTTTATATCTTATTTTTTTTTTTTTTAAATAAAGAACCAAAACCCTTTTGACTTACCCCAAGGTCTCAAAACAATCCCACATGGAGCAGAGGACTGTCTTAGATAAGAAAAATTGCATAGGGCTTTTTGCCAATGTCACCTCAATTATATAGTCATTAGTGTTTTCACAGTAGGACATGGAAGCTGGTGATAGGTTTTCTTTCCCTAAGTTCATTTTTCAACTATAGGGTTGGCATGGATACTTCTAAAGTGATATACCCCAGTTTCCTATTGGGAGGTGAATAAAAAATTTGCTACTACCAAGAGTGACCTCAGTCATCCTCTTTGTGCAGTAAAAATGATTAATCCTATGGAGTACAGAGAATAATATTTTTTTTTTTAATTCATAACTTCATTATCATGTGCATTAAAGAAATATTCAAAACTGAAAGTTCCACTCCACCATAAAAAGCTGCTGTGTAAATTGTTGGCACCATATATTTCCAAATTATTTTAAAATGAATAGCATTCAGAATGTGAAAGAAAAAAAAAATAAATAGTGGTGTAAGTAATTTTTCATCCTTTCCAAGTCTCAACAGAAACCTGAATTTCTCATTGTCCTCTGAATTGAATGCAGACACTCTGCAGGATGTACTGGGTCTTCTGGGAAAGAAGGGGAAAAAATAAGACCGTACCATAGCCAACAGTTCAATCTGCGTAAAGCACTGAGTTATTTTCTTGTATTTCTAAGACTATCTGTAATGTTAGTTTTGAAAACATCGTAGCAAATAATTCAGATCCTTCAGGTCACACACATTGTAACTTTTAGAAAATTTCAGCATGGCTACTTAGTATGTAGACCGGACTAAATTCTGTTACTTAAACAGAGACAAATTCGTATTACTATATGTAATACTGTCTATGATACTGTAAGATATAAAATATACTTATTCTCTCCTGGCAAATATAATAACATGAACCAATAGCTGGTCTGTACCCATTAGACCAGACACTTGGAGGCTAATCAGAATGAATAAGTACTGAAACATTTCATAGAATCATAGAATGGGTTGCGTTGGAAATGACCTTTACAGATGCAAGCCATGAGCAGTAACATATTCCACTAGATAAAATTGTTCAAAGCCCGTCCTGATTGAAATCATATCCTCCAATCGTATCCTTGGACAGATTGTCAAGGGAGTTTGATTCTTTCCCTCTCTTCTGCTCTTGTGAGACTACACCTGGAGTACTGCATCCCACTCTGGGGTCCCAGGTTTGAGCAGTGTGAACTAGTGGAAGATGTTCCTTCTGTGACTGGGGTGGTGGACTAGATGATCTTTGAAGGTCCCTTCCAACCAAAACTGTTCTATGATTATATTCTGTGGGGAGGACCAAGACAGGAGTGAAGAAAAGTGAGAGGAGGAAGTAACAGTAGGGAGGAATTGTTACTGACTAACTGCAGTAGCCATCCTCCTGCACTCCTTGAGGGATTAAGTAGAAGAGCCATTAGTAAAGTCAAGCCTGAGGAGAAGGCGTATGTGGGTAAACTATTTTTAGTTTTGTCTTTGTTTCTCACTGTCCAACTCAATTTGCAGTATATTAAATTATGTTTTCTCAAGTAATCTCTTTTGCCTTGATAGTTGCTGGTAAGTGATCTCCCTGTCTTTGTCTTGACCCACAACTTTTCCATCTTATTTTCCCTGCTTCCCATCCTGTTAAGGAGGGGGAGTAAGATGTTGCTGGGTGTGTATCTGGCCCTTAGCTGAGTTAAAGCATACCACAATGTCCTGGGTTTAGCAGTAGCAGTCAATTTTTCTTCTTCTTAGTAGCTGCTGCAGTGCTGTGTTTTGACTTTCAGCCGGGGAACAGAGCTGATAACACCGATATTTTTAGTTGTTGCTAAGTAATGTTTACTCTGACCAAGGACTTTGTGAGTCTCGTGCTCTGCCAGGGAGGAGGGGAAGCTGGGAAGAAGCAGAAACAGGACACCTGACCAAAGCTAGCCAAAGAGGTATTCCATACCACAGCACGTCATGCCCGGGGAGGTAACTGGGAGTTACCCAGAAGGGCACTTGCTGTCTTCCGGGTCGAGCTCGTTTCGGTGGGTGCTATTGTATTCTCTTCCCTTGTTATTTTCTCTTATCATGATTATCATTGGTGGTAGTGGTAGCGATTTGTGTTATACATTAGTTACTGGACTGCTCTTGTCTCAACACGTGGGAGTTACATTCTTTCGATTCTCCTCCCCATCCCTCCGGGAGCAGGGTTGGGGGGGAAGGAAAGAAAGGGGTGTGTGTGGGGGGGAGTAGAAACTGTGTGGCTGACTGGGTTTAAACCATGACACACAGTTAGATCGACTTGATAGTTTTGGTGGTTTAAAAAAAAAACACAGGAAGTTTATATGGATGATACTGAGATCCCTGAAACTCATGTTTATTCCTTTATATTTTATATGGGAGAAGGAAATGTTATGAAACATTAGTGCATTAATACCCACATGCATAACATCTCCAGATATAGTTTCTATGTTAGATAATAAATGAGCATAAATGCAAAAAAAAATTGAGAAATATGTATCAACTAAGCAGATAAAAACATTTAATGTATACTAAAAGGGAAAATAAATTAAAAATAAAGGAGAAATAAAGTTGAGTCATGTAGGAATGATTTATTCTGATTAGGTCTAAGTGCTAGTTCTACTGAAATCTGCATTAAAATACAAAACAAAAAGTCTGTGAGTCAGATACAGTCAGAATGACACAGCTTCTTGTACGAGCTAACATAATGGCATTCTCATCTTGCCCTATGGAATCTGAATGTCATTAATTCCTAGTTTGAAACATAATTTAATAAAGGTCACTTACCAAGGTAGAAAACACGGGAGATAAGGAAAAACCCTGCATAGCACATCTGCTTAGGATGAACCGATCTGACACAGTTATTAATTATCAGAGATGCCTTAGGGTTGGAATAAAGCTGTCAACTCAAAAGCAAAACACTTTCTCAAAGTTAGTCTTAAAAAAATTGCAATAAACTCAGAAACACTTGATAAATTCTGTCAAATATCTTTTCAGAATCTGTGACAATATTAAGGTAGAAGACTAAAATGTGTTACCAAAGTCTTAATCACATGGAAAAAAATATTTTTATCTGAGATCAGCTGAATTGGATTCAGATGAAATAACTTTGTATTAGATTTATGAAGGCAATGACCTAAAATATTGGCTACCATTTTAGCACTCATTAAGGAAATCAGTTAATATAGGACTTGGACTTCAGTAGCTTTAGCACACACAGTAATCAGCTAAGATACATCTGTAGCATTTGCTTGAACAGATCACTCTTTTTTCAGTGGCATGGGTTGTTGTGGATAAAAGTAGTTTGTGAAACAGTGTAGGGATGTGGTACTTATAAATCATATCTGCACAAGCATGTACATACTTCTGTGTAATTAATATAATTTTGTCTTGACATTTTGGCCTGGAAATATTAATCAAATTGGTTTGGATGATACCTATGGCATTATATTATGTTACAACATATTTCCCCAAATATCTATGATATCATATAAAAAAATAGTGTGACTGTGCTAATGGTACTTACCCTTGAGAAATACTCTACCTTGGCTGATAATTGGATAAGAAAATACTTGGGAAGGTAGGCAGGTAAGTAGGTATTTAGGTAGGGGTCACAACATCAAGGTAAAATGTTTAACTGGAATAGGCCATACTGCTCAGTGAGTTTTAAGTCTTAGTTTACCTCTATCATCAGTAATTACCATATAGACCAAGAAAATAAGGGAAAGGAAATAAATCTGTATAGTTGCTTTTACTTAGTAATCAACTGCATTTAACATTTGAGCATCTTAATGATCTTTAATAGGAAAAGTATATTTTAACAACAAACATTCCTTTACATATTCTTTAGTTCAGTTCTATTTCATTGTCTATGTCTGTATGCAGC
The DNA here is from genome assembly GCF_037157495.1 of Lathamus discolor. Lineage (NCBI taxonomy): Eukaryota > Metazoa > Chordata > Aves > Psittaciformes > Psittacidae > Lathamus > Lathamus discolor. The sequence continues at coordinate 90,298,831 of NC_088887.1, read as the reverse complement.
TGGGGACATTGTTGGACCCTGAGACCAAATTTTACAGCATAGCTCACATTTAGATACGTGAACTCTGTTCACCCCTAAAACAGGCGGGTCACACCAAACTCCTGAGAATGGCCCTCAACATGTATTATCCTCTACACACCTTGTCTGAGATGGATAGTACCAGTTAGTCTGAGTCAAAACCATATGTGAGGTCAGCCTAACAATTAAGTGGTATGACAGCTTATGGACCAGTACTTGACCTCATGATCTGGCACTACAGGGGTTTCTTTGAGGGGCTGTTTGATGGTTTTTAAATGGAGTGTGTTATATCTAAGACTTATTGTATGATGTGTAGTTACTGCATACTACATTTAAAACATTCTGCTCAGGTCAGGCAGCTTTTAAAAGTTGTGATGTCACAGTTAATACTCGTTTAGTAATCTCTCTAGATCTTATGTATTTAGATTTTTTATGAAAGCTTGGGCTGTGCAGATTCATAACAGCTGAGAGGTGGAAAACGACTAGAAGGATGTACTTCTTCACAGATCATCTTGTCAAAAAGATACTGTTGATAACAAATCTGTTGGAGGCTTAAAAGACACTAAGCAAATTCATGGAAGAAAAAAAGTCAGAAAAGTCTATAACATTGTGTGAAAAGTACCTAAACTACAAACTGATGGAAACTATTGCTATGTACTTGCCTATTCTCATACTCTATGCTACCGATCGGTTGCTTCAGAAAAGTCACCAGGCCAAAAAAGTATTTTAGTGACCTCATATTGCAATTCTAATATTAATTTTAATCTCCTGATTTTTAAAGCTATGTATCTTATTTTTTCATAAACGGCTTAAATTAACTTAGTTCAGATTTGACAATTTTCTGTCGGTTGAAAACTTAACACTGCCTTGTTTTGTGTGATTATCTTTGCAATTGTGTTAAGACCTCAGAAAAAAGCACCATTTTTTATTAATATAAATTATGAAATAAAATGTGGCAAACTTAAAGTTAAAATGAAAAAAAAAAAATGCTGACAATAAATGCTGAGGTATTTCAAAACACCAGCTAAATTCACAGGACAGTGGCATTTTCCAGGCTGCCAAACAAATGCCTTTGAGGATTATGCAATAGTGCTGGGCTGGTTATTACTGTTGCTTTTTTCTTTTGCTGTAGTGCAAGTTTAATAAGTTTGCTTACTGGGGGTCTAAAGCTGCTCTAAAATCGTGCGTGGTCACCATATCTGATAGGATGTATGTGTAAAGCTAACTCAATCATCTGGTCAACAGATTTGGGGGCAGCTCTTTTTTCATCAAGATCAGCTCACATAATTATTTTGCCAATGTGATTTCAGTAGTGGTGCTACAAGTAAGCCAATTAAAAACGCATGGCATTTATCATGTAGGCAGGCTGCAGTGTGGTAGTCTTCTCGTTGTCTCTTGTGAACAAATTAGGAGTGATAATTCAAAACATTTTTTGCAATACTGACAAGGTGGTGATTTTTTTGCTGGCTTCTAACCATATTAAAACCAGCAATAAAAAGCCCGCCTTACATAATTGTGCATGTTTATGTCACATGGGAATATTGGAAGCTCCTGCCTTCTCATTTGTTTTGGTTTTTTTTTTTTCAAATTCAAAAGGACTAAAACTGTATGAAAGGACATGCTAAAGGCAGAAGATAAGGAATGTCTATTTTCAAATTCATTTATGATATTTTTAAAAAATAATAATTATGTCATCCTGTGTAACTGGCTTAATACCAGGAGAAAATATTTATCACTTTTCATCTTTCCTTTTTTTTCTTTTCTTTTTTTTTTTTTTTATTCTTATTTTGCTCCATATTCTATCTCTATTTTTGCTATTATAACATTTATAAGGTCCTAAGGGACAGGTAAATGGAAATTCTGTTAAATAATATTTTTTTTACTTTTATGTTGTAATTTGTGATACATGGGTTAAATTTATAACTGTTAGAGTCTCTAGGAATATCATCCACATCCAGCTACTAAACTGCAAACCTCAACTCTTCATACTATGTCCCATGCATTAAAAAAATAGAAGTCTGTGTAGGGGCAATAATGAGATACAAGTTCTTTAGATTCAAGAAACTTCAGTCATAAAGTGAAACATCACTGAAGTTGATCCAGCTGCAGTGGTGGTGCTTTCAAAGCTTTTCCCATTCACTCCTGGGCAAATATTGCTAATTTTTTTCTCCTTTTCTTAAGCTGTCAGAAAGTCATGCAAGTGTACAGTGTTTTATATCTACTACGAGGTAACAGGCAGCTGAAGCCCTTTGAACAGCAAGTTCCACAGTATTTATCACAATTAATTAAAGGGAAAGAACAGAGGGGAAACATGTGTAACCTTCATCAGGTTCAAAGAGAGTAGGTTGATGTTTTAAAGATTTTCTTACTGTTCTGAAAACCAGATCACAGATAGTTCAGAGAGAATTAAGGCTCTTAATAACAAATGAGAGATTTTGAAGCTGTGTTTCATCTACCCGTCAAACCCAGTTCCTCTCCCCATTTTTTTCCTCATAAAGCTTAGCACTTATATAGCACTTTTCATCTTCAAAGTGCTTCACAACACATTAACTAATTAATCCTTTGAGCACCCCTAAGAGATGAGTAGAAAATGGTGTGATCTCTGATAGCCATGTGAAAGCCTTGAGCAAGGCAATGAATCCTGCATCCAACTGGCATTATAGTCAAGGTCTCCTGAAGTCCATGGCACCCTGGACTTCTATTCTGTTGAAAACATAAAGAAAATGCAAAACTATTTGGACTAAGAAGCCACACTGAAAAGGGATAGGTGGCATAGAAGGGCAAAATTCATATTTAAAATCTGGGGAAAGCTTCCTATTATTCCCTAAGCAGCACCCCTCATTCATCCTATAAAATCTGTATAATAGGATCTTTAAATAACTGTAAGTATCCTGACTGAGAAATAAGAATATTTCTCAATAAGAAATAATTTCTGTCTAACCCCTGTTGTTTACATTAATTTAGTTTACAGTAGTAAACTAAACAGGACAAGGATGCAGGATTCAGCACTGGCATGTACTTCTCCATAATGCTAAAATCTTTGTTCAGTGCTTGCTGGCACTTTTTTGCTAAGGCTAAATTACAATCTCACCACAAAATAAAAAAAATATAATCAAACAAAATAAAAATGCAGTTTTGTTGACAGCAACACAGTTTGAATGCGACCATTGTGCTCTGAAAGGTAAGGTTTTATAAGAACAAGTAATTCAAAACCCAGAGACTAAAGAATGAACCCTGGTTCAATTCAGTTATTAAGATGGATGGAGTCAGTGATTGCAAAAGCACACCACCACCATAACAATGGCAGATATCCTGAAAGCCCTACCTGATGCTGAGAATATTGTCGGTGTACTTCAAGAGGGCTGATTATAAGAGGCTGTCATAGCTGGAGGAGTGGCAATCCACCCTACAATAGCCTAAACCCACTTGGTTTTGTAGCCATTCTTACCCTGACAAGGTCTTTTCTTATTTTACAGAAACATCAAGAGAAGGAAAGGAGATAAATGATTTCCCAGAATGTTTAATAAACTGGTGGTCACAAAGCACTTGTAAAATACCTGAGTTTTAAATAAATCTAGGTTTATGATTCCCAGTTCTGGCATAAGTGTTCTGCATGAAAAATACCATCCTTTTGCCTCTTTAAATATTTTTTGAAATGGTGAATGTTGAACAGGTCTTGCAGAGCAAATGGGTAGAATTCTGTTTTGCAAGGGCTTATTCTCAACAGTGAATTTGAACAAAAGGTGTTTTTCTTGGAACCTTATTTTTGGGTTGCAGTCCCCAGATAATGGCAGGAACCGATTTCCCTCTGTGCTCAGTATTTTCTTTTGGTTTTCTTTAGAAAGCTCCTATACAATCAGCTCACTATTCTGAAGTGCTGAACTCCTCCCATATGCTGCCCAGGGAGATTTAGCTACCTGCTTTCAGATTTTGAGTTCAGGGCTGAGGGATAAGCACCTAAAATGTATGTGCTGCCCAATAACCACTGTTCAGTTACCACGCAAATTCCTGCACATGCAGCTCCAACTAATGCTAATGTCCATCATGTTCCAGTTTGTTCAAGGGACTAGAAACTTCTAAGCAGGATGTTGTCTTAGACTGCTAAGACTGAATACCCTTGGAAGTAAGACAAATTCAGAATGTGTTTGTATTCACGTCTGTGAGTTTGTGTTTATACATGCAGTTTTTGCCCATTCTTTTCTTCTTTCTTTCTCTCAAGGTGTTGTCTTTATTCATTGGATATAAAATATAATTCAGTTAATGATTTTACATGAACATAATTGCCTTAATTCCTACCAAAAAGCATACTGTCAAATTACACCACACAAAATCTCATCATAAAAAAAAACAACAAACGAACAAACAAAACAAAAACAACTTTTGATGGTGAGAATGATTAGACACTGAATAGGTTGTACAGAGAGGTTGTGGAATCTCTGTCTTTGGGGATATTCAAAACCCAGTCCAATACCATCCTGAGCAACCTGCTCTAGCTGACTTCATTTCAGCAGTACCACACTTATTTCCAGAGATGCTTTCCAACCTCAGCTATTCTGGAATTCTGCTTAGAGTTTAGAAGTCAAACTGGGACCTTCTGAAGAAAAGGAGAGCAAAAGATTGCAGCAGATTCTATCGCAAAATTTAGTTCTAAGGTTTGGTATTGTTTTGGGTTTTTTTATATATTTGGTTCTGACCAAGTATGTCTGCTTTCAAATAAGACAAGGTATTGACTGTAGTCAATAAAGTATGCAGCAATTCTTCACTGAGCATAACAGAAATTTAGAAAAGTAGCACACATGTAGAAAGCTAAATTGCAGACAGAAGACTCAAATACCTAACTCTAGAGTTGAAGTATTGAATTAACCTTCTTTTCTGGTACTAGAATAACTACTGTCACTGCATAGGAGTGTAAGCATCTCTTTTAGAGCTAACAGGTTTTTATTGTAATTATTTTTACTGTGCCTCCAGATTAAAGATGCATACTCAGTACCCTATCAATCTGTAGGAGTAAGAAACCAAACTTACTTCACAGTAAAAAGTGTAGAACATTGATCTTCCTAAGAATCAAACTGGTTTAATTAAATATAAGCTATATTTTAAAATTCAGTTTCTATGAGTTTTCAATGCTAGTTAATCTTTTTACAGAAGGAAAAGACAAAAGCTTAAGGGCTCAACAGATCAACAAAGATTTTTATGTTGATTTCTCAAAATGTAAAAATAAAATATAAATTTTCCCCAGCTCTGTGGTAGGCTGCTTAAATCAAATGAGACTACAGTAGAAAACATTAGATTCTGAGAAACTGAGATGTAATATACATAAATTTCTGGATAAGGTTGTCTGATCAATTTTATTTTTTCTGTTCATTTCTACCCAGGTTTGTTAAAATTTATGGACTTACTTATATACTGTACAGCACAGCAAGAGGATTACCAGATGGTATTCTCATTCTGATTAAACAGCACATTTTTCTGTGTTTAAATAATGCTCTTTAACAATTTTTTCTCTTTTTTCTCTGAGGAAAGAAAGCTAGTGAAATATCTGTCAGGTCATCTTTGTTTTTAAAAATATATTTCATTGTATTAAGCTGTTGATTACTGGCAGAATCCTGCTGAATTTTAAAATAACTGAGTGCTGGAACACCTCTCCTTATGAAGGCAGGCTGAGAGAATTGGGCTTGTTCAGCCTGAAGAGAAGGCTCAGGGAACATCTTATAGCAGTCTTCCAAGACTAAAGGGGGCCTACAAGAAATCTGGAAAGGGACTTTTACAAGGGCCTGTAGTGACAGGACAAACAGGAATGGTTGTAAACCTAAAGAGGGTAGATTTAGATTAAATATTATGATGAAATTCTATACTGTGAGGGTGGTGAGGTACTGGCACAGGTTGCCCCGAGAAGCTGCAGATGCCCCATCCCTGGAAGCACTCAAGGCCAGGTTAGATAGGACTTCAAGCAACCTGGAAGGTATTCCTGACTGTTGCAGTGGGGTTGGAACTAGATGATGTTTAAGGTCCCTTCCAACGCTAACCATTCTATGATCCTTTGATTCTATGAACTTAGATAACATTTTGGGGGATTTAATGGAACAATCGTCCAGCTCAGTATCCAGAAAGATTATATACCAAAACTGAACTAGAATCAGAAATGTAAAACTAAATTGTAGTGAAGATTTTAACAGAAGCCTTTTATCTTTTGTTCAAAATAGATTCAGGGCAACATCAAATATGAAAGAGGCCCATATGCGAGTTTCAAAATCCAGTAGTTTAAATTTTGGCTAGGCAATTTTATTTGCATTTATATGGACCCTATTTTATTATTTTTTTTTCTTCTTCTTTCTGCTGTACATATATTTTGTTTAAATATAAGGAATAGATCTTACTGGAATGTCAAAATAAAACAGGCAAAAAAACCCAACAAAACAAACCTACAAACCCTCCCTCCACCTCTTTTCCCCCTATCTAAGGGCAGAAGATTTTGTCTTGCTTCATGTAAACCGTATGTCAGTATAGTCATTTAGTTATCCATAATGAAATACTATCTTTATAATAAAATTCTGCCTCTTCCTTTTTTATTTCTTTTTGCTTCAGCTGGTGTTTTGAAACACTGCATTAGAGATGTAAATTTAATAGACAGATGTCCTTTGGTTTAAGCACCAAGTTAGAATATGAGGTACTCAGTTTCTGAATAATAAGACTGAAAATGTATAAAAGCTTCTATATAACTGAAATTCCCTTCCATCCTCTGGATACAAATCTAATGGTCTAGGTTCTGACAGGAAGGATGATATTTTTAGTGTTTATGGCAAATTAATTCACAAGGGGAAGGTGAATGACAGTGTACTGCCAGCGGTCATGACTTCCTACTCGGGGCTGCCATTTAACATCTTGTTTTGTTTCTTAATAAAAAGAAAACTTTTTCTCAGTTTGTGATTATATTCTCTCCAGGGAAACATACTCAGCCTTTTTGTCTGTTTAATAAAGAAAATAACAAAATTATCATTAATTATGCACAATTCTCTCCTATGAACTAAATAAAAATAATTGCCAGGCAATTGTTTATTCCTAGTCTGCAATTTGTTGAACTCTCCCTGTTTCTATGTTCATTGTGTGCATATGTGCACATCTCCACATACACATGGGTGTGTATACACAACACACGTATACCTATACACTTTATACTCCCAGACATACACATGCGTTTTTAAGGAAACAGATATTTTTTCACTCCTGATGTCACATGAAATATTTGCAGTACAATTTGAATGTACAGTACAGATAATGACATTCTGAGAAACTAATCAAAAATGAGCATTGATAATTTGTAAAGGGAAAATTATTGACCACCTATCTTCTATTCCTTCTTAAATGTGTATCTGTTCTTGTTCTCTGTTTACATTTATAGGGATAAAATGACTTATGAAAGACCAAATATTGCTTTCCCAGATAAGTATGAAGTCAAATAAAAGTAATGATGTGGTGAGGCACTGAAATATGAATTCAAATTCTCCTTAGTGTTGGGAATACCTACTTTTTAGCATTGGGTACTTCTAATAACATAGCTGCCTTGTCTGGAACCATGTCTACCTCACTGCTGTCCCCTGCTGCTACCTCATCAAAAGAGGAATCTATAAGAAAGCAAAAGAAGGAAAATGGAATATATGGGATTCCTCTGCCTTCTGTGATCAACTAATTCAGTTAGTGCTATCAATTACTCTACGAAATTAAAGACTGGAGGTCTAGCCAGATAATGAGCATTTTCCTCTTAGAATCCATTTACATGCACCTGAAGGAAGCTGACATGGGGAAAATCAATCCAGACTTGGGGATAGTCCTAGTTCAGTTGGAAGGTAAGGCTAGGTGATCCCTAGACAAAATTTCTACAACTGGACTGTATGAATCCAGGTTTACTTCTCTTAACTGGACTGTATGAATCCAGGTTTACTTCTCTTCCACTCATAAACAAGTTCATTAACTAAAGCAGGCTAAGAGAACTCATCCTAAAATAGACAGCACAAGGTTATTACTGTGTTGGGATAGCAGTCTTGAGTTCAACCTTCATTACCTTTAGCAACTATACATTTATAAATACATTTATTTTACATTTCTATTCTCAGAAGTTCTATCAAAACCAGCAAACCTTTTCCTGAAAAAACAACCAGGTATCTACATATAAAACTCTCCTTTCATTGTCTCCTCTAATATTTTTTTTTTAGTTTGCATTTTGAAAAGCACTGAGATTCCAAACAACTTGTGGTGTATTATAGGACTTACTTTGCTATGTCTGTATGAGCATATACCATGGAGATAGTTTTCAGATTATTAGAAAAGCACAATTTGAGCTGTGCTTTTAGAAGGACAAGTACAGCAATGTTCTCTATTCAGTGTGCACAATATTGTGACATTTTAGATAGACTGCTTGACTTGTGTTTTTTCAAGTGCTGCGCATTTAATGTTCCTTAACTAATACTTTTTCCACAACATAATGTCTGTTGTTGCCTACAAAGACTGCGAATTCTTGGATGCATTTTCTTTTACTTCACTGTAATATCAGAAACAATAAGCACAATCTTTTCAGATTTTAAAGACCACTGATTCAGGGCAGTAGGATTGGAGGATGATTGCAAATCAGATGTCTGGGGCTGTGAATGCTAATCACAGAATCACATAATCCCAAGGGTTGGAAGGGACCTCAAAAGATCATCTAGTCCAACCCCCCTGCAAGAGCAGGGTAACCTACAGTACATCACACAGGAACTTGTCCAGGCGGGCCTTGAATATCTCCAGTGTAGGAGACTCCACAACCCCCCTGGGCAACCTGTTCCAGTGCTCTGTCACTCTTACAGTAAAGAAGTTCTTCCTGATGTTAACGTGGAACTTCCTATGCTCCAGTTTACACCCAGTGCCCCTTGTCCTATCCCTGGATATCACTGAAAAAAGCCTAGCTCCATCATCCTGACACCCACCCTTTACATATTTGTAAACATTGATGAGGTCACCCCTCAGTCTCCTCTTCTCCAAGCTAAAGAGACCCAGCTCCCTCAGCCTCTCCTCATAAGGGAGATGTTCCACTCCCTTAATCATCTTTGTGGCTCTGCGCTGGACTCCTTCAAGCAATTCCCTGTCCTTCTTGAACAGAGGGGCCCAGAACTGGACGCAATATTCCAGATGCGGCCTCACCAAGGCTGAGTAGAGGGGGAGGAGAACCTCTCTTGACCTACTAACCACACCCTTTCTAATGCACCCTAAAATGCCATTTGCCTTCTTGGCCGCAAGAGCACATTGCTGGCTCATGGTCATCCTCCTATCCACCAGGACCCCCAGGTCCCTTTCCCCTTCGCTAATTTCCAGCAGGTCAACCCCCAACCTGTACTGGTACATGGGGTTGTTCTTCCCCAGATGCAAGGCTCTACACTTGCCCTTGTTCTATTCAGGCATGCTGTAAAACATCAATTGTTCTTAGTAGGTATTAGTGTAGATACTTCCTACAGTAGTGTGTAGTGTGCTAGATACTGTGACTTCTGTGAAGGAGATTGGAAATCATATATACTCGGATATTTCAAGTCTGTTATTGCACAATTAAACACCTCTTTTTTTTTCTTTTTTTTCTTTTTTTTTTTTTTTTAATTGTCATACCACTTTCTACCTAGAAAGCTGAGAAATGCTCTGAATAAAGATTTAAAATTTTGGGTGCTTAAAATTCTAAAACAAATATTCTAAAGCCAGTTCTTATGAAAGTGTCTTATGTGATTACACTCAGTACATATAAACCAGTCATCCAATGTAGTTATTATGAATTACACCAGCTAAGATTTTTTTCTCTATATTTTCAAATCGGTGTGCAAACAAGCTAAAGACACACTTGCTAGGGAAGTAAACTGCAATATCGATGTTCTTGGACACACACTGGGCAGAGCTTCCAGACTGAAGCACAGAGTGCGGGACATGCTGCTGCTTCCTGCCTATCACTTCTTCACATATTAAGCTCACACAGACAAGCAGAGGGATTTTTTCCGCTCTGTGGATTTCTGTAGCAGACAGCCTGTCAGGGTGTTTGAAACAGACAAAAATGTGAAACAAAGAAATGGAGAAGCTATGGCAATCTACTTTGGCAGTGGTGTCCTGATTTAATGGTTTAAACCCAGCCAGTAACTCAGCACCATGCAGCTGCTTGCTCACCCTCCTCTTTCTCCATCTCCCAGTAGAATGAGGAGAAGACTCAAAAGAACGTAAAACCCACAAGATAAGAACAGTTTTAATAATTGAAATACAATATCATAATATTAATAGTAATAGTAGTAATAATAATAATAATAATGATGGAATGACAAGGAAAGATACATAAAACAAAAAATGGAAAGCTAAAAAACCCAATAAATACAAGAGATGCCCAGTACGTTTGCTCATCACTTGCCAACAGATGCCCACTAGGAAGAAAATTTACTCCATCCCAGACAAAACCAGGACATCTGATCAAAGACAACAGAGCCCCCCTACCCCCATGGTTTTGCTCTATGAATCTCGATCAATCTGACTGTCTCAGGCCCAGTACCATTAGATGTGCTCACCATCACTGTCAATCTGTCACTCAAGAAACAGACACCTGAGAAGCCTCTTCAAGACATATATAAAAAAAAAAAATTTAGAGGTTAAAAAAATTTTTTCCTGTCTTAAATGCTTACCTCTGATGACCAAAATATGAGTTCCTGCTCTGTCACCGATACTTTTTAATACATGATGCCTCGGGTTTAGTGTATTGAACATTTTTGAAGCCCAAGTGTAGTTAAAGAAAAATCTTTTCTAAATGCAAGCCTGAGGGTCCTGCTCAAGGATATACAGTAACTAGTACCCTGGAGATTGCAAATTCACCTATCAGACACTTGCACATAACTCGCTACAATTACCTTTAATAATCTATTGCTAAATTAAACAACTGTGACAAACAGCAGATTTCACAAATATGCAAACACAGTTGTTTCAGTTTGGCAAAAGAGATGATATCTAAGAGAGGCAACCATAACAAGCATATATATCTGCAAAGTGAATTGATATCATAGTCCTTGCCTCTGCTGTTGTATCTCTAAAATAGAAAAATCTATTGGAAAAGAGCAGAAGCTGACACTATTGGAAGAAAACTTAACAGTGGATGAGAAACATAACATGAGCTAGCAGTGTGCGCTCACAGTCCAGAAAGCCAACCATATCCTGGGCTGTGTCAAAAGGAGCGTGACCAGCAGGTCAAAGGAGGTGATCCTGCCCCTCTACTCCGCTCTTGTGAGACCTCACCTGGAGTATTGTGTGCAGTTCTGGTGTCCTCAACATAAAAAGGGCACGGAACTGTTGGAACAAGTCCAGAGGAGGGCCACGAGGATGATCAAGGGACTGGAGCACCTCCCGCATGAAGAGAGGCTGAGGAAGTTGGGGCTGTTCAGCCTGGAGAAGAGAAGGCTGCTTGGAGACCTCATAGCAGCCTTCCAGTACCTGAAGGGGGCCTATAAAGAAGCTGGGGAGGGACTCTTCATCAGGGACTGTAGTGACAGGACAAGGAGTAACGGGTTAAAACTTAAAGAGGGGAAGTTCAGGTTAGATATAAGGAAGAAGTTCTTTACTGTGAGGGTGGGGAGGCACTAGAATGGGTTGCCCAAGGAAGTTTTCCATTTCTGGTGGTGTTCAAGGCCAGGTTGGACAGAGCCTTGGGTGACATGGTTTAGTGTGAGGTGTCCCTGCCCATGGCATGGGGGGTGGAACTTGATGATCTTAAGGTCCTTTCCAACCCTAACTATTCTTTGATTCTATGATTCGATTCTGAAAGCCATTGGGATAATGACAGTCATTATAACTCTGGCCAAGGTGTCTGTGCCTCAAACTATTTGAGTTTTTCTGGTTTGGTTTTGTGGTGTTTGTGGATTCATTTTCTATTTTAATCACAGCAAGAAGAAAATACAAAGAACAAACTGTATCTGCAGACACCAAGCTTGGTAATGCCAATTCTATTCTCCTCCATATTCATCTTCAGATAGAAGTTCTAAATAAACATCAATAGCTTTGTCACTACTGGGAAAGGGCTAAGAGAGAGTAGAAATATTTCCTTGATCTCTACCAGTCATATCTTTCTTACAAACCACAGAATTTTAAATCAAATATTAAGTCATTGTTGTGCTTAATCCCAGTCAGCTATAAATCACGCAGTCACTCTCTCACTTCCCCCCTTTTCTTCCCCCCACTCCTGGAGGGATGTGAAAAAGAATTGAAAGAATGTAACTCCCACAGGTTGAGATAAGAACAGTTTAGTAATTAAAGTATAACACAAATCACTACTGCTACCACCAATAATAATAGTGATAAAGGAAATAAGAAGGGAAGAGAATACAACACCTCACCACCCGCCGACAGATAACTCCCCCCACCCCACTAGACCAAGTACCAACCAATACCTAGTCCAACCCCGCAGTCCCCTAGCCCTTCCAGGTATCTCTCAGTTACATTCTGGGTAAGACATGCTGTGGTATGGAATACCTCTTTGGCTAGCTTGGGTCAGGTGTCCTGTCTCTGCTTCGTCCCAGCTTCCCCTCCTCCCTGGCAGAGCATGAGACTCACAAAGTCCTTGGTCAGACTAAAAGATTTGAGTGGTAACTAAAACCATCAGTGTTATCAGCACTGTTCCCAGGCTGAAAGTCAAAAAGACAGCGCTGCACCAGCTGCACCAGAAGGAGAAAAAATGACTGCTACTGCTGAACCCAGGACAGTCATGTAAAAATAATTCCTGATGACCTATTCATATCTTGCACAAAGTCTTCTTTCAGTGCAAACCTGTTTTGCATGGTCCTTGGACAAGGAATAATACGTGTGGCCCACTTCTGCAGCCCTTACTGTGTGTGGCCAGCGGTGCTTGCAAACAAGAGATTTTTATTTTTTTGGGGGGGTGTGGGGAGAATGGGAGAATTGGGGGAAGCAATTAACAAACAAAAAAGCATTACTTATTCGAGTCCATTTTACAGTTTCTGATAGCATAAAAAGCAGTTAGTAATCCAGCTGTTAGAAAGCTCCCTTGATATCTTTGGTGCTTTGGAGGAATAACTTATTCTGCTCGATTATCTCAGGGACTTAAACCCATTCTTTCAATGCAATCGATGCCTTGGGGTAGGTGTCCTTTGAAGCTGTTCCATTTTGCTAAAGCAATTAAAATTTAGTAAAGTATAAAATATCAGCAGGTTTTACAATATAAATTATTGGGAAACCTTGATAAAAGATACAACTACACTTACCTTCAGAGAAGCCACATTGTACACGTGCTTGTGGTATAACCCATTTACTCCTACAGGAGTTAGAACATTCAAGCTGGAAAACAGTTCAGCACATACAGGCTCCAGGTTAGGATTTGACTCAGTTGGCCTAGCTGACTAGTGGCATTAGTCGAACACATAGGCCCAGCAGAGACAGCACAGGAGCTACAAAAAGCCTCTGCAGAGAGACAGCTGATTGTCAGTGAAAGCCTTTAATCATTTGGAACAGTGCATCTGTTTCAGGTAAGAAGCATAGTTTAAGGCAATTGAATTGAGCCCTTCCTTCATAAGCAAGGAACTACATTAGACACTTCCAAATTTAAACATTTACAGTCTGGTGATAAATCTTAGACTTTATGCTGCACAGAAAATGTTATCTAGTGTTGTATGGAAAGCAAAATATTTAATACAAAAAGAGGTTCAAATTTTTTATATTATTAATCATAGGGGGGGTTTTATTATTTTTCTTATGAAACAAGAAATAAATAAAAAAGGCAGATTTTTAACATTAAGATGTAGTCTAAATGGAAATCAACTGTTGAAACATAGGAAAAATGAACAGTTTCCTTTTGAACAGTTGGCAGAGAAGCAAAAATACAAGCTTATGTAAGATAGGAAATTATTAAAGATCAGTGGAAGTAAAACTCAGAAATATAGAGGCAAGTTTAACTTGCTAAAAAGAAGTGTCATGTTTTTCAAAACCAAGTGTCACTAAACATCATCTTCAGAAAACACTATCAATTTGAATACTAAAAAACATGGGGAAAGAATCTGGTGATTGAGTCAGGATTTCAAGTTTATATTCATTTGTATAAGCATTCCAAGAAGTCATAATGCAAAATCAAGAGATAATTCAAACAGAAAAAAATGCTAAATAAGGTATATATTATAAAACAGTCTCTTGAAATTTCAGTATTTTGCACTCATGGATGCCCTATTAATTTCTTAAAAATGGAATATTGGAGAGACTTAAGAACATTTCTGATTAACTGAAAATAAAGAATGAGAGACACAAAGGGTGGAGAAAGCCAATTACTCAACATAGCTAAACCTTTCCAATTTTCTACTCAAGTTTGGGGCCACAAGCCCTCCTGAATTAATATTCCATGGATAAAGACATTTTAGGGAGGAGGGAAAGTGTCATTCATTTCTCCTAAACTAGTCCTTTTAGCAGACTTCATATTAGACACTGCACTGCTGAGCATTCAAATCAGGATATTCTACCATAACACATGCTGGCGAATCACAGTCCAACTCTAAAATTATGGTAGGTATTACATAACCAGTCCAGTGAAAGATTGAGAAAATTACAGTTCTTTTTTACTCTTTCATAAAATGTATTTTATCCCTTCTAAAAGAAAAAAAAAACACTGTTTCCTGTTACAGTAGGTTTATATTATACATGGACAAAGAAGTAAGAAACAAAATAACAGTGCTGTAATAAGAATGCAGCTAAATTGAATTATGTTAAAACATCAGAAATTTCTTTAAACATTGTATCTCTGTTTTTTTTCTATGTAGAAGATCGATACCAAGAATCACATAATCACACCAACCAAATAAGATAACATTCCTTCCTTTTGCTGTCCATAAAAAAAAATTAAAACTTCCTTATCATGTCATATTTTAGCACTTCCATTCAGTACTTTAAAATAGCAAACAGGACCGAGGCTACATGGAAAATATTTTTTAGTTTTTATATTTTGAAAATATTCTTTTTAATTTCTAATTTCCTGGACTATATTGGTGTCGGATCCTAAAAACCTGCAATTTTATCAGGATCTATTATCCTATTAGTACTAGCAATGCTTGATGAGGCTGTATGAGAATTATTACATTCTCAAGGCTCAGTGGTTTCATGGAACTAAGAATGATAATGGGATTGATGGGAACCTTCTACTCATGATAGAAAGTTTCTTTGCATTATTTAAATTTTGATTTACTCCTACATAATTATGTATTTCACAGTCAAGATGAATCAATGCATTAAGCAGATAAATGTCAGGCTGTACTTGGAAAATACGTTTCATAGCAAAAAAGACAGGCTCTTAATTATAAATTACACAGAGTATTCCACAAGAACCATCTTCAACATTAGAATGCTGCACAATACTAGACCTATATTCCATTCATCTGCACATAAAATTATCCCCAAATACTTTTTATCCACAATACACTCCGCTTGAGGAATAGAATATGGAATTTATAAACCTATAAGAATGCGTAAGGGTCACATATAAACATAAATCGCTCGGTGTGGGGAGAAAGGTGCGCCTGTTTTATTTGGTACAGAAACAAGAACAGAAACAAAAAGGAACAGGAAAAAAATATGACAAAATTAAAATATAGCATCAAATAGAATTTAAAATTGGGAAATGTTTGGGGTTTTATTTGTTTGTTTTTTTGTCCTATGTTGGACAAATTCAAGGAAGACCTTCCTTCCAGGTTGTGCAAATAGTCAGGTATTTCATCCTTTCAGGATGTGTAGATAGACAGTGAATCTTTATGAAAGTAGTTACTTACATTCCTGATAAAACGAGCTCATCATGCAACATTTATAGATAAAGACTGGATCTTTTCCAAACCTTCCTTTCTTCTAAACCATGTTCTTTCTTTAGAATCCCACGTTACTTGTCACAGTTTGAAGTTCTATTGACTTAAGCATATCTTAAAGTTAATTTTCTAAATTCAAGGCCATTGCATCCCCTTGCTCTGTAGTAGGAGTAATGGAATTTGCTTCTGCAGCTTTCTGCGTTCTTGGGGTGCTGTCATCACATATTTTGCTTAACCTCTTGATTATTAATAAACTGGATTTATGTTGAACTGACAGTCTTCCACCTCCAGAAGCTAATGGAATGGAAGAGTTCTAGATTCCTTTAACAATATCTTCCTCAAAAACTGGAAAAGTAATGCTCTGGATATTCTATTTCTCTATTGCCCATATTTTTCTAAAATAAAATGGGGGCGGGGGAAGAAATGATAAGTGCTGAGAGGAAAACAGGAAAGGGACATCACTCTCTTTATGGGGATATGTCCTTGCATCCAAAAAATTCTGTGTGGATTATTTTACTTGTAAGTTTCTGATACTATTTAATGGTTTGAGATACAGAGTTCTAATTATTACATCTTAATTACACTTTTACTGCATGACCGGCAGTTTCCTGTTAAGGATCCATAGATTGTTGCCTTCGTTGACTTGACGACCTATCTCAGGAATGGCACAGCGACCAACCCCAGGCCGCTCGGGCCATCAGCTCGCAGACACCAATGTGGTGGACGGCGAACGGCT
Organism: Lathamus discolor; assembly: GCF_037157495.1. Lineage (NCBI taxonomy): Eukaryota > Metazoa > Chordata > Aves > Psittaciformes > Psittacidae > Lathamus > Lathamus discolor. The sequence continues at coordinate 90,282,247 of NC_088887.1, read as the reverse complement.
TTTATTGACGGGTAACACGGCGTTATATACCCTGAGTTTATAACGTCACTTCCATCTGCTTATGTCACAAACCAAGTGTTACTGGCTCTAGGGAGAGGGGCCTTATCTTCTTATCTTTCTGTACAACACGACTTCTTCCGACCGCCGAACTCTAACTACCACAATAGATATGTACTAATGGCTCTTTTGTGAACGGAAGCCTTGTCTTCAACATTTACAGTAGGAACTGGTCACTTAAATGACATTATATGACAAAGACATGACTGTCTTTTTTACCTCTGTCTCTCTGGGGTGTTATTTTTCAGACTTTATCATAGCCTTGGGTGGGCTGGTTTAGTGTGAGGTGTCCCTGCCCATGGCAGGGGGGTTGGAACTAGATGATCTTGAGGTCCTTTCCAACCCTAACTATCCTATGATTCTATGATTCTATAACTTTAATAGAAAATTCTATGCACTATTTTACTTTCTTCTCTTTAATATTAGGCAAGATGTGAGATAATCTAAAATGTTAGAGCATGGGTTTTTTTCAGAAAGCATTTTATAGATCCAGGTTATACAGAAAGATACAGCTCTGATGCAATGATTGTTCCTAAGAGAAAATTAAAAATAAAAGGTTTCATTAGAACTGTGGCCTTTTCCAAGACAGATGCAAGGCAGGTGGTGGCAATACTGATTAAGTCAGTCTTGCTTGTAGTCTCCTGGTGACTTGTAGGAAGAAAAAGAATCTAGGGAATAATTTTGCTCCCGGAACAAAATGTTTAATGCCATTTCAAATGTTGTGGGGTATTTAAGTCATCTGTCCAGGTGTGAGGTGTGTGCGTGTTTACATAAGAAGCTTTTAGATCAACCCTAGATGCATAATAAGTCAGTATTTTAGTAAATATTCTTGCCTTTGATATGAACTGATTCTCCCACATGATAGAAAACCATACAGGTTAAAAGTCCTCCTTTTGTTGGTCCATTAGTACACACATTTTGTAATGGAATCGTGAAGTATGATTTAGATTTTTTTTTTTTTGACCACTTTTCTTTGTTTTAATTAGGAAAACTCCTTCAATGCTTGCTTACATTGCAGTGTCAGAGAGACAGCGTGTCTACTTCAAATTCTATGCTTATTTGCAAGAGAGAAATAAAAACTTTCTTTTTCCATGGACATTAAACATTGCTGTCAATAAAATGAATAATATATTAAATTTAAAACAGAAAATATATAAACCCTGAAATCTATCTTTAGAATACATTTTTTAAATTATAAAAGTCACCTCTAGCATTGTTTCACACTTCAAATGCAATCTCACAGCAGCCCATACTTACTGAGATGTCTCTACTTCAGCACACAGTTTAATGGTTGGTAATTTGAAGTAACTTTCATAAGGTTAGGTCATAGTTTGAGTGAGTTAATCTGAGTTCAATGATAAATGAACATGCTGTGTTAACTGGTAGGAGCATGGGAAAATCAGAGCTAATAGACATTATTTTAACAAATTGCCATTTTAAATCACCTTCCTGAGGGTCTTTAAGCAGGATTTCATCAATTACATGCTTACAGCTCACATTAGAGATACACATTAAAAAATTTCCCACATGAATAATTTAGAAAAAAAAATTGACTATCAAACCCCTGAGTGGGTTAGCTCTTGTCTATTTAAGCAAAGTTTTACTTAAATGATGCATGACATGCAATATTTCAAAACATTCCTTCTGAGATTTTAAATACAAGATACAGATAAAAAAGTCTTTTAAATGGTTCTGTATTCTTTCAAGTGTCTTGTAGTTTTCTTGTTGTTTAGCACCTTGAGATCTTTGCTAGTTCTGTTATTTATTTCTCAGAACTTTAAAAAACTTACTTTCCAGTAGCACTTCCTTTCTTTGACATTTTCTGCTAAGTAAATGGAGGCACAATGTCTTTGTTAAATCATTAACATAAGAACAAAAAGTGGTAATAATTTTTAGCCAATTTTCAATAGAAATAATGTCATTAAAAAAAAAAAAAAACAAAACCAAAAAAACAGAACACTTGTTTTTCCTTTAATAGCAGCAAATTTCAAAAGCTACCTGGAAGAGAGCGTGGAATAAGTCTTACACCAGGTGAAGATAACTTTTTTCCATTTTTCTTTAAAACAACAACATCAAAATGGTTGCTTCTCTACTTTTCTTAGAGGGAGAGGGGGAAAGAAAAATACCTAGGACAAGTAACGAATAACAAAACTGAAAGATTTTTACCAATTTCTTTGTGCAGATTGCATTTAGGAAAATGAAGTTCATCTTCCTAGTGTTACTGATCCAGGAAGGAAACCTGGACCCATCATAGCCAGCAGTTTCTCATTTCCCTAAGCTACTCTTTTTATCCTGATGTGGATCCCTGTTTGAAACAACAACATATTAGGGCTTGTTTCAGGAGTCTCTTTCAGAAAGAAACTGAATCTGCAACCCTGCATTTCAGGCAGTTACAAAACTGTGGAACCATGTTGCATATGGGGAGTGTTTGTTTTAGATACTGTTGGGGAGAAAGAAAAAACAATATTTCAGGCTAAGAAGAATATTCAAACTGCACTCAGACATGGTGACATCAAACCTTTCAGGCCCTTAATAGCTTCCAGGGTGATATCCAAAATAGCAACAGCACTTATTCCCAGATTAATTTCTAATCAAGCCACAAGAGTTAGGAGCTAAGGGAAAGAAGCACACAAGGGAAGAACCATTGCCAGAATGCTGTCATGCAGTGATTTATATTGAAGGTGGGATAAAGCATCCTCTGGAGGGGTCTCTCTATTCACTACTGACAAAGGGAGCCTGTCACCAGTGTAGTTCTCAGTTCTCTGCCTTACTAGATTCCTAAAGATACAGTCCGGATAGATTTCACCTAAAATGCTATGTAGAAGTACACTGGATTGGGAAATTAGAATTTTTGACCTAGAGGAACAATAGGTGAGAAGAAACCTAGATTTAGTGTTCTGGTCATGTGGTTTTATTTGGAATGGGGAATCCTAATTTTCTGATATCTGCATTTTTGATAGTTCAAATCTTCTATATTGAAGTGAATTATATGTATGAACCCCTCTACATTATTAAAATTCTAATTATTTTATGTATTACTGACAATGGAAGCACTAGGCACCTACCTGGTACTAACCTGGATGGCAAGGAATTTTAGCTACATAAATAACAGACTTGTTTAAATAACAGTTTGTCCTTGCATAAAAATCAGTGATTCCTGGGCTTCAGGTTTTGAAACGAAAGTTAGTCACTATACAGACTTCTATATTAAGTCTTCATTAACACTTACTCAAATGTGGGGCTTTTTTGAGATTCATTATAATTTAACTACGAAAAAACATTGAATATTCTATTTGTATTATCATTATATGATTATATATGTATTATATATATTATCTCCCCCCCAATAAAGTAATTTAAAAAAGAAATATAAATTACACAGAGTTTTTGTAAGCAAACCTCTTCTGTCTCAGTAAGGCAGATCTCTTCCTCCACAGTTGCCACCAATCCTCCAAATTAGCAGCTTGCAAAACTACAGCAAAATATATGCCTTTCTCTGTGTCTTTAGGAAAAAAACCCTCTTTCTTTCTGCGCATTTACAGCGTTGGCTACATACTGTTTCTTGTTCCTAATCTCTTTATCTTGTTATTCTTTCTGGAGGCCCTATTGTCTACTCCCTCTCTTTCGCTCATCTCCTCTCACACTGAAATCCAGATGCTTGTTACACCAGTGCATGCTCAGCTGGTGTCAGGGAAAGCATAATCACTTTCCTTTCAGAGACTTCCATCTGACTAAGCATACAGTAGCTAAGAAACTGCAAGTAGCTGCTTTCTGTTTTGTTGTCCATCCATACCTCACAAAATATGTACTATAAAAGTACTACTTAAAATTACTGTATCAGAATAAGCACTAAAATAATAATGTTGGTCCTAGATATATTACCATTTACATTTTCATCCCAGAAGAACTCTTCATTGACTGACAAATCTTTGTATTAACTCTTTTTCTTTTTCCTTTATCTTTTCCTTATACCCACCCTCACCTTGTGATGGAAGTCAACAAGAAAATCTGCTGTTAGCAACAGTGTGTCTGACCTCTTCACTTGATAATGATGTGCGGACAGGTTAATATCTGCCAGGCAATATTCATTTAAGTTATGTCTTCAGGGAATGAACCTTATGGCTAATTAAACATTTAAACAATATTAAGAACATGCAGTTTAAATCACACACACACACAAAAATACAAAAGTAGACAGCTACGATTCTGTTGATTTAAAATTTTACCTTTAGGAGTCTTTAAGTGGAACATGATGTTGGGGATGAAATCGGGGGTTAATGGTATGTGTGTGGTTAAAGATACATTTTAATTTAAGTTTTATCTTTTTATAATACTGATAGTGCATTGGCCATTCTGTGAGCAGATGCTTATCTCAAATTATAATGCAACATCATAGTTGACGCATTTTAATTTCTTCTTCATTGCTTGGAGTATAATATGGCTTATGATAAAAATATTTAGCTTTCTTCATACTAGTCTGCCACTAGCTTTTAAGAAATTCAATATTTCTTTCAAAATAATGTTTAAATGTATACATATTATCCCTAGTCTACAGAATTATTTTCTCACAGTCTCTGTATGGGTACTGCTATGAGTCTAATTCCTTGCTCTATTATGCCATTTATGCAGCTATTTTGACTGTATCGTGTTTTCTGGGCCTTTCCATCTTGCCTTCAGGCTTGACTGCAAGTAAGTCACAGGAAAGAACACATTTTTTCAAACAGTACATGCAAAGGAATGTTGAAGGAAAATACTACGGTATCTTACTGGGTATGAAGACTAACTGATGAACACAAAGAAGGTAATGTCAAAGACAATAGATAACTTCTCTGATAAGCTCTCCAGTTCCTTTCCTGTGCACACTGATTTTTCCCAGCCTACCTTCAGGCTCCTTCTTCTGACCAGCTCAGAAGCATAGCTGCCTTAGTTTTGGTTTATAATCAATAGTACCTTTAAAAAGCAATTTAAATCTTGAATTTCAAACACTTTGGTAGCTATAGTAATGATTATGTCTAAGCTACATCACTCTTCATTTAATTTCTTAACCTGATCTGGCAACAATTCTGGACAACAAGGAAAGTTCAGCTTGGCGAAGTATTTGCTACATCAAGCCCAAAAGACTGTAAGTGCAATTTCTGATATGAGGTTAGCATTCTACCTTCTCTGCCTTCAATTCCGTCACATAGTCTATGTATCTTAATTAACAATGAATTAAGTTAATTCTATCTGTGTTTCATAGAAACGTGGTACAGAGTACAGTATTGTGATGTATCTTTTCAAGGATAAGTAAATATAATGCATCCTACTATATTCAATGTGTATCATGAAGCATTCATTATGAATTAATGGAATCCAGCCAGATTTGTGCCCAAGGTATCATAAAAATTCAGAAAGACATCAAATACCAAAGTCCTGAAGTGTTTAAATTGTTCCGAATTTGCAGTCGAACTCACGTATTAAATGCTTAACTTACTATGACAAAGATTCACTTCTAGAGAGTAACCAACAATGATGAAATAGTTAACTGCCTCACCAGCTGATAAATTTAAATGCGTTAAGAATGGGTGAACTTTGAAGAAAGGACCAAGATCCACCTTCATGAAATATTCACAGTTATGTGAAGAATTACCCTAAATGAGGCCTTAAAGAAAAGATGACAGTGGATAAACAAAATTCACTAAGTTAAATTGATTCGGAGAAAACTCCAGGAACAGACTTGCCAACAAAGTTTTCAAGCTGACAAGCAGGTATTCTTTATTGCGGCACCAGGAGACATGGGGGATAGCTCCTCCTAACATGTGTCTCCGTGTTGCTACACAAGCCATCCTTATATAGTCCTTAGGCATACATAGAATCATAGAATCATAGAATAGTTAGGGTTGGAAAGGACCTCAAGATCATCTAGTTCCAACCCCCCTGCCATGGACAGGGACACCTCTCACTAAACCATCCCACACAAGGCTTCATCCAACCTGGCCTTGAACACTGCCAGGGATGGAGCACTCACAACCTCCCTGGGCAACGGATTCCAGTGTCTCACCACCCTAACAGGAAATAATTTCCTCCTTATATCCAATGTTAAACTTCCCCTGTTTAAGTTTTAACCCATTACCCCTTGTCCTGTCACTACAGTCACTGACAAAGAGTCCCTCCCCAGCATCCCTATAGGCCCCCTTCAGGTACTGGAAGGCTGCTATTAGGTCTTCACGCAGCCTTCTCTTCTCCAGGCTGAACAGCCCCAACTTCCTCAGCCTGTCTTCATACGGGAGGTGCTCCAGTCCCCTGATCATCCTCGTGGCCCTCCTCTGGACTTGTTCCAGCAGTTCCATGTCCTTTTTATGCTGAGGACACCAGAACTGCACACAATACTCCAGGTGAGGTCTCCCAAGAGCAGAGTACAGGGGCAGGATCACCTCCTTCGACCTGTTGGTCACGCTCCTTTTGATGCAGCCCAGGATACAGTTGGCTTTCTGGGCTGCGAGCGCACACTGCCGGCTCATGTTCATTTTCTCATCGACCAGCACCCCCAAGTCCCTCTCTGCAGGGCCGCTCTGAATCTCTTCTTTGCCCAGTTTGTAGCTGTGCCTGGGATTGCTCCGACCCAGGTGTAGGACCTTGCACTTGTCGTGGTTGAACTTCATAAGGTTGGCATCAGCCCACCTCACAAGCGTGTCAAGGTCCCTCTGGATGGCATCCCTTCCCTCCAGCGTATCAACCAGACCACACAGCTTGGTGTCATCGGCAAACTTGCTGAGGGCGCATTCAAACCCACTGTCCATGTCAGCGACGAAGATGTTAAACAAGACCGGTCCCAACACCGATCCCTGAGGGACACCACTAGTTACCGGTCTCCAGTCGGACATCGAGCCATTGACCACAACCCTTTGTGTGCGGCCGTCCAGCCAGTTCTTTATCCACCGAGTGGTCCATCCATCAAATTATTTAAATACATACATAAAATACATAAAATATTTAAATACATACATTACATCATTTTCCAGGAAGTTCCCCGCATGCATACAGAATTGTGGTGGTGGTCTCTGAGGGTCGTTTACTTCTTCCAACAATCTTCATCACTTCTGGCAGCCTTTGGAGTATGCGCAGTAGAGCTCATACCAGTTTAATTGGTTCTTTAGCACCAGAGACATAATAATCCTCCTATCCTCCTACTTATCAATTAGTTGAACTGTAGTCCGTCCTGGACACATGCCATTCCCAGATACTCATTATCCCTGTGTCCTGTTCTTCTAGACTGTTTTTCTTAAAACTATGTCAACTATAACTATTTATCTTGTACAAGAATTCTCAGTATGCTCTCTAGCTGCACTCTATTTTTTTTTCTATGCATCATGCACCTCATTAATTTTCCATTGCTACTGTTACAAAGCCATCAAACTTAACATTACTGAAGACTAATTCTAAAGGTTTATATATTCCATTTTGTGATTTTGTGCCCCCCTTGTGTCAATATCTACTCTGGAATTCAGTGGGTCCACCAGAAAGCAGGAAATAATGTCACCTGTACTACAAGAAGGGGTTGATACTGCCCATAAAAGGCATTCTGGAAGAGTACTTGGTGAGAGAATACACACTTCCATTCTATATATGCACAATCTACAGTAACCTCAAAGGTCTTATTTTGTTGTGTTTTATTTTAAGCCGTTAGCTTAATTACCCCTCTAATGTGAATCACGAGTCATGCCTTTGGTTAAGTTACATGATAGCTTTTCTTCACACACAAAAAGGAGCACAAGAAAACAATGGCAGGTGGGATACCGTGAATAATAGCCTCATCTGCTACTACCTGGACAGGAGTAGCCCAGCCTAGCACATGATCAACCCTTAAAAGGCATATCTGCCCACACATAAAAGGAGAAGAAGCACAAGAGCAAGTGTACTAACCCCAGCATCCCCATTTAGGAAGAAGCCTCTGTCAAGCCCTCTTCCAGGGCTGTCCAAGACGAATCTTAGTCTCATGGTCTATGTGTGACACCTACCCCATGAATCACTAGCGCCTTTTGGACTGAAGATAGTAACTTTCTGGGGATATGCAACTCCTTACAGGATGCAGGGGAAGAACATCTGGGACTGTACAAAATATGAGTTGTTGGGGAGGAACAGAAGGCAAGCAAAAAGGATGCATCAAGTAGCCTTCCGCAATGAAGTAACTACATCAGTGGACCTGGGAACAGCTGTGGATGTCATCTACCTGGACTTCTGTAATGTCTTTGACACGGTTCCCCACAACATTCTTGTCAGTAAATTGAAGAAGTGTTTAAAGGGTTGTCTTTTAAATGGGTAAGGAATTGGCTGGATGAATGTGTCCAAAGAGCTGCAGTCAATGTCTCAATGTCCAAGTGGAAACTAATTACAAGTGGTATCCTTCAAGGGTCTGTGAAGGGATGAAGATTATTAAATATCTTCATTGATTACACTGAAGTTGGGATTAAGTGCACATTCAGCAAAACTAATTACAAGTGGTATCCTTCAAGGGTCTGTGAAGGGATGAAGATTATTAAATATTTTCATTGATTACATTGAAGTTGGGATTAAGTGCACATTCAGCAATTTTGGGAATAACCCCAAGATGAATGTTGCAATTGATAGACTAGAGGGAAGGGATGCCATCCAGAGAGACCTTGAAAGTCTTGAAGAATGGACCCATGCAAACCTCATGAAATTCAACAAGGACTAGTGCAAGGTATTGCACCAGGTTTAGGATAATCACCAGTATTAGTACAGAATGGCAGATTAATGGATTGAGAGCAGCCCTGGGGGCTTGGGGGTACTGGCAGATGAAAAATTGGACATGACCCAGTAGTGTGCACTCACAGCCCAGAAAGCCAACCATATCCTGGGCTGAATCAAAGTAAGCGTGACCAGCAGGTCAAGGAAGGTGATACTCCCCCTCTCCTCTCTTGAGACCCCAGACCTTTATTCAGGGCCTGTATGGACAGGACAACAGTAATGGGTTTAAACTGAAGGAAGGTAGATTTAGATTGGACATAAGGAAGAAATGTCTACAGTGAAGGATGCTGAGGTATTGGAACATTTTCCCCAGAAGAGTCATGGATGCCCCTGAAAGTTTCCAACATCTGGTTGAACAGGGCTTTGAGCACCCTGACCTAGTGGAGTATGCTCCTGCCTATTGCAGGGGCATTGGACTAGGTGGTCTTTAAAGGTCCCTTCCAATCCAAACCATTCTATGATTTTATGACATTGGCAATTTGGTGGGAGAAGTGCAGAAAAACTGGTGAAAATGGCCTGCTTCTTGTAGAGTTAGATAGTCAGTACACTTGCCTGTTTGTGTCCTGTGCCTGAACAGCAGTCATCTTATCTTCTGATTAAACTCTAACTATTTTCCTGGATGATGAACTCTATTCTGTGTGTGCGTATAGGAGTCAAAGTGCCAGAGGATGGAATCATACCTGGGGCCTGTATATGGGTGCTGTCAGCACCTGGAGTGACCGTGGGCCAGCAAATGAGTGTGCAATTGCTACTGAAGGGACAGCTGGATTATCAGGCAAGGAGGTCAAGTTGCTGGCCTAGGACTAGCAGGCTGGTTGGGTCTCTAAGGCTGAGGCCATGTGAGGAGCTGGTTATTGGAGTAGTCTCAGCCAGCTGCTGGAGAGACTGTGGGGTCTGGGGTTCTTTAAGGATGAGAGGAAGGGTCTGGGGAGAGTCTCTATCAGCAACTGGAGTGGGGATACAGCCTTGGTACACAAGTCCAGGTACCAAAAAGGGGGGAGACTGGGATATCCAGATGCAGTTTCTCTAGAGAGTGGTTACAGGACAGCTACTGGACAGACTGAGGATCTGATCATAGCTGCTAGAGGGATTCACACTTTACTTGTGCACATGTATGTGTGTATATGTGTGTGTGCATATATACTTCCCAGTAATGCATCTTCATCCTGCTTAGCCAGAGATGGAAGCAGGATAAGGTTACTGGTGCTATTTGTGTCTGTGTAAATACTGAGTGTGCTGTGCTGATCTGTGTGTGGGCCACATGTATGTATGTACATATAAACATACAAGTGTGCGTGTGCCTACTGAGAACATTTGCTCAGCCTCGCTAACGGTTGGACCTCGGACATAGGGCTGCAGCAACCTCATCTACCTTGTGTTTCTGGATTCTGTACATCCTGACACTTTTCTTGGTAATTGCAGAAGACAGAATCCTTGAGCTACTCCTAACTTGAACACCTTCATTCATCACATTAAATTGTATTTGATGAATATTAGCCTAATATGGCAAAATGAAATATGTAAAATCAAAGTCAGATCTATTACCTCTGACAGTAAGAGAGGACACTTAAAGTAACAGTGATTGTATATTCCCTGCCACTAAGAAAAAAGAAATCTTGGACCTCTTCTTGAATTTTTGCATGTATTTCATTAACAGCATTAGTTATTGCCATTTCAGCTTCCTAATTTTCTTTTTGTTTTTCATTCATCAGACTAAGAAAGTGATACTTACTCTTGGATGTTGTAAGGCATAATTAATTCTTCTATAGCATCCAAATTGCTAGTACAGTAGATTATGTTAGTGGAAATCATGCTTATTAAATTAAAAGTATGAACTTTTATTTCAATTGTCTTTGCTTTTGTATGCCTAAGTCAAATCTGTAATATTCCTGGAGTTTAGTATTTTATGTATTGCACTAAAAATGTTCAGACCTCATTCTCTCAAGTTCTAGAAATTATCCACCATATGTGTTTTTAGCAGATAGCTGAAGCTCTGGAGGAAGTGTGCATTTACATCTTGGTTGCAGTATGTCACCTTTCTGCTTCAGTGAGCTGCATAGCTTTAAATTTCTTAGATCGCATCATCTTGTGTAATGTCAACTCACATTGGCTTTTCTGCGTGACACAACATAACCTGATGGGTGGTGACACAGAAAATGTAATGCAGTGTGACACATCAGGAATGCAAAGGGAACTGCATTTGGATAGTTGGTGTCAATTTAGATAGGAGGCTTCAAATCCAAAATGAATCTGGCAGACATTAATGGAGTGAATATTGCAGTAACTACTGTATGTGTGAAACTGTGAATCCTGCAGGTCATCACAGTGCATTGAGCAGGTGCAGAAATGAAGTCTGAAATATTAGGAAGAATGAGTATTTGTAGTTGAGGTAGGTGTACAGGTTTAAAATATATATATTTTTATATATATATAAAATGTATATATTGTGAAATGTCCCTCTTCTTGTTTTTTAATCTTTTCTGTAATCATTACTTGTTTATTTTAATTTCTAAACTATGGGCTACCAAAACCAAAATGAAAAATACCTGTCATTGTTGTCTCAGATTATACCAAATGTAATTGTCATCAGATAGTCAAATGCAAAAGGTATGGGTAGAAGCACACTGTTATCCCAGAGGATGCTTTTAAGTACCAAATTCCTTACTGTGTAATTGTTTAAACATTTGAATGAACTTTGTACCAGGTAAATCTTCTGCAGAAGTAGGGAGTGCTAAGAATTTGTTCAAGAGATATTCTGTGCCTTTCAGGCTGTGGTCTTACTTTACACAAAAAGGCAGTGTAATACTACTGCATTAGATTTGATTATTTTTTAGGATAAAAAAGAATAAGAAGTTCAAAGAAGAAAAGGAGAGTATGCACAAGAGTAAGAAATACCTTCTTCCATAAGTATAAGATAGCTGTAAAGTGGTATAAGAAGCAATGTGCACTTGCGGCTCAGAAAGCCAACAGTATCCTGGGATGCATCCAAAGGATCCTGGCCAGCAGGTCAAGGTAGGTGATTCACCCTATCTACTCCACTCTCATAAGACCTCACCTGGAGTACTGCATTCAACTCTGGGCCCCCAAACATAAAAAGGGCATGGAGATATTTGAATGAGTCCAGAGAAGGGCCACAAAGATGATCAAAGGTCTGGAGCACTTCTGTGAAGATAGCTGAGAGTTGAGGTTTTTCAACCTGGAGATGAGGAGGCTCAGGGGAGATCTTATAGTAGCATTCCAGTACTTACCTCTTGCACCTTAAGGGAGCCTACAAGAAATCTGGAGAGGGACTTTCAAAAGTTCATGTCGCAATAAGACAAGGGGGGAATGGCTTTAAACTGAAAGAGGGTAGATTTAAATTACGTATTAGGAAGAATTTTTTTATGAGTGGTAAGGCACTGGATCAGGTTGCCCAGAGAAGTTCTGGATGCTCAATACCTCGAAGTTTTCAAGGTCACATTGGATGGGGCTTTCTGTAATCTTGTTTAGGCAAAATGGTCCTGCCCATGATGGGGCAGTTGGAACTAGATGATCTTTAAGATGCCTTCTAATGTTAACCATTTTATGATTATGTTATTCCCCTGCTCAGTTTTTGAGCTTGCCCTTATTTTCCATAGTTAAGAGTAGCATGTAATTTTTATAAAATCAGATGCAAAGTTTCCTGGTGAATGTTGTTTGCCATCATCTTTTTGACAGGATCAATACAGTGATGTGTTAAAAATGAGAGTAGACAAAACACTAAATTGTAGGGTACAGTCTCACTCAGCACCATGCTGTCTGGAGATGCTGATGGTCAGCCAACTGTTTAGCATCACCCAAAGAAGGGTATTTATGATCTTATGTAATAAGGAGGACCTCAAGGTCCCCCTTCTGGCATGTCATTAACTTGTTACCTGACGCTTGTTTCTCTATAGGATTATAGAAATAATTCCATACTGATTATTTCTGCATCATAACTCATTAGCAGTCCACTACAATCTTTTGAAGTGACTCAGCAATTGTATCTTCCTTATTTGTAGAATTACGATTGTAGAGGGAGGGTGGTCATGGGATTCCATGTACCCATCCTAAAGATATTGATTAGTTTGTATGTGACCCATATTAATCTACTGAATTACTTCTGAACTGGCAAATAACTCTTTATCCCTCATGGTAGGTAAGGTAAGAAGACAGATGAGTATTTTTTGAGTTGTTTCTACGTATTGATTGGTTCACTATATGTTCATACATTAACTTCACTTAAGTCTTAGTTCTATAAATGTTCATGTATGGCATAAATTTGCTTTTTTAGCTGTAGTAAAGTTCTTTGCAACCATTTATGCAAAAAAACATAATCTTGCAGACCGTGGCCACATTTTTGTCATGTTTTTGGGGAATTTTTTTCTTCTTGTGAATATTATCTAATCCTGTGAGTTCTGGCTGCAAATTTTAGTCTTGACCTGTCTTTCAGGTCCAGTTAGCATGTCTATTAATCTCTTTCAAACACTGTTTCCAAGTATGGAAACTGGTTTAGCAGAGTAATGCAAAAGACAAGATGACTTTGTTGGTATTCTTATCTCTGAATTTCAAATACCTTTTGTTACAAGTGGCATTGATTTAAAACAAACAGGCTCTTAGCAAAAAAGGAAATGAAATTTATTTTAGGAAACAAGGAAAATTTATCATACACAACTCATTTTTTTTGATGTTCATATCTCAGTGCGCCTGTTGTCCAAGATGTATGGTCAAATGTTCTAAGCATGTGGCCTGGCAGTCCAGGAGCATAGCATTGGCGATGTTTCATATCTGTGTAGCTTGTCTGGTTTTTTTTTTCTGTTTTATTCACTCCATTGAGTCATGATTAATATTTTTCTCATTGTTTCTTTACAAATAATATGATTTCTCTTATTCTTTAGCTGGTTAACTTAAAGTGTGAAATGCACTTGAACTGTTGATGCAAAGGGTTAACCAATGTACGGGGGGGTTAGGGTTAAGCTGCTTGCTTAAGAATGTTACTGTTTACTCATGCTTACTCAACAAATGTGTGCTCAATGCTTATTGTGCTTGCCGGAACAAGGTGGGAGAACCAAGGCTGTTGATAAGAGGAAGGAACAGTAACTCAGTTCCTGCTCTCTGGACCCCTAAACCAGCTGAAATCAACTTTGCGGTTTGGACAGTGACTAAATCGCCAGGGAACATGTGCAACTACTAGAGGTGAAAACTTCAAGGAAGACTTGTTTACTTCATCTTGAGACCCTTGCCCATGACCACCAGGAGACACTACAAAAACAAGGAGCTTTTACTTCATTATAATATGAAGCAGAGATAGGTCATGAATATGTATAAGTGTGTTGCGTAATCTAATTAATATGTAATAGTTTAGAGGATAAATATAGAGGAGAACAATGCTGGGGTGCACATGCCTTTGGAGGAGGGATCCCCCATGCGCCTCAGCGCTGAATAAGAGCATACTTACTTTACAACTTTAACGATTTGTGGAGTCTACCAGCGTATCACTGTGACACACAAATACACATGCTGTGTATGATTTTGTTTGTCTAAATAGTGCAAAATTATTGGCCTTAGGAGGAGATCAAATGAAAACTGCTGCAGGTAGGGCAGCACTTTTGTATCACTGGATTAACATTTTATTTCCAGAGCTAATTACAAAAATTACTTTTTGGTTTCTGACATTATCCCACCTGTATTCCTTTCAGAGTAGTGTTTATCAGAAAATGACCCATTCTTCTCTCTTTGAATTAAATTAAACTATCAAATAACATTTTGTTGTTTGCGTAGAATGCGATTATAACACTTCCTTTAATCTTGAATTTATCCTCAATGGATTTTCACTCTTCGTGAGAGAGGTATGTGGTGTGCATGCCTCACTACAGTGCCTATGAATGCTATGAAATAGAAATAAATTGACTCATTAGACTGATTATAATTTATTAAAAATTAGTAGTTCTTTCATATTTTGATTTCTTATTCATCTGTGATGGTTGGCTTTATTTTAATTACCCTTAGGGGTGGAATTCAACTCCAGATACTAAAGTATTTAAAATGAATACCTTAAAATGTATGCTCCAGTATGAAAGAGAGTTGTCTAAAAAAATAACATAGACAGTGCTGGTGTAGGATTTGATTCAGTATCTCAAATACGGTCCCTGACTACTATTCAGGATGTCCTGTAGTATCCATCTTGTCAGTCAGCAGCCACTCTAGGGAGGGCGTTTTCCCATAGGTCCCTTGTCATGTCTGCCAATTCAGTGCAGCTCTTGCTGATACATGTAATGCCAGTTCAACAAAGGAAAGTGCAAATTCCAGTACCTGTGAAGGAATAATACCAGGCACCATGCTGGGGGACAACCAGAGAGAAAACAGCTTGGCAGAAAAGGATCTGGGAGCCGTCATGGACACCAAGTTGTACATGAGTCAGCAAATGTGACTTTGTGGCAACGAAGTCTGAGGATATCTTGGGCTACATTAAGCAGACCATTGTCAGCAAGTCAGGGGAGGTGATCTTTCCCCTCTACTCAGCAGTGGTGAGGCCACATAGGAATACTGGAGACAGTTCAACAAAGACCCAGCAAAATGTCTAAGGGGCTGGAGAATCTCTCCTATGAGGAAAGGCTGAAAGAGATGGAACTGTTCAGCCTGGAGAAGAGAAGGCTCAGGGAGAATTTTCTCAGTATATGTAAATATCAGCAGAAAGGGTGCAAAGAGGATGTGGCCAGGATCTTTTCAGTGTGCCATGGTTTAACCCCAGTCAGCAACTAAATACCACACAGCTGCTTGCTCACTCACTCCCTGCCCTCTCCCCACCTACATGCAGCCAACAGCAGGACACAGTGGTGTTCAGTGACAGTAGAAAGAGGCAATGGGCACAAACTGAACCACAAACAGAACATCAGGAAACACATTTTTATTGTGAGAGTGACAGCACTGGCACAGTTTTCTCAGGGAATCTGAGGAATCTTCCTCATTGGAGATATTCAGAAGTTGTCATGTGTGTGGTCCCAGGCAACCATCTCTGGGTGACCCTGGCTGAGCAAGGGTCTCGGACTTAAGGACTTCCAGAGATCCCTTCCAAATTCAATCATGAAAGAGGCACCTTTAAAATAGATTAATTTGTCCTTTTATAGACATGCAATTTTAGGAAACAAATCACCTTATCCTAAAATGTCAGTGTCTCCACTGACTATGAAGGGAGCCTACCAAGTGTCGCTTGGATGTAGGTATCTGCTGATCAAGTCATACTTATTCAGATAAATGTGCCTCTAAGTTACTACAACTGGCCAGAGCATTGTTTCATTTTAGCAGTTTGTGGCTGTATCTTGAAGGACTACAACCCATCAGAAGGACCCATGATGGAGTTAGGAAAAAGTGTGAGGACAGAGAGGGCAGAGAGGAGCTGTTATGGACTGACCATAACCTCCTGTTTCCCACCTCCCTGTGATGATAAGGGCATGGGGGAAGGTAGAGGAGTTGGGAATTAAAGAATTAATTTAATTTTGTGAAAAAGGGGGGAGGGGGAGAGGAGGAGTGTTATCTTACGGGTTTATTTCAGTACACCAATCTATTTTTATTGGCAATTGGTTAAATTAATTTTCTTCAAGTCAATTCTGTTTTGCTTGTAATTTGTGATTCAGAAGTGGTCTCCCTGCCTTTTTCTTGTCCTATGAGCTTTTTCATCCTACTTATGGGATATCCTGTTGGCTTTCTTGGCCACAGCAGCACACTGTTCACTCATATTGATCTTGTTGTCCACCAGGACTCTCAGGCCGTTTTCCACAGGGCCGCTCTCCAGCCAGATAGACAGCAGCTAGTGCTGCACACCTGGGTTGTGCCTACCCAGGTATAAGACCTTGCCCTTGTTGAATTTTATAAGGTTCTTGCTGGCCCACTTTCCCAGCCTATCCAGTCTTCATGCAGGGTGTGAAGCGTCCACTTCCTCACTCGGTTTGCTACTGCCAGCACACTTACTTGGTCAGGGTACACTTTTCCCATTTTCCTGATCAGTTACAAAGACGTTGAATAGCTTTGGGCCCAGTATCAATCCCCAGTGGACACCACTTGTGACAGGTTACCAGTTTGAAAAAGAGCTCTTTACCACTACCCTTTGGGTGCAGCCTGACAGCCAGCTCCCCACTAACTGTGCAGATCATTTGTCAAGACTGTAATGCATCAGTTTCTCTAGGAAGAGACTGTGGGAGACAGAATCAAAAGCCTTAGAGATATTCAGGTAGACAATGTCTATTACTCATCCCTCATCACAGGGCAGGTTAGTTTGTTGTAGAAGGCAGTCAGGTTTGTCAAGCATGGTTTGCCCCTGGTGAATCTGTGCTGGCTTTTCCTAATCATGATTCATTTGAATTGTAATAGCCCCCAGGAGAATACATTCCGTAACTTTTCTAGGGACTGTAGTAAGACTGATGGGCCTATAATTTCCTGAATCCTGATTTGAGCCCTTGTAGATGGGGGTGATATTTGCCTTCCTCCAGTCTTCTGGAGGACATTAGGATGGTATGCAGAAGATGCATACAATCATAGAATCATAGAATATTTTGGATTGGAAGGGACCATTAAGGGGTTCCTTTAATGTTCTGTCTAGTACAAACCCCCTGAAATATTCATTGACATCTTCAACTATATCAGGTTGCCCAGAGTCCTGTCCAGCCTGATTTTGAATGTTTCCAGGGGTTCATCTACCACCTCTCTGGGCAACCTGTGCCAGTGTCACACCACTTTCATAGTAAAAAAAATTCTTCTTTATACCTAGTCTAAATCTGCCCTCTTTTAGTTTAAAACCATTACCCCTTGTCCTATCACAATAAGCCCTACGAAAATGCCTGTCCCCATCTTTCTCACATGCCCCATTTAAGAACTGAAAAGAAGAAATAAGATCTCCCTGGAGCCTTCTCTTCTCCAAGATGAACTCTCTCAGCCTGTCTGCAGAGGAGAGGTGATGCAGCCCTCTGGTCCTCCTCTGGACTTGCACCAGCAGTTCACATCCTTTTTCGGCTGGGGGCCTTAGAGCTGAACACAGTACTCCAGCTGGGGTCTCATGAGAGTGGAGTTGAAGGGGGAGGATCACCTCCCGCAACCTGCTGCCATGCTCCTTTTAATTCTGTCCAGGATATGAATGGCTTTCTGGCCTGCAAGCACATATTGCTGGCTGATGCTCAGATTTTCATCCAGCAGTCCCCCCATTAATGTAAATTAATTTAAATTAATGCAAATTTATGTTAATTAAGAAAATTTTGGTTTAAAGTCTTCCAGAATGTAAAGCCTTTATTTTTATTTTTGTAATCAAATAACTAAAATTTGTAGTTTAGTGCACCTCAGCCAAATTTCTATATATTTTTCGTGTACTCATGTCAATCAGTAAATCATGTCTGAGTAAAGCTGATATTTGTTCCTAGGTTTATTTCATTTTTCTGGGATTTTTTTTTTTTTTTGCCTTCCTCCTGCCATTGTTCTGGCTCAGGCATTTGTTACTAAACATAAGCAGAACAATTCAGATAAAATAAGAACTTAGTGGATGGATACCTAAATGCAAATAACAAGCAAAATCTTATATTTTAGCTACTTGAGTAATTGCTGTGATAAATATGGGATACAATACCACTGGTGTCTTTAACATTATTAATTAATTAATTGTGAGTGACTCTGACATTGTAGGATCTAGTTGTGATATTTTATATTGACAACAAAAAAAGGAATAAACTAATAGAGCTATTTTTCTACTGCTGCATTTTAGAATTTGAAACCATAACAGTACTAACAGGCATTGGAAAAAAAAAAAAAGCAAAATGCACTAGCTGTATTTTCTCTTCCCCATCAGTGCTAGTATCAAGCTCTTTTTATTTAATAGACAAAATGTTTCTTTACAAAAAACACAAAGAAACATACGACTATATATGTAGAACATAAGCTCAACGTGACCCAGCAATGTGCACTTGCAGCCCAGAAAGCCAACTGTATACTGGGCTACATCAAAAGAAGCACGACCAGCAGGTCAAAGGAGGTCATGCTCCCCCTCTACTCTATTCTGGTGAAACCATACAAGGAGTACTGCATTCAGGTCTGGGGCCCGAACATAAAAAGGACAAGGACCTGTTGGAATGAGTCAACAAGAAGGGCCAGAAAGAAGGCCAGAGGACTGGAGAACTTACCTATGAAGACAGGCTGAGAGCTGGGTTTGTTCACCCTGGAGAAGAGAATGCTCCGGGGAGACCTTAGAGCAGCCTTCCACTACCTAAAGGGGGCCTACAAGAAACCTGGAGAAGAACTTCTTTTTACAAGGCCATGTAGTGATAGGACACTGGGGTATGGCTTTAAATTGAAAGAGGGTAGATTTAGATTAAGTATTAGGAAGAAGTTCTTTAACCGTAAAGGTGGTGAGACACTGGAACAGGTTGTTCAGAGAAGTTGTGGATGCTCCATCCCTGGAGCTGTTCAAGAGTAGGCTCTATGGGCCTTTGAGCAATGAGGTCTAGTGGAAAGTGTTCTGTCTCACAGCAGGAGGATTGGAACCAGATGATCGTTAAGGTCTCTTCCAACCCTAACCATTCTATATGAGTATATACTCAATAAAAATAGAAATAATCTTCAGTGTATTATTTTGATTTTAGCAGTCTAAGTGAAATAGTCACAAGAAGAAATGCAGGGTTTATTTGTCTTATTGTCAACTGTAACAAACTGATGATATTTTCTGGACATTATGCAGGCTAATGGTACAGGAGTTACATCACTTCTCATCTACTAAGTTTAATCAGAGAGCAGAGCAACATCAGTGATTATGCTTTTTCATCAGCCTATTCCAGTGTGGTCTAGAGATGGAGTATGATGCATAGATTCATACTTTGTTTGTTGCAGTATATTAGAATATAAATTTGTTAGAGGAATGTTTTTACATATTCTCTATTATTTCTGTTATTAGCAGCTTTCAATACTATTGACAATTTGTGCTGTTACTGCTTAATGCTACACACAGTGAAGCCACTCCTGCTGTGAAAGACCTTCTAGTATTAAAAAGATGCTTATTTCAAGCTGTAAGCATTGTACTTTTATATAAGCACAACTGATTGAACAAATTATTTTTAATGCCTAGAAGAGTCAAAGAAAGACCAGTGAAAGCTCTGACCATTTAATGATGACCATTAATTCATTTCTTACAAACAAGCAGGACAGTTGTAATGTGATAAAAATAGTTGCTATATCATAGAAGATTATTAAGTCATTATGATATTTGTTAAAAAAACCCCAAAAAAACCCCAAAAACAAAACAAAAAAACCAAAAAAACCCAAACAAACAAAAAAAAACAAAAAAAAACCGAACCAAAACAAAAGGAGATAACAGTTGAGTCTAAAATTGCAAAATATATTTGGAAGAGAAGAACAAGGCGATAGTTTATAGAACATAACAGCACACAGACATTCATTGAGGCTTTGTAGTCCCAGTTTATATGTTCAAGAACAATAGCAATGTTAGGTCAGGTGATAAGGTAAGTTAGGTAAGATATGATCTAATACTTAAGATCAGGAAACAAAGCATAATTCACATTAATGAAATGAAGACCACAGAAACTCAGGAGTTACTAGAGATGCACAGATTACAGACAGGATCTTTCTGAGTGAAAGTTACAAACCCACCCTAATTTCTTAGTGTCTTTGTGCTTTAATAACAAGGAAATGTCCCACATCTTGAAACAAACATTTTATTAAGATGAAAGAAAATTGTCTTATTCTCAGCATTAAAACATCATAATTGTTGTCTTTACAAATTATTTGATACTGCAGCAGAAATTCACCTCTGCAAGGTGCAAGGAGCTTGCACCAGTTATTGCTGTTTCGTTGCCTAGGCGTTGTGATAAAGACTTTTGACTTGTTAGCTTCTAACACCCAGCATTTCTGTCTTCAAAGCACTTTATTCTTTTCAGGCTTTAATCCACCTGTTCTTCATCCCTGCTCAAACATCACTCAAATATCCTATTACCTGCGATGTCTCTTTGTCTCTGAAAGAAAGCTGTTTGGAGACTTAGGTTATTGGCATACTTTTGGCATTGTAGTCCATAGCACTCACCCAATATTTCCTAAGAATTCTATAGCCTAAGCTTTTTTACTCCCAATTCCCATGAACTAGAAGTGAAAAAAAATAAACTACCACCTACCAGTTTATTTGCATGCTGCTACTACTGCTAGTAGCCCACACATATGTGGGCAGGTTTGTCATAGCTGTGAGCAGAGGCAAGAGGCCTTGGACAGAACTTATGCTCCTTTAATTGAAATAAAGAGAGCTTGGGCCTTATAACCAGAGTGTCTGGGGAGTCATATTAGGGAAGTAAGATTGCTGATGCTGTATAGTTAAGATGTTATAAAGTTGTGGTCGGCAAGCAATGTTTAGCAAGTCGACATTGTTAACTTTTGAATGTTAGAATGTTAGCCAATGGAATTGCTGTTGCTAGGCTTGTGATGTAAGTTACCCTTTGAATGTTAGCCAATGGAATTGCTGTATGTAAGGAAATGACGCAAGCTGGAAGAACGACATCGGTATATAACCCAGTGTATGCTCAATAAACTTTGGCAATTGCTTGATCACATTGATCATTTCCGCATTGTCCGTGACTCCCGTGTCAACACACATACAAGATTTAACAATAGCTACTTTTTTATAATGAATGCCGCCATTGCATGAAAAAAAGAAAATCAGGCTAGATTATATTAATCTTGTAGCAAATGCACTAAAATTACTACATTTTCTTTTGAGTTATCCTTCTGTATTAAGGCAGTAATGTTTTTTAGCTTAGTTTCCCTTGGAACCAAAGTAATAAAGATGTAAAATGACATCACAATTACCACATTAAATCTATTGATGCAGAAATATTAACACGGATCCACACACAGAAATGACAATTGATGAACAAATCTCCATCCTTTTTATGGGGGGAATGAGAGACAACCATCCGAAGTGCTGTGCTTCTCACCTCCAAACTTCCAGCAGTTTCTTGCAATGATTCTCAGATCAGATAATTATGACAACTGAGTCCAAGGATTACAAAAGGTTATATTTTGTTCCTTAACAAAGTGTTTGCCACAGCTATGGGCAATGTTCTATTTTGAGTGAATTCCTAACTCTGATATGACCAAGACAAGTTGGGCCACTTTAAAAATGAAAGGTGCTTACGGGTAAGAAAGGGGAACAGTTAATCTTCTCCACCATTAAATCTGTGAATGATCCTAGGAAGGACTTTGTTTTTCTGTGAAATGAAATTTATATTTTGTTAAAAGCAATCATACTGAAAAAATAAAAAAAAAATCTTGCTTGATTCAGCTATATATATTTAACATATGCTGCCATCTGCATGAAAAACTCACCATTCTTATGAAATAGAAAAAAAGTCACAGAAGGCCATTTCAATTAAATTGCAGTTCTTGGAAAATCAGAGTTTTGTTTGACTCATATATTTTCAGGTTGATAGAAACCTCAAACCAGAAAGCAGTTTTAAAGTATTATTTTGGAAATTATGTGTATGCAATGGTATGCAAATTACTGGTCAAGTTGACTTATCTTCACTTTCTGTGTCTTGAGCTCCATTCCTTCCAATCTAAAAAGTCAATCTGCTGTGTATGATTTGATTTGAGAATATAATGAATTACTGACATAGGAAAGACTATCTTGAATTTTCTTTATTTAATTCCTGTACAATTATCCCTGCAGAACTTGCATAGAAGAGAAAATTGCTATTTTTAATTTCTTCAGAATTTGGATTGGACATAGCCTTAGGTTTGACATAGTCACTGGGGATGTCATATATCCCAACTTATAATAGGTAACAAATTCAGATCTAGTTCTTCTGCTTTCAGTGGAATTTCATGTTGAGAATATAATTTAGTTCCTCTTATACAACCTTAGGAAAGAGAAAAATTCTGATCTACTAAAAAAGTAAAAACTCTATAGCTTTATTTTATTTTAGTGAAGGCAGCAACATGGTAGATATCCTGTTTGAAACTAAAACCTCCTAAAAAAATAAAATGTATCATAGTATGTTGAAAATCTGTTTTCCTCCAAGAATATTAATTTATTTCTAGTAGTTAAAATATAATTATCAAATAAAGCTGGGATTGTTGTTCTATTTGGGAATGATATTAGCTGCATTTTTATTATCTCTGCAATTTTCAAAATGTTAATGTATGCCTACATTTGCAGTTCAAGTTTATTATGTTTAAGTTAATTATGTTTCCAGTTCAGATATTTTACTTTTTGTTGTATTTTACGGTAATAGTTAATTATTTTATCAGTAGGTGTGACCTTGTTTCTTAGCACAGAGGGGGGATACATCATTATTCACAGAAACAGGCTTTTACATCCTAAATTAGATAATAAAAGTCTTGTTCATTCTGACAGTGTGCATTACTACATTTTATCTTAGGAATGTGGCAATATCTGAGTAATATCATGCAAATATCAAAGAAACAGTTTTACAAACCAGAAGAAAGAAGGTAAAAACAGCAGGGTACTGTGAATGAATTTCAGACCCTATATTCTTCAGCAACTTTTTGATAAA
This sequence comes from Lathamus discolor, assembly GCF_037157495.1. NCBI lineage: Eukaryota > Metazoa > Chordata > Aves > Psittaciformes > Psittacidae > Lathamus > Lathamus discolor. Next base: position 90,258,893 of record NC_088887.1, on the reverse strand, counting down.
TTGTCTAGAAGATACAGATATAACCGATTTCAAACACCAATCTAATAGCTGGCAGAACAGAATAATATTAATTTTATGATCTCAAATTCAACCTTTTTAAACTGTTTTAACTCAAGCATAAACAAAAAAGCTTGTATTGGGTTAATTTGCATGTCGCATAAGTTTTTTCAATAACGATTAATGAAGAAATTCTGATTGTGGATTTAATTTTCTTTGGAACTGTGAGAATGTGAGTTTAAACTATGCAATGACAGCTGCACTTAATGTAATTTTAAAATAAATTAGTAGTATTGGAAAAGAAAAAGGTTCTATGAATCATTGTTTAAGTGTATTTCTGTACTATAATTAGTACATGGAGGGAACACAGTTACGTATTACTTAAATTTTACGTCATCAAATAATTGTTAAACAAAAGTAACTTCACTAACATCATCAGGAACTCAGATACATAGTAAGTAATGACAGTATGAAGTCCTAATTAAAATTAAAAAGTAAATAAAATGGGCATCACCCAATATTTATAAATCACATACCAACCATTCTCTGGTTTTGGTTCATGACCCTGTCCAGTTTTTCTGTAAAAAGAATTGTAGAAACTGATTCCTTTTAACGTCTTCAGCTCCTAAATCTTTAACCTGTCTAATACAGTTGTTAGGAATCAAAACCATTCCCCTCACTGCATTAATTGTTTAAAGAGAATGATGAGGGGACTGACTAAGTATGGAAGCAAAGGATTACATATGGATCTCAACACTGCCAGTAATTTGCCAAAAAACACCCCAACCCTAACCACCCTTTGAAAAGTTTTAATTTTTGCACAGCCTCTGTTCATTCCAGCATATCTATTTCTGATGGATAGATAATGTAGCAATGGAAAATGGCTCCATGGCTGGTAAGAGAGAGTAAAGGCACTGGAGAAATGGCAGAGACAAAAAGGCTTCTGGAAGCAGCACACTAGAGTCCTATGCAATCAAATAACTTGATTCCCTGTCAGTTCACAAATTCTGAGGCCTAACTTTCGTATTTAACTCATTTCCAAGTGTCATCCTGGAATAAATCGTACAGTTTGCTTCGAGTCAAAAGCCCAGTGAACTTCTAAAGATTGATTGCCCCACGTACCCCTCCTTTTCAGGAATAAGAAGGATGCTGTACCAGTTCTTCCCTTTCTGTGATGAATCTACGCAATTCTGCAACCTCTGCAAGACTTGCATCTCAAATAGAAGCATAGAATCTGTTCCAGTGCCTCGCCACACTCAGAGTAAAGAACTTCTTCCGTATATCTAACCTGAACTTCCCCTGTTTAAGTTTAAACCCATTACCCCTTGTTACAGCTCCTGATGAATAGTCCCTCTCCAGCATCCCTATAGGCCCCCTTCAGGTACTGGTAGGCTGCCATGAGGTCTCCATGCAGCCTTCTCTTCTCCGGGCTGAACAGCCCCAACTTTCTCAGTCTGTCTTCATACGGGAGGTGCTCCAGTCCCCTGATCATCCTTGTGACCCTCCTCTGGACTTGTTCCAACAGCTCCATGTGCTTTTTATGTTGAGGACACCAGAACTGCACACAATACTCTAGGTGAGGTCTCAAAAGAGCAGAGTAGATGGGCAGGGTCACCTCCTTTGACTTGCTGGTCACACTCCTTTTGACACAGCCCAGGATATGGTTGGCTTTCTGGGCTGCAAGTGCTCACTGCTGGCTCATGTTTATTTTCTCATCAACCAGCACCCCCAAGTCCTTCTCCACAGGGCTTCTCTGAATTAATTCTCCACCCAAATCTCTCTGTGTAAGAGTGTATGCTGTCATCCACATCCCATGAAACACATATTTTTTTGTATTTGCTGCAAAATACGTCTCTAGGAGTTGAGATACAGTCCTCCTCCCATTATGTTAGCAACTGTGAAGTTTAAAAACATTTAATGGTGTACCATAATGAGCCAAGGTGACTCCGCGTTTGACCCTCAGTTTGATGCCTGAGCAAACTCTTATAGTAGTAGATATCTGACCCATGCCTGACTGCATTTTGCAGTAAGAATAAATGGAACTGGTGGAAACTCTTTTAGAAGTGAGATGGAGGTGCTTAAACTTGTAGGCGATGACACATACAACCTTGTAAGAAGACTGGGACAAGCCCAGTCTTATCACTGAGGGAGGGTAATACCTAACTAGCCACCAAGAGAACCCTCTGAAGTAAAGAGAAGTGCTTTTATGTGTCATAAACTAATGTGCACAGTTTATCAGGTCCTTTCATCTGAATTTTTTTTGCAAAAGGAAAGGAAAGGAAAACAAAGGGGGGGGGCGGGAGGAAAAAAGGTGAAAAAAAATAAAAGGGAGCAAAGTGCTCTTATGGCTCTCTTGCGATTTTAAATTGGCAGACACAAAAAATTTATTGTTGATGGTTCCAACTAGGATATCATCTCATGCTTGGAAACACCAACGCTTTTTTAAAAAGTCATTAGGGTAATATAAGCAAAAGTTCATTCACAGCTGCATCATAAATACTTGTTACAAAAATAATTGCTAGATGTAATAATATTCTTACATTATCATCATAAAAAGACTTACAAACATATTAAGACCCTGTAATGGATAGTAATGTAAAACAATGAGATAAAACAATATGCACATTTTCTTAAAGCAGTAGATGTGTCTGCTATGCTTAATGTATGACTTGAAGTTATGAAGTGCACTACAGAGTGCCATATAATTTGATAAATATAAAGAATTATGTTCACTAAACTGCACATATGGTATAAGTAATTTCCCTGAGGAGAGTGATGACATAATAATAAACTTCAAGAACTGAGCTCAAATGATTTGTTAATGTCACAAGTAACCCCAGATGGAATTGGAGTTTCTTATGTACACTACGAGTGTATACAATTTTTATAAAATAAAGTAAAAGAAATCATTCTTTCTGATCACCACTACTAGTTTAAGAATAAATATAAGCAATATTTTCACCTTACATTCCCTCAAACTGCTCACCTTTCTCTACCCATACGTCTCAATCATTTCCAGCAAATAAAATTTTCAATTAAATACACTTATTGCAATGAATTTCCTCAGGGGAAGGCATGAATCAATAGAAGATTAATGTTATCTAGAACATTCAGTGAGCTACTAATAAAACTATTGAATACTCACAAAAGGGAGACATTACTTTACAGAAGGAAACAAACTTAAGAATATTTTCTAGGGACATACCTGTGATAATCCCCACCCAAGAAAAAGAACGGGGTAATTTTCTATAACATTGCTTCCGTTTCCATTAGTTACTTCTTATATAAGGCCTTAAAAAATGAAAATAGGTTTCCCTTCTTCTGTCTACCTCCTAGAACTCACAGTTTAATATATATCCTTCTCCAACAGAAAACCAGCCTGCAGTATTAGTTATTAGTGCACTATATTTTGTCGGAAAGCTAACTAAATGGACAATATGCTTTTCTTTACCTTTTTTATTTTTTAGTCCATTTATTCAAAATTACACAGTTCTAAAATTACAAATATTTTCAGTAACTGTTCAAAACAAAACATCAAAGGATGAATCATCTCTATGATACAAGAGCAAAGTATTTCTTACCCAATCTATTATTTATTTTTGAGCATACTCTTGCAAGAGGTCTTCATTGCATGTTTATTAATGATATTGTCATTTCTGAGGCCTGTTATTTAAGAAAACCAAGGAGCATACTGAAATAAAATGTTGAATACAGAAAAATAAGTCTTAACATGTCCAACAAAATAACTCGTGCTACCTTGTGTAGAAGAGCTAATAAATTGGTGGCAACTTAAATATTACTTTTTGACGATTCAGCTTTTTTTTTAAATCATGCAAAATATAGCAAGAAAGCATGTGCATTTCTTTTTTTTTTTTTAATTACTGTTCTGTACCAGTGTAATTTACTTCAACATCATTCAGAAAATGTTCACTTTTTTTTTAACAAAAGGCTTACAGTAAAACAAGATCCCCGAAATTAATTTATTAATAAACAGAATCACATTTAATTATGCTTTTTTTATTGTTGTTATATTCCTCTAGATTAAGGACATTCAAACTCCAGCAGCCATGTACATTCTTTTATGAGAAAATAATCTCTTTTTAACTTTGAAATCAATGAGGTTTTCCCAAATAACAGCCCACTGCAGTCTCACGGATTTATGTTTTTCTAGTGTTTACCTATTCTGGCCATCTGGAAACATTTTTCATGGGTTGCTGGCCCTCAGAAATTCTTGCTGGAGCTATGTGTAGCTAATTGCATTTTGCATGTGTGAGAAAAAGCATTTTAAAACTTCTTCTTTTAAAAAATGGATTTTTGAAAAGTCAGTGAAAACCTTTTTTCTTTTTCAAAATGGGCATAGGGCAAAAGCAGAAAAATTTACATTGGTCTGTAAACAAATGCATGAGTGTTATGCGGAGGGTGTGTGTGTGTGTGGGGTGCATTTTCTTCTTTTGTTTTGTGCGGGTTTTGATTGTTGTAGTTTTTGAGGGGGTTGCGAGAGGTTGTTATAATATCCACCAGAAAGTATCTTCTTCAAAATTTAATTAATCTTCTTGAGTGTTAGTGTTTGATTTGGGAGTTTTACATTTTTGGATTGTATGGTATATGTTCTGGAGCTATATATCTCCCTATCTCCCCAATGTATTCACATCAGAAGGGTCCATGGATGAACTTTTCTACCTAAAGGCACATCTACCACTCACTTCAATTGGTCTTTTAAGTGAGTGCCAGAGTAGAGAAATCTAATTCAGAAATGAACAGACCTGAGAACGCTTTTTTTTTTTTTTACTTCAAGATGATCGCATCTAGCTCCGTCAAAACAGCTAACAGGTTACCAAAAAAAAAAAAATAAAAATTAGATCTTCAGAATATTAAAGGTCCCAATACTTGAATAATATCCTGACCAAGAAGGAAGAAGGTGAGATGTAAAGAATTAAGTTTAATCAAGCTGCAGTTTTATTAATGTAACTCATTTTGGAAAGATATAAAATTATTTTGTAAAATACAGGTCATTATTTCATGTAAAATCATTCTACCTGGGAAAGTGCTGACATCAGTACTCTTTTCTCCACTGCTGGTCTCTGACTAAAGACTCATATCTAGCCATTCTTTCACTAAACCAGCAAACAAGGAAGAATATTTTCGATCTTCCCTTCTCCCACACTTTTTGATATATAAGCTTAATAATCTCTAAAATCAATGTCCTACCACATTCCATTTTCCAGAGGAACTTCAAATTATGAGATTTTTATTATATCTGAGTAATTTTGTATATCTTACAAAGCAATTCACAGGACTACTAAAATGATAAATCTAGGCAGCCCAATCCACTAATGGACATTTTTTTTTCTACTATAAATATTTTTATATAAAAATTTACATGCACAAACACACACAGCTATAAAGATTAAGCAGTAATATATAGTCACCACTGACAAGCTATTATCATTCAATTGACCATATATCCTTGGACTATCAGGAGAGTAGAGCTCATACACTGAATACGAGGTTATAGAATAGCTTTTAAATTCAGTCTATTTGCAATTTATTCTTAATTTCCTTGTTTGGTTGCCTTGTAAGGTTTTTTGTTCCTTACACAAGGCTAGTAACTTATGTTCATCTCTCTTGAATGAGTCAGTGTGAAATAGGGCAATTATGTTGATGCAGTGATTTTTGTTGGTTTATTTTTTTCTTTTTTAATTGAAAAGGAACATGTCTATTTGGACAAAGTAAGATGATACGTTAACAAAAATTTAATGAAGATAAATGCTAATATTGTCGTCAAATTAGGCAACATAAAAAATAATTGAATATTATTTTTTAAATTTTGTTATTTTATTCTTCCATAAATCTTGTGATATAATTTTATTATACTTAGTTGTGGGAAATTCATATTTCATTTAAATGATGTTTTATGTATTATTTCTACTGTAGTATTATTCTTGAAGGAATATGTAACATGCATTCAATTCACAGTTTTAAAAACTGTCATTAATTTCCAAAATTCTTATATATGTGCTTATACATTAAAGGCCACAGATTAGCCCATGTAATATGTTGTGACAAATTAGAAATTCCTGAGCTACCCAGCATGGGTAGGGAAAGTGAAAGAAATCACTATGCCTAAAGCACTTTGAGAAGTGAATCAATCTTCTCAAATCCCCAAGTAGACTAGCACAGTCACTATGTCTATCCAGAAAATTGATCCTATGCTAAGATTAAATGAGTGTCTGATTGACAGGAAAGGTTTTATACAGCTTCTCAAATGTCCTCAAGAAACAAAAAACTAACGTGCAGATTTTTTTTCAAGGCTGCCTTTCCCAGGTGCTACCAAGGGAAGGGAAATCCATAAAAGCTCCAATACACTCACTGCAATTCTAAACAGAGTCCTGACTATATTCATCACAGATGCCTCAATGCCAGATAATATTTCAATATTAGAATACATGCTGCAATATTTAATTATTAGAATACTAGAGCTCATAGGAGCACTAGCTATTATGTAGTATGCATTCTGATTTGAAAAACTTGCTCTGGTGCCTGTCTACTGCTGTCTAAGACTCACCACAGAATGAGTTCATAATGAGTAATATGGAGAAAAGCATATATTAGCATCACAAATTTTGTAGATAAATATGATCCAGTTTTATAACTGCTTGCCCTCTTTTCAAATTTTGGATGCGAAAAATGAAAATATCAATGGTTAGTAATAGCAGTAATTTGAACATTCAGAGAAGATACAGAAGCTTTATAAATATATATTTGAATGAAATGTTGAGTTTCAGTGTGTTTTTTTAATGTTTCTTGGGTTAAGAGCACAATGTCTTTATTTTTGTGGCTGTGTTTTCTCGATGTTCAGGCCTGGACACCACCATCTAACCCAACTGTTTTAGTCTCTGGTCTGAGAAGCATTCTCAGGTAAATGAGTGTGCCTGTCCAGCTCTGATGTTCTGTGCAAAGTATATATTTCACTTTCACACGACTAAAGCAAATCTCAATTAATGTAGTACAAAACAATTTTGTAATCCATTTGGCAGTACAAACAATATAGCTGAAACACCTGGCATACATTCTAGCTTCAACTAACAGGTTCAAACTGCATCCTACTCAGTAGAGACAAATGCTTTGTGCATGTTGAGCTATAGTAATCCCATGATATTTGAATAATTAGTATATTGAACTATTTTTTTTTATTGCAGCAGAGGTAATACTGGAGCCCATACAAGGACTATTACGAATATTTTTCTCTTACTAACTTGAAACTTCAAAACTTACAAACCAAATTAATATAGATGCTGTTTTGTTATGTTATTATTACACTATTAAAAGCCAAAGAAACTAAATATATTATTCAAATTGTTTAATGAGTCAGGATAGAATTAAACTCATGTCCTAGACTGGAGCTATTTTTCTCTGTAATGGACTGGAAGACAGAAAGTTGTTCCACTGAAAATGGTTGAAATTCCTTGCAAAATTTTTGATAGAATCTTAAATGAATTTCTCTAGCTGCATAAATTCACCATGGTTATTAATTATCATTAATTTACATGCCATACTTGCAGCTGTGAGGTCCAAGGATATTGGCCAGACCTTGTCTAGAGGTTAAAGCAATTATCTCATATAATAGTGTAATTGTAGGGCTAGAAAGAAGTAGCTAAGATTTCAGGAAGAAAAAACCTTTTTCAGGACTATGTAAATACATTACCTTCCTGAGGTTTACAAAAAGCTTTTATGTACAAACTTTCTTTCAAATACTCAAGTAGGATGCAGTTTTAAAGTTTATTATCAGCCTTGCAGACTCTGGTAGCACTCACTCTGCCTCTTGAGCTATGTAATTTCCCATACAGACTGTGCTTTCACCTTTTTTTTTCTAATAATACAATGTATTCTACACTATCTAGTTACTGCTGTATCCTGTTAGCTAGGATTTTTCGCTGCATATATCTAGTATCACTCAATTTCATGATAAGAAATACAACTTTCTGGGTTTTTTTCTTGGTTTGGTTTTAATATGTTGTGATATAGAATCTAATCTGATCCATTAATTAAAAATTAAATGCTGTAGGTTTCTCTTCTTCAAGAATCTATAATGCATATATATGGTTCTAAACTTCTGGATTTTTAAATAATTAAAATATTTTACCAAGTAAAACTTCTATTTAGAGATTTTAAAATTAATTGTAAAAGTAGGAGTACTACTAAGAAGCTTGCTTTATTTATTTTTTTTTCATTTTTTTTATTTTGGTCTTGTTTTTTTTTTAATTTTTTTATTCCTATTTCAGCTCTGTATGTTTGAACTGGAATTCTCATCACAACATTGTGTATAATAGTGCACATTTGAGCTCAGTGGTTATTTCTGAAACTCCTAGACAAACCCAGATTTGAATGCAATTCTCTGGGCACCAGATGCATAATTTAGCAATCAGAGTTTGTATTTGCTGCAGCATGACCTTGACAACTGTGTGCATAAAGTTTGTTATATTTTGCACATATTTTAAGACCTAACAGTAGATATTTGTATGAATATAACACTGAAATCAATGTAACCATCTCCCAGCTTTTACTCTTAGGTGTATTAATGACTATTCACTACAAGTATTTTTATTATGGTAAATAATCAAATTCCTAGATATTTGTCTAACATATGTTAGCTTGTTTCCCTGATAGAATTCATTTCAGCATTTTTTTTCTTTTCAAGTAAAGGTAATATGTGCTGTTTAAACATTTGTGTGTGGATTGTTTTTCTTTTATTTTTCTCCTTTCACCTGAATCAATCTCTGCAAGATGCACTTGACTTGAAGATGACAAAGTGCAACTTGTAGTAGTTCCTACTTAAATTAAACTTAAACCCAAGATTCACAAGAGGTATGCGAAGACAGAATAGAGAGGAAAGTCTTAACCTACAAAGCAGAAAGCTAACTTACTTGACATGCAGTATCCTACTTGGATGTCAACAGATGGTTTCAAACTGTAGCAAAGGTTGAATTTCTTTGACATTTGAAGCACAGTGGTCTTTAACATCTGCTGTCCCCTGATGTGTGCTTGACAGCTCATTTCAGCAAGGGATACACAACACCGTGTAAGTATTTTTTTCCAGCTTGTACAGCTGGGAATAACCTGGCTCACAAAGGATAATACTATTTAACCTATATGGATACACCATCATATTTTCTAGATTTTTCAATTGTTTCAGCAGCTTCTAACATTAAAAATTAGAGGTCTAACCTGATATAGAAAAGAAATAAATTTATACAATAGGATGTACCAGTTTTCTTCTATAAATGTCAGTCATTTACAAGCAAATTGCTTCAGCAGTAACACTGATAGAAGTAAATAATTCTAACAGAGAATATTGTTAATATACTGTTTATTGAACAGGCCATATAAGGCCATGTAGTAATAGGACAAAGGGGGAATGGCTTTAAACTGAAAGAGGGTGGATTTAGATTAGATATTAGGAAAAAGTTCTATACTGTGAGTTTGGTGAGACACTGGAACAGGGTGCCTAGAAAAGCTGCGGAGGGTTTACAACCAGGATGGATGGGGCTTTGAGCAACCTGGTCTAGTGGAAGGTGTCCCTTCCCATGGCAGGGGCTTGGAACCAGGTGACATTTAAAGTCCCTTCCAACTGTAACAATTCTGTGTCACATATAGGGCTTTTGTGATATCTTTCAGTCCTATGTCATTTGTCTTAGTCACCCAGGGTCATTTTAGATGGCACTAAACATCAGTATGAGGGTAACTGAATTAACTCAAAAGTACAACCAACGGAGGCTAAAAGTTGATGAATCAAATTCAATGAATGCCTATTAAATTCAAGAGATACCTAGTTACAGATGCATGAGCAACCTTCCACCCTTAACCACTGTGATTTTTGAGACATAGTGATAAATGCTGTATCTAGATAATATTGTACACTGAAATGCATGACCTTATTTTTCTCTGAATTCTGATGCTGGTAAAGTTACCTAGTTCTGTTAGATTTATTATTAGAGACATAGCCCAAAAAGACTATACATTCAGTCAGTTTGTAGAATTCTGTGGCACTGAATGTGTACAGAATAACTCCACATCATGTGTGCAATATATGAAACCTTTTCAGTACCTATTGCCTTCTGATAGTGGACACCCGTTCAGTGCCAAGAGCTGGGGCATTGGCAGTGCATGGCCAGGCATTAAGACAAAACTGCTACTTACGCTGATGGACTTGCATGATCAGTTTGTTAGTGCATATGGTTTGGGGTTTTTTAAAGTCTGATCTCTGCAACCAGTCTTTGTCATAAGACATAATATAAATACTTTTTTGTTTTAATCTGTTGTCCTGGGTTCAGCATTAGCAGTAATTTTTTTTCTCATTCTTAGTAGCTGGTGCAGTGCTGTGGTTTTGACTTTCAGCCTGGGAACAGCATTGATAACAACGATGTTTTTAAATTGCTGCTCAAATGTTTAGTCTGACCAAGGACTTTCTGAGTCACATGCTCTGCCAGGGAGGAGGGGAAGCCGGGAGGAAGCAGAGACAGGACACCTGACCCAAATTAATCAAAGAGGTATTCCATACCACAGCACATCATGCCCGGGATGTAACTGGGAGTTACCTGGAAGGGCTAGCTCACTGTGGGGTGGGGCAAGGTATCGGTCTGCGGGTGGTGAGTTGTATTCTCTTCCCTTGTTATCTCCTTTATCGTTATTATTATTGGTGGTAGCAGTAGTGATTTGTGTTATATCTTAGTTACTAAACTGTTTTCATCTCAAACCTGTGGGAGTTACATTCTTTCAATTCTCCTTCCAATCTCTCCGGGTGCAGGTGGAAGAAAGGGCAGGGTGGGGGTAGACTGTGTGGTTCTGATTTGCGGCCTGGGTTTAAACCACATCTGTATAAGAGGAAAAAATGTCAGCTTTAATCCATGACTTTCTACTGTCTGCCATTGAACACACTGAACAGATAACTAGTTCCTATGCAGATACCTTAGCAAATTTAAAAATCTCAGCTCTTACATTCCCTTAGAGAGATTTTTACAAATAAATACAAGACTTTTTTATATCAGGCTTGCTTAGCTTTATTGTTATCACATATAATCTTCAGACATGCAATAAATTAGTTGTGCTCTCTTTGAGCTCATGGTATCCACATCGCGGTTTCTACCTGCAGGATTTCGATCCCAGCTAATGCAGTTCTTCATACGGATGGATAAAGTTTGTAAATTGATGTGCTGTGTATCCTTTGATTTCTAAATCATTCCTTTTCTATAAACTATGTTTCTAATGTTAAGGACTTAAAAAAATAAATATCACAGGACTGTATGTAAAATTTTGAGTGCATTTTACTAATGCAAATTGTAGCAAAATCGCCTTTACATGGTAAAGAGTCTTCAGAGTAGGAAACAACTTCCCTGTTAATAGTTAAATATTGATTAGTCAGAGCTATTCAATTTTTATGAAATATTTGAACCTTTTTTTCTACTATAAATCAACAAATTATTAACTACAAGATTAACTTAAAGCATATAAAAAAAAAAAACAAACAACAAAAAAAAACCCACCTTGATTGGAAAGAACTTAGACCATCAAATGGCAAACCAAACCAGTGTAGTTTGTAAACTGATAGCTCTTGTTTTCATGTTGTTTTTTTTCTGCTGAACAACAGTATACATACATAAATGAAATATTAATTTGTGGATCCACTATTTGTGCCTTACCTATCTCCCATGTTAAATTGCCCTAAGTGATAGGAACATTCAAGCAACAAAGTTTTTCCCCTGAAAGCTTCCCACAAACTTCTAATCTCTCTCTGCTAAAGAATTTCTTCATTGCACATATTTATTCTAGTCTTCTGGGAGTTTATAGGGACGGATTTTCTCCCTAATGTATTCCTTTTTACACCACTCTTAGAATGCTAGAACGCTCCTATATTGTAATAGGAATGTGCTCAATTCATTATAATTGTTGCTATATAAAAATAACACATTGTCTAACTCCAGTAATTCAATGAAGAGACAGGATTTTTTAATATTTCCAAATGTGAATAGAAGTTCCATCACCATTGGCAGCAGGGATATAATACAATGAATCACATCACACTTCTGGTGGATACATTTAGAGTTTGAAATTGCAAAATGGTTTCAGTCATGGACATAATAGTGGTCTCCTGTGAAAAGACTTTAGACAATTTAAGCTTGTATGTCTTGCCACTATCTCTTAGAACCTCTTGAATTTGCAAAGTGAAATGAAGCAAGTTCTTCTAATGCGCATTGCTAATATGACAGGATGTGCCTTTTCTGATGTACTCATCTCTTTATCCAAATAGATTTCTCAGAAATGGTGACTGGGTTTAATCCATTAAACTATATTTTAAGTATTGGATGATTAAGAAGAAGCTTTCAGTTTGCTCTTGTCCTTTGTAACTTAAGAAGTAGTTGGCTGTTTGTTTATACTGTTACACTCATGATTTAAAAAAAAACAACATGTAGGCTTACTTAAGATTTTCATTAAATAAAACACTATCTTATCTTCCTTCAAAGATTACAGATAATGTGAAAGTGATTAGTTCATTTCTTAGAGTATGAACAGAAATATTACCCATAAGACTTTTTTTTTTTCTTCAAAAGGTAAAAATTATAGTGCACTAAACCAGCCTATAGTGTATTAGTGGCAGTCAAAACTGTAGTATCATAGAATCAGAGAATGGTTAGTGTTGGAAACAACCTTAAGATCATCCAGATCCAACCCAATTCTTTATCCACTAGGTGGTCCATCCATCAAATTGATGTCTCTCCAGTTTAGACACAAGGATGTTTTGCGGGACAGTGTCGAATGCTTCACACAAGTCCAGGTAGGTGATGCAAACTGTTCTAACCCTGTCCATCAGTTCCATAGCCACATCACAGAAGGCCACCGTATTGGTCAGGCATGATCTGCTCTCAACAACCAGCTCGTTGTTTTTCATGTGCCTTAGCATGCTTTCCAGGAGAATCTGCTGCATGATCATGTCAGGCGCAGAGGTGAGACTGACTGGTTTGTAGTTCCCTGGGTCTTCCATTTTCCCTTTCTTGAAAATGGGGGTTATATTACCCTTTTTCCAGTCATTGGGAACTTCACCTGACTGCCATTATTTTTCAAATATGATGGACAGTGGCTTAGCAGCTTCATTCGCCTTCTCCTCCAGAACCTGTGGATGGATTTCATCAGGTCCCATGAACTTGTGCACGTTCAGGTTCCTAAGATGATCAGGAACTGATCCTCTCCTACTGTGGTCCTAAGGTCTTCATTCTCACAGTCCCTGCATATGCCTTCCAAGACTTGAGTGGCGTGGCAACAGCACTTGCCGGTGAAGACTGAGGCACAGAAGTCACTGAGAACCTCAGCCTTCAAATCCAGGGTAGCTAGTTCTCCTGTTTCCTTCCAGAGATGGCTCACATTATCCCTAATCTGGTTTTGTGTACTATAAGTAAATGATTCAGAAAAGAGCTGAGCTCAAAGGTGTGCACAGAACTGATAAAATCAGTGTTAGGTTAGATAAAGTTTAACTGTCTGAAGTTAGCTGATATGATCTTGCCTTACACATCTAAATGTACAGACTGATAACAAGTTTGCTCATTAAGTTAGTTATGAAGGAAGAAACGGAATGTCTGAGATAAATAATGGCCAGCTCTGTACAACATATAATTTAAAATCAAAAGCAACAACCTGGACATCACTGCAGTGCCATCTCTAAAGAAAAGACACATCAGACACAAAGCGAACACGATTGAGAATACTGCTGACAGGACATGGCCAATGACCCACAAACACGATTGAGAATACTGCTGACAGGACATGGCCAATGACAAATTCTACATACAATAAATAACTCTTTTCCAATTTTATTATTTATGAACTTCCAGGAATAAACCAGACAAGAAAGCATAAAACTTGCAAATCCAAAGTGGCAAAATTGGCTGCAAGTCCTATCTGCAAGATAAGCCACTGCCATCCTCCAATCATTGAAATATATTCCTGTTTCTTATTCACTTATCATGTCCTGAACAGAAGTCACTGAGACTAAGTTGCAAAATTAATGACACTACAACCATATCTGTAGCATTATCACTGAGTTCTTCCACTGGACTTTGAACTGAATTGAATTTATTAAGAAAGTAAACATTGTGAATTCTGGAAATAAAAATAAGTCCTGAAAGCTCTCATCTTTAAATTTACAAGCCCCTAACTAGTATAGTCATATCACTCATATTATGTAAAACCAAATAAAAGAATTGTAACTCCACTAAATGTGGTCAAGGAGACTAGTAAAAGCCTTTATAAAAAGGAATGTTTATGTTTCAGAAGCTTGTAGCAATGGTGCAAGCACTTCTTCCTTCAGACACCTAATTTTCTTCTTGAAGGAAGAGTAAGACTTTGAGGAAAGCACTCCCCAGCAGTTTTGACCATGAAAGAGAAAAAAACAAAACCAAAACCGAACTTCCTAGAGGATAGTTCAGAGACATAATACCTCTGGTTAGAATAATTGCTTTCAGTTGCTCTTCTTAGAAGTTTCTTTCAAACTTCTCCAGCAAAGCATGACCTCTAGACATCTCAGAAAGACTTCATTTCAACTGTGAAAAAACATATTCTACATGACTTGTTTTTACATCACTTAGATATTTCTTAAAGCAATAGAGTGAGACGGTGGATAAAAATATGTGCACAATAAGAAACATGTATTCCATTGAATTTATTTTGCCATACTGCTGAAGTGCCCTTCAGCACACATACTGGTTTTGTAATTCACCTCTCACATCTATTTCATGTAGTTTTCACCTCAGCTTGGAGGATTTTCATTCAAGTGTTGACCTGACCTGACCTTTTTGAACTTGCATGATCTATCACAGCATAAGGCAAAGAAAAAAAAAAAAAATTGAAACTGCAATAAAGAATTCAATTTTATTTATGCACTGTAGATTTTTGTTTAGCTTCAATTTCCTCTTTCTTGCTTGAATGCCACATGATAATAAAAATGCAGTCATAAGACAAAACCAGAAAATAAACTCCTATAACATTAGAAGATTATGTATTATGAAAACTTTATGCTGTTTACTTCAGTAGAGAAAAACTAAAGGAAGTGGGGCTGTATAATAATTCATACATATTGTATGTTCCATCTGTTAGCTATTTGGTATTGTTTAATTGATGAGTCCAAGGGGTTAACTCAAGCAGAAGCTGACAGCATATACCGAGGAAGGGAGACAAGGAGTTGACAGCAGCTGTTCCAGCAAATACCTGAGACAGTGCAGAAAACTAAATGCTTTGAAGTCTATCCTTGCCCGCCTGCTGAGCTGTCAAACTGGTTTGATCAAGCTCCAGTCACAGGTGCAAACAGAAAGATTTTCATTGACTTCATAAAGGGACACACTTCCAAACGCTGGACTCAAATCTTAGCTGAAACCAGACTTCTGCACCTGAGATCTTCAGATAAGTTTGGCTGTGTAAGTGTTCAGGTAAGAAGGATATGCAGTGAATCTTTTATTGTATCGGAACCTCCTTTTTATTATTCCAAATTTAAATTCAAACAATATTTTATTTGGCAAAGGTTTTTTTCAGATTGCTGTACTAAACAATTCATTGCAGCTCTGTGAAATCTTGCAGGCCTTAGAGCTATTTACACCTATTATTTAATCACATAAAGTTCAGTAAAAGGATTAGGTCAAAGATAACATACAATCTCTCTGTCCTGCAGGTCTTGACTCTTGTAGAGGTCAAAAATACAACTAGATCTGATATCATGACAAGGAGGATTTATATGTGAATGCATAATGAGATGGGATTATGTCAACAAATATTATTCTAACTAGTGTGTAAAGTGGGAACAGACATACTTGCATATTAACTACAGATTAAGCAAAATAAAATTTCAAGCACTAGGACAGCCCTATTATTAAAACTTTATACCACATAAAGACACAATTATTATGGGGTATGCAGCTTTATTCCAGACAATAAAAATCTCTACTTCTAAAGAGTTCTTAAAATATACCTGTAGTTCTCAGATGGTTGCTTGCTTAGCAGTTTTTCTTCTTTAATACTGTAACACTGAGCTTGCAACACACCAATTGGTGTGGTTTTCTTCTCTCATTCAGCCTTGAGCTACAAGGGCAGAATCTATTTGGTGACAGTGGGATTCATGTAATCAAAAACAGACATCTAAAATAGAAAAGTTCATGTCTGAAATAATCATTCCAGACTCACTTGGTAGTTAATAGTGGGGGGGGAAAAAAGCACTTGTAGGGTATGATTTATACTTGTGGGTATGATTTATTTTATTCTAATATAGCAATGTAAAGCAGAACAGAAAAAATTTGTTATTGCCAAAGACAGCTTCCAGTTTCTGCAGAGTTTAATAACAGAAAGAAATCAGCACGTTGAATTCAGGAGGGCTGCTGAGTGCTAAAATCTGTATACTTAATAACCCTTAATAAGCAGCTTGAGGTCCTAAGAGGCTCTATCTGTGATGGGGAGTTGTAAAGCCACCACAAGCCAGCTGGGTGCACCCAGAGACCTGGGGTCTCTCTCCCTGGCTGCTGTTTTCCCCTTTGAAAATTTTTGTCCATTAGGGAGGCTGAGCATGTATTGCAGAGAATCACACGGACACACATTCACAGAGAACACTAACACAGCTGGCAAAACCTAGTGACGCAGATTGCTGCCTTTAACAACACCTAAACAGGCACTAAGACTCACATAAAATCTAAGTGGGGATGGCAAAGTCCTGATCCTCCTCTCTGCCTGATCAGGATTGAGGTTTGCTAGTGAAAGAACACAGCTGCACCATCTAGATTCACAAGTGCACCCGTATGTGTGGATCCCTCAAATAGCAGCATGGGCTCAAAGCCTGTCTAGTAACCCTGCCCAGATCCTGGCTTTCATACCCAGTATACAGGGGTCTTCCTACTCACTGGCTATTCCAGCATGGTGTTCACAGATGCACATGCTCACACATTTGACTCACAGATACCCCAATAGTTGCAGATGTCTCAAATACTGTCAATGGCTCTGTCTGCTTCATGTTGATGCTTGGACTGTGGGCACCCTTACCGACCCAGACTTTGATTCTTACCAGAAACAGGCTTTCCTCTTACTTGTTCAACTTGAAATTTGCTAATGTATGAGAAATATGCGTACACTGTCTTACAATCACTAGGGGAAAATATACCCTCTGGTCCCTCCAGTTGCTGGCACGTAAATGTTGCAGCATTCAAAAATAAAAAGATTTAATGAAAAGATAGGACAGACAGCCGTGATCAGGTGCAGGGCTTAATTATACAAGCATACTTGTGCCTGCTTGCATGTTACCTGCCACTTAAATAATTCCTCCTCCCTAATTTCCCACACTTGGGCTTCCCAATCTGCCCTGATTCCCCCTTTCCCCACCTTTGGCCCTCCCCTTAAACAGCCTAGTAATAAGTTTTTCACAGTTCCACAAGCATTTTCTGGTAGCCCACATTAAGTGTCATTATGTCCCACAGGGATTCTTCTACTATCCCATAATATTCATGCTAATCTTTCCTCTTTCTTATCAGCTACAGAGTTCAGGTCAACTCCCTTCAAGGCTATGCCTGTGTTTTCTTAATGACCCATCAATCATCCGGTGAAGAGTTTTTGTCTTTGTTATTGTCTCTGTTATCACCTGCTCCTCAGGTTTGTGTATCTGCCTGTTTAATTTATCACTTTCTTTGTTATTTGTTGTTTACACTAAATAGTCCTTAAACATAAAACTTAATGAACCACATACTCTCACATTCCACATTTCCTTACACTGCCCAGACTAATTTTCTAGTGCCAAGTGATGCTTATTCTAGTTCTCTTTACTGGACATTTATCGGAGCATGCTCTGGTTCCTATTTGAGGCACAAGCCCATGGATTTTTGGGGGCTTTTTTTTTTTTTTTTTCTTCCTCAAATGGAATCCAGAGATGCCTGAGTCCAGAGGAGGTCACTTTAAGAGAGGTGTCACCAACAAGAAAGCAAGGTGCAATTGTGAATGAAAGGAATTAAATGTTGAGGGGGTTTAAAAGAAAATTATCATCTGCTATTACTGTGGAAGTTTTTGTGCACACTGTTTGGATTTTGCACTCATCGTTTTTTAGTAATCATAACCAAATAATATCTTGGAAATTCTCTTTGCTTGGACTCTTAATTGCTTCTGTTAAGCATTATATTTAGATCACCCCACATGGGCATGTTTGAGTTAATGACAAAACAATGAGTTTGCTAGACGGTAACTGGAAGGAATTTGTATGCTGTAATTTCAAAAGCACACTTCTTACGTACGTTTCCTCACTTGCAGTAGCCTGTGGACGTTAACATTTAGTTTTAGGTTGGGTTGTTTTTGTTCTTCTGGTTGTTCTTCTTTCAGCATACTATGAACTAGTGTTTTTCAGACAAAAGTTTAGTTCATTTCTAAAGCCTACTTGATGATAAACTTGCCATTGGACTAAAGCAGTATAAATGTTAAACTGACAGTCATACAGTCATAGAAAAATGTAGGTTGGAAGAAAGCTATTGATGCCACAAAAAAGGAGGAAAGAAGAGAAGAGAAACAGCTTATGAGAGAAAGCCTAGGGAAATTTCTGGAGTTTGTTCTGTTATTTTGACTGTTACTAGGAAATCAATAAGACAAAATTCTTTTCACTCATACAGTAATCTTTATCCAAATCTCTACTTTGATTACTTTGATGACAATAGCAGAAGTAGCCAATCTAGGTTTCCACTAATCTGCCTTTTTTTTTTTTCTCCTTAGGAAACATAAGAGGATCTGCCTCAAGAAACTCCTTCTTTAATTAACACATAACATTAGTTGCTGTCTTTTCCATCCATCTACATTTCCACAACACTGATCTCCACAACACATTCCTGCACCCAGACACTGTATGTTCAAATCAGAACTACTCTACTTGGAAAATGAAATGTCTCTCCTTGTTGTACTAGTATATCATTTACCATAACAATTGGTATTTGCAGTCTAAGAATTCACAATACATGTTCCAATTAATCTTAAAAATATTTTGAAAATAGGATTGGAGGAGAAAGCCTTAATTTTTGCGTAATTAGCATTGAAATCTTTAATAATTAGCTGATTTACTAATCTTAAGGTTAATATCAACTAAGACTAATGATGACAAGAAAACTTTTGGAAGATTTTTGAAAATCCATGCTAATACAAGTCAGAAACCAGTCATCTTACAGGCCCAGACTTCTTCATAGCTAATTCATGCTCATTCCTTCTGAATTAGTATTATCTTTAAATAAATCTTCATCCTCCACTACCTTTTTTCCCCTCTATTAATATATGGAAAAAATTAATATTTCCTCTTTTTGTGTTTGTTTGTTTGCTTGCTTATGTGGTTAGGTCAGTACAGGCCTTTGTCATATGGTTGTTTCCCTCCATTATTGTCAGCATTTCTCTATGCCTGTTACCCTCTTTGCCTCTTGTATCTAGATCATGTTTACTTTTCCTATGCAAATTTCAGATTCATTCCTTACATAATGATATTAATGTTCCTTGTCTGTATTAGTAATATGGTACTCCCCCTTATTTATTTATCTTCATAGTTAAATTTTATTTGCAGATCATTAATATTCATAAACATATGCATAGATATGCATAACACATTTATTCTGTTCTTGTCACAACTGATGAGTCCCCATTTTATGTCTTGTTTTTCTCTACCTTTATTTTGATTCCATGAACCTGTAATGTGCAATAAGTAGGAGCTTTGCAGGTCATTATCTCCCCCACTTCTGCTTCATACAATTGCAAATCTAATAAGATGTGAAGACTAAGGTTGGAAGACAAGGCTTTATACATCTTCCTTGGTTTAAAAAGGGCAAAGACTCATGTGAATTCCCTGAGTTAGTTCATCTACTGGAGTCAGGCTATATCAGCTACTGACATTTTGCCTGCCAATACCTTGGGGAAAGAAAGAAAACAATACATTTCAAAAGACAAATAGACTAAATGTCTTGTACTGAATAAATATAGAAAAAAATAAAGGAAGTGCCCTGTGGTGGGGAGCCCATAGATGGTAATTTAAATAAAGATTGAATGGTGACTGATAAACTTGTTCCAACATGATTTTATGGTTATAGATATTTTTCAAATGACGGAATACTTTTTCTAGAGAATTTCAGTACAAAATCAAATATAGTTTATACCATTTGTAGTCCACATAATAAAATATAGTGAATAACTTATTTTGTAAGCAGAAATGTCTAATAAATGGTCAGAAACTAATTAAGAATACAGTATTTCTTCCAGTAGGAGCTCTCTACTTCAGTGATTCATCTTCCCTTTTAATCACTGTGCTGAATTAAGAAGCCTTTAAAATATTTCATACTGAGGTGCAACTGTGTAGTTTATGTTAATGTAAAAATAAAAATGATTTGCAAAGGAAAGGGTTTCAAAAGTTTAATAACCTATATTTAAAAGGACAGTAATTTTTATTACTTGCATCAATTCCAGTGTTAAGGCACCTACCACAATTATTTATATGGTGCATATCAGCGATACTTCAGATGCTGTCACCCAGGTCTCTGGGATGTTCAAAAGTATTATTTAGTACATTTAGTACCAGGAATTTTATAATCCTACTACTCTAAGTTAAAATGATTAAAAAAAAAAAATCCTTTACTGTTATTTCCTACAAATTGCAATGATTTCCTTAGAAAGCTGTGTCACACACACACACAAACAAACAAAAAAAAACACCAAAAAACAAAACCAACAAAAAAAAGCCAAACTCTTATGTGTCAATATTTTTAACTCTTTTGGTGTAAATTCTAATAACAAATGTTTTGAAAAAAGCTTAGGAAACTATGCTTCATATTGTGTACATTGCTGCATTATTCCCTTTTTATTACTGAACTTAAGATCATCTAGTTCCAATCCCCCTTTCAGAGTGAGACAGTTCATAGCAAGGGTAACCATCTATATTTCTGTAACTTCCACAAACAGATGCTTTGGTCTTAGAGTCACAGAATCGTAGAATAGTTAGGGTTGAAAAGGGCCTTAAGATCATCTAGTTCCAGCCCCCCTGCCATGGGCAGAGACACCTCACACTAAACCTTGTTGCCTGAGGCTGTGTCCGACCTGGCCTTGAGCACTGCCAGGAATAGAGCATTCGCCATTTCTTTGGGCAACCCATTCCAGTGCCTCACCGCTCTCACAGTAAAGAACTTCTTCCCTATGTCTAACCTGAAATTCTGCTGTCTAAGTTTAAACCCATCACCCCTTGTCCTATTGCTACAGTCCCTAATGAAGAGTCCCTCCCCTGATCATCCCTATAGGCCTCTTTCAGATACTGGAAAGCTGCTATGAGGTCTTCAAGCAGTCTACATGTTTTTATTATGTAATTAAAATCAAAGCGCTTTGTTTGCATTTTACTTTTGTGAACTCCTCCAGGTCCAAAACATAAAAAAGAAAAAATTATAGAGCTTCTATCATTATAACAAAACTTATCAAAGTCACAGAAGAATGTGGCCATTGTGGCTCATAATTGTCAAGGTTCCGAGGACACCAACAGCCCTGCCTAGCCTCCACAAGATTACCCCCAACTTGCCCACAGCCCAGGTCCCCATTTCGGCCCCCATTTCAGCCTCCTAGAGGCATCAGTCCCTGCCCCAGGGGCACACCACACCACAGCAGGACAGGTATTCCAGTTCCCCACAGCCCTGCCTTTCCTGGCCATGGGCCCCACTGAGATAGACCCACCCCTAAGTCTATGTCCCAGCCTGGCCTCTGTCCGTCTCCATTCCCAGGGACATGCCTGATGCCTGGGGCTGGGCCTGCCTTGGCTGCCAAGCCCTTCCCTACTGGACCCCTTGGGATTCACACTTGAGTCCCTGGCCATCACCCCTGGCCATCACTGTACCATTAGATAAATACAAACCTTAGTGTCTTCAGTACAAGAGGTCTAGGAGTGTGTCAAGTTAGCAAAAATCACCAGTCTATCATACCCGTATTTTCACCCACACATCTGTGTTTTAGAGTTCCTCCCTGAAAGGACAGTTCAGAACTGTCCATGTTCAATTTGACATTTAAGGGGAGAGTAGGTATTTGGGTTGGGAAGTAGGAATGGAATCCAATTATCAGTCACTGAAGTATCTGCGTGATTGCAGATCTGTGTACACACAACATCCTTATGACTTCATGGAACTGCTCATGTTTAGCTCGAAAGCTATGAACGCGTCTCCTCAGTTTACAATAATGTTGTTTTCAGCAAACTGGCTACTAGTTAAAAAATTGCAGAAAAGCCCTAAATGCTGACTTTGTTACCTTCATCTCATATAAACTGCCTATGCTACGTTTTCTGACAATGTTTGCATCTGTGTCCTTAAGAAGTTTTAGAAGGGAATGAATCATGTTTCTTCCTCTACCAGAAAACACTTTGCATTGCATAGTTGCCTCAAATTATAGTCTTTCCTGACTTACTAGTCTTGATAAATTTTAGCAGACTGACAACTGAATCTTAAGTGATCCTGGGTTAATTTCACAAGCAGAACACAGATACTAGAATACCCAATGAAGCACTGGTAGTTCTCCAGTGCCTATTCAAATTTTGCAACAGAAACCAGCTATTGAGTTGAACTTTATACAAGGACCTCTGCCTCAGTCTTTTTACCTTGGAAATGGCTATTTCCTGCCTAATGAGATTTAGCGTGATTCCAAAAACCAGTCTTCCCTTAGAAATATGACAATTACTTTCTCCCCTACCTTATAAATTTTTCTTTAATCTTTTAAAAGATTAAGTCCTTGCTTGGTTAGAATTCTCGCCAAATCAAAAAGAAAACAAAAAAAAAGATTACTCCTAAAAAACCCAGAAAAAAAAACAAACTAAAAACCCCACAAACCAAAGTGAACTGCAAAATACTTATCTATCTGGGTCTTAGGACACTTTTTTGGGGAACTGGAATCAGCATATGATAGTCCAAAACCTCCTAAATTTCAGTGTAGAGGCATACATAGGCTACAATATTTTTAAAGTGTACATGCCTTTTTGTGTAGATATAGAAGGTGATGCTTTTGCAATTACTGTAAATAATAAACACCTCATTCCCTGTGTCTTCCAGCTGTCTCATCTTGGCATGTTCTTCTCTTAAAGGGTTTGTACCTTTCAGAATGGCTTTCAAAGTAAATATATGATAGATATCTTTGTCAGAAAAAGCAGCTTGATTCCATGTTCTAGTTACTATAGGTCAGCATCTATGGTCCCTGGATGCCTGGGACCACAAGAGCTCTCTCAGCAGTCCCAGGAAACAGATTGGCTATATAAACAGCACCAAACCAGCACACACAGAAAAAAGGAAACACTGCTGCTTCATTATTTTTCCTGCAGCTGTATGAGCTGTCTCATGCTTCGCTTATAGTTTTATAAGGAGTAATCGTATTGAGAACACCTGGGGTGACATGTAATTACAGTATGATTGTGTGGAAAAATGTAGGTCTATTCAAATTTCTCAGGGGCTATAGGCAGCTGGTTCCTTTTAATTCTTACAACAGCATGTGTTCTGTAACAGCTGGAGATGCGTTTTTCTGTTCAGCCTGATTTGATGGATTGATCATGAGGCAGGTGATCAGCATTTTCTAAAGTGTAATCCAAACTCTGCCACTAACTTGCTGTTAGCCTTGGGCAAACCACTTAGGATCAGATACAGCTGAAGTATTTAAACGCCTGAAGAATGACCTGGGGAGAATATAGACATTTGTGTCCAGTTTTGAAATCCAAGATAATCCTATCTAGGCTCAGAAACATCCCAGTACAGAAACTACAGGGGATCACTGTTTTGTTGCAATTCTGTCTTAAAATTCTAGAGATAATTATTCATAGTTTATTTGCAATTTTTTGTTCTTTCCTCATATATAAGGATGACCAGCAGACGAAAGATACTGCTGAACTCACTGAGATATCTATACCAGTGAACTCCTGAATTCCAAGAATGCAACAGAAAAAAAAAAAAGCTTGAACAATGTAGTGCTACTGTTCATTTCTTTTGAAATATCAGTAGAGCAGAAACCTATTTTAAACAATTTTTATCCATAATCATTTCTCTTTTCTGCCTGGAGGAATGGAGTTGCATTATCTTCCTTTCCTTTCCCTTCCCTACCCGCCTTGAAAAAGGTGAGGCTTGCCCTATCCATCAGATTACAGGCTTACTGAAAATAATTCAAGATTTTCCAATCCACAGAGCAGGAAAAATTGAATATGATTACAATTTAATAGTTTTTCTTTTTAATGAGCACCCCAGACTCTCTTCTTTGACACCAAAAATTGCATATTTATCTTATATATACTTAATATCAAAAGCCTGAATATAGCCATCAAAACCTAATCTCTCTTCTTCCTGGCGCATGCTTGAATCACTTCAGCTACTAAATCACATTATTTCAGATCTACTAAGTACTGATTTTTTTCTAGTTGTTATACTGTAAACAGATTTTACAGAAAGGGAAAATAATGTCTTCATGTTTTTCCTCCATCATGGGAAATGAGAGCTTGAACTTATGTTGGATAAAGAAGACAATGAACTGAGTATTTTTAGGAGCTGAGCAACACAACGCGTAGCTGCAGGTTTATAATCCTAGAAATACAGTCCAGAGACCTGTTTCACAGAAATTAAGTTATATGTTGCATTGTTAATTTTCTAGAGAGCAAAGTCTTTTAGGAAGAGGTCCAAAAATCCCACATAAACATGCAAAGTGCCATTTAGTTTACATTTATGTACACAGAGCAAACAAAATAGTCCACAAAACTAAAAAACAAAAAATGAACAGAGAAAACAATAACAAAACAACAAACAGCAGCTGCCCCCAAAGGCATAAATGCTTTAATGAATGGGGTAACTATGTCTTTTTTACAGCACTATCCTAGAGGTGTTGCCATTTCGGCAAGCGTGAACATGATGATGCTTACTTTATTCTTAAGTGCATTAGGATTTTAAAAAGTAGTTTTGTGTTCCATTGAGAGCATAATCCAGTACACACATTCACCCAACAGGGTACACTTAAATCTTAGAAAGAAACAAATCAAGTGTAAGGAATAAAAAGCCAAAGATACTCTCTGGGTAAAATTCGGCTGCAGAGGAGTGGGTAATGCCGCTCACTAAAATGTTCTCTTTGCTTCAGTGACTGTTCAGGAGGCAGAGAAATTGTGTTGAATGGTTATTTCAATGGAAAGGATTTCAAACACAGCTGAGGGAAGTGGAGGTGGGAGTGAGAGCTGGCTACTCTTACTGAAGCAGTACAAGATTTCAAAAGCTTAAAGGCAGATGAATCTTCTGTAAAGATCAGGGAGACAAGTAGTTACTATGGAAAAGGGAGACCTTCGTCTTTGCCTCTGCACTGCCATTTTACATTCCAAGGGGACTTTCTACAAGTGCTGAGTGGTATTTGCCACATTACCAATTTTACCCAGTTTTTATTGATGCCTTTTTTTTCCCCTCCCTCCATCAAACATTTAAACATCTGTGCTAAACACGGTGAAGTCACAAAGTGTATGGTTTACCTCGAAGCCTGATAGTGTTTTTATTTCCAAAAGTAACCAGATTCTTCTCTTTCACCTAAGACAATGCTTGGTGCTGAATGAAAGTCCTGGGGATTTGTTTATTGTTTGCTTGCTTGCATTTCTAGGAGGCAACATCCTTGCTTAGAATTTAAATCTGTGTTAGGAACTAAGAATGGACACCTTAAATGTCTAATGTTACTGTAGCATCATGTTTTGTTACCTTAAGTTAACTGGCATCTATCTATCTATCTATCTATCTATCTATCTATCTATCTATCTATCTAAAATCTAGGTTTTTAGGTAAATTTATGTTTGCAATAAGAATTATTAGAATAATGCAATTAAAATAAATGTCTTTGTTATTTTGCAGTCCTACACAGTTGCTTTGCATTAGTTGTCAAAGGATGTTTTTCGTTATTTTTAGTTTTCACAACCAGTCAAAATAATACTTGGTTTAATGAGTGTCTTTTCAGGTCTTCACAGAACTCATCAATTACATCATTATCATTTACTGCTGAAGTAGGGTAAACCTTTATGAACCTTTATGATTGACACGTCAGCTAGCTTTGTTTGAAGGTGAATTGTAATGATCAGGATGCTCATGAAGTTCTGTATAAACAGACGTATTTTTGGATACGATAAACACAGTTGCATTCCAAAAAGCAAAATAACTACCACCACACTATTGATGCTTGCAGCACCTTGCAAAAAACAATGGCAATCCAATCAGTAATTCAGAAATTACAAAGATGCTAATCTGGGTAACATACAAAGACTTCTCTAAGCAAAGGGCATACATGGTGCTTCTCTGGGTGATGAGTCACAACTGGTGACAAGAACCATCAAGCCCCAATCCTTGGATGACTATCTAGAAGAAAATGTGCAGTAATTAGGTAAAAGGTATTTAATTCTGGCAGGGGGCAGCACGACCAAGGAATTGGGGCCAACCTGCTCAAGAAACCCACAAACTCAAAAGAAAAGACGGCATATGCATATCTGATTAGCATGAGAGGTCAGAGGGACCTTTAACCAATAAGGGATGGAATACTAATTAATGAACAAATTGTGCAGCTCTCAAACAATGGACACTGATATGTTTATTTGTCAAAATGTATAAATAGTTTAAAGTTACATTCATCAGGGTGCTTGATTTTTGGAGAATTCCATGAAGTACCCTTTGCAGAATAAATAATGTCTCTTTTTTAAACTAGACTCTGTGTCTTTGTTTAGAAAGCCCTAAAACTGCAATACCATGGCCCCAGGATGCTCCTTAGTTTGGTTATTACATTTTTGCAGTTCTTTGATGACTACAGAAAGATTCCCTTCATACACACTCTTGAGCATTTCATGAGTCCCTTCATACACACTCTTGAGCATTCCCTTCGTACACATCTTGAGCATACACTTGATATGATTATGCATGAACAGCTAGTTCATGTTATGAAAATTCAGTAATTATAGTGACATTTTATTGAAACACACTTTTAAAGGAAGCAATTTTGAAATGGTCTTGTAAAAGAAAGAAAAACAATGCAAATATCCCCCATCATCAGTTCTTCAACTGAAGGTATGTCTTGATTCAGCTTTGTGTTTCTATTTAAAGTAATCACACCTCCCAATGAACCTGGAGAAAATGATTTTTCTCTTAGATGTTCAGAATTTGTCCTTGCGCTATTTTAGACATTTGGATGGCTATACTAATTTCATTCAATAACATGTTCCCTATCATTTTATCCATTTATCCCTTTAAATTGAAAATAAAGAAATCTAAAGCATTCTGTAGCATTAAGCATGTGCATTAAGGTATTGTATTTAAATCAATATTAAAACTGGATATCTTAACAAAATTTGTTGGCCTAATACCCTCTGCTAGCAGACCAAGTGCTCCGTCTCTGCCCATCTTAATGGCTACTGCTGAACTTACTCCTGTTTGTAAATGTCCTTGTACTGTGTAGCCCAAAACAGTGTACAGCATCTAGAGTGCATTTGACAAGTTGTGGGTAGAAATGTGGATGATCACTTCCCATCACTACTGGCAGTGCTTCTGTTCATGTCACCTGGGAGGCTATTAACCTTTCCTGGTGCCAGGGTGCACTGCTAACTCACATTCAGACACAGACCTCCCCCTTAGGTCTTTCTCCACAGAGCTGCTCCCAGAGCAGTCTGCTTTGTTTACAGGAGGTCTTCCTTCGCTGGGGCACAGATATGCATTTTTCCCCGTTGAAGTTTACAGGTTTCCTGCCAGTCCAAATGAGATCTAAGTTAAGGGTATTGGTGTCTAATTTTCCTTAACTCCACATATAGTATCATAGAATCATAGAATAGTTAGGGTTGGAAAGGGCCTCAAGATCACCTAGTTCCAACCCCCCTGCCATGGGCAGGGACACCACACTAAACCATGCCACCCAAGGCTTTGTCTAACCTGGCCTTGAACACCGTCAGGGATGGAGTATACACAACCTATATGCATAGAGCTTCTTTCTGTTCTCTATCTAGGATTAAAGAGTACAGAAGTATTACCATAAAACCTTTTAAATGATTTTGGGATAATTATTGCCTACTCAGTAAATTACCTGATTGAGTAAATGTGGCTACCTTGAAGCATAATCCCTCTTACCATTTATGTAATTTAATTCAATGAATTTAAAGCTTTTGGAAATACCTGTTGTCGTGGTTTAAACCCAAACACAAAAGCTCGTCTGCACACTCCCCCCCTTCTTTCCCTCCCTCTACTCCCAGGGGGACAGAGAGGAGAATCGAAAAGAATGCAGCTCCCACGGGTTGAGATAAGAACAGTTTAGTAACTAAGGTATAACACAAATCACCACTGCTACCACCAATAATAATAATGATAAAAGAAGTAACAAGAGGAAAGAATACAACACCTCAATACCAGCTGACCAATAACTCACCCCACTCCCCCCAGCCGAGCACCGACCAATACCTCGTCCAACCCTGCAGTCGCCAGCCCTTTCGGGTAACTCCCCGTTACATCCTGGGCATGACGTGCTGTGGTACGGAATACCTCTTTGGTCAGTTTGGGTCAGGTGTCCTGTTGCTGCTTCCTCCCAGCTTTCCCTCCTCCCTGGCAGAGCATGAGGCTCAGAAAGTCCTTGGCCAGACCAAGCATTTGAGCAGCAACTGTAAACATCGGCGTTATCAGCACTGTTCCCAGGCCAAAGAAAACCAAAACACAGCACTGCAGTAGCTACTAAGAAGGAGAAAAATAACTGCTACTGCTGAACCCAGGACAGTATCCACCCCTTATTCCACACCATTCATGTCGTGCTCAGATCCCACATTTTCAATATACCAGAACTCTTAGTGCATGTACCAGTCCCTATAAAGCTGCTGAGTCCATCTGATCCATGATGTCAGGCTCCATCTCTTGTAACAGTCTCTCAGGGCAGGAGAGGCTGTGTGCAGTGTTCACACTCGTGAATAACCTGGTCAGTAGTGTCCATTGCTAAGTCCACCCCTTAGTCATGAGTCCATCTCTGTGTTGCATCTCTGCCCTGATGGCCTGAGGTGTCATGGGCCCACCAGGCTCAAAATAATTCACTGTCCCCTTCAGCAGTTTCTGCAGCTTGTTGCTGGGGACTCCATAGAGCTGCCTTCCATTTCCGATGCTTCCAAAGCACTGGAGCGGCCCAGTGGGCCAGATACTGTCCCATACTGTCCCACACACACTGCCACTCATGACTGTCCAGCCTTGGGGAAGATCTCTTGGTCCTCCCATATTGTCGTCTAACCCCAGACAAGAAGCAAACCTGACTCTGCTTAACTTCTGAGATCAGACAAAATGGTCGTGGGTAGAACACCCTCTGTGTGTGTGCCAACATGCTGATCCCCATCACAGACAGCAGGCAGGTCCCAAGGGTACCCACAGGCCATTCAAACCCTTCATGACTCTCAAATGCTGCTGCTGTACTTGTCCCTGGGGTTGGTGCAGCTGCCGTGCTTGCCGGCTCTCCCACCACCCGCTTCTCTTTTTCCGGGTGCAGCTCTTCCTCCTCTGCCTTGCTGGGAAATGCTGCGTGCACTCCTGCATCCTCCTGGGGCTCGGCGGGCGGCTGCCGGGGGACGCTCTCGGCCGCCGCGGGGCTGGGCTCGGCCGCAGGGCTCGGCTCCTCCGCGGGGCTCGGCTCCTCCGCGGGGCTCGGCTCCTCCACGGGGCTCAGCTACTCGGCCGCCTCCTCCCGCTGCTCGGCAGATGCCTCCTTCCCGGCCTCGGGCCCCGCTCCCGCCGCCGCCTGGTCTCCGGGGCCGCTCCCCCTTGGCTCCCCACAGCCTCACAAAGACGGAGGCGAGGACAAGGGCCAGGGCGGTGAAGAGCAGCGGGACGGCCAGGTACAAGGCCACGGACACGTCCATCACACCCTGCTGCCGGAGCCCGTCCGTATTACAAGTCTTTGCCATAAAGCACAGTGAAACAAAAACCTTAGCCCAAGCCCTCAGTCTGATAAACACTAACACCGCAAATACCAGCCCTAAGTAATGTACTACATTCTGAAACTGTGAGATCAAGAGAAACAACTTTGAGAGCCAATAAATCAGCATTGTGATGACTATTAATCCGATAATCTCCGTCGTTATCTCAACCCTTCGTGCCCCACGTTGGGCACCAAAAAGAACTGTCGCGGTTTAAACCCAAACACAAAAGTTCGTCCACTCACTCCCCCCCTTCTTGCCCTCCCTCTACTCCCGGGGGGACGGAGAAGAGAATCAAAAAGAATGCAGCTCCCATGGGTTGAGATAACAACAGTTTAGTAGGTAAGGTATAACACAAATCACCACTGCTATCACCAATAATAATAATGATAAAAGAAGTAACAAGAGGAAAGAATACAACACCTCAATACCAGCCGACCAATAACTCACCCCACTCCCCCCTGCCGAGCACCAACCGATACCTTGTCCAACCTTGCAGTCGCCAGCCCTTCCGGGTAACTCCCCGTTACATCCTGGGCATGATGTGGTGTGGTATGGAATACCTCTTTGGCTAGTTTGGGAAGCTCTGCTTCCTCCTGGCCTCCCCTCCTCCCTGGCAGAGCATGAGGCTCAGAAAGTCCTTGGCCAGACCAAGCATTTGAGCAGCAATTAAAAACATCAGCATTATCAGCACTGTTCCCAGGCCAAAAAAAAAAAAAAAACAAAACACAGCACTGCACCAGCTACTAAGAAGGAGAAAAATAACTGCTACTGCTGAACCCAGGACACCTGTATAATCTACTGGTATACTTTTTCTAATATTAGAAAAGCAAAACTGTGAATTATTATTATTTTTTTAATCAAGTATTTATCATTCAAGTCTCTGCCTTGGACAGTATCATATTTTCTCTTCCTGGAGGTATTTGCTCAGGTTTGGATATAATCTAACACTCAATAAGCTACTTACTCGTTTTCATTTTTTCCATAGACAAGATGTTAAATTCATAAACAAGACAGAACTAATTTCTGTGGGCCTGGAGCTTTATATAGAAACAGTCATAACAGCATAACCAAGTGATTTTGTCCTTCAGATACACTGCAAGTTGTATTACTATTATCTGATATATGATCTGAATTCAATTTCAGGTGTTTACAGAAGTTCAAGAAAATATGTTAATAGTGTTCTTGAAGACACACAAGTGGAACACATGGCTTAAATTTCAATATGTACATAAGTCAAATTTGAAGAAAAGCTGTGTGGTTCGGTTGATACACTGGAGGGAAAGAATGCTATCCAGAGGGACCTTGACATGCTTGTGAGGTGGGCTGATGCCAACCTCATGAAGTTTAACCATGAGAAGTGCAAGGTCCTCCTGGGTCGGAGCAATACCAGGCGAAGCTAAAGATTGATCAGAGAAGAGATTCAGAGCAGCCCTGTAGAGAAGGACTTCAGAGTGTTGGTCAATGAGAAAACAAACATGAACCAGCAGTGTGTGCTCACAGCCCAGAAAGCCAACCGTATCCTGGGCTGCATCAAAAGGAGCGTGACCAGCAGGTTGAAGCAAGTGATCCTGCCCCTCTACTCTGCTTGTGTGAGACCTCACCTGGAGTATTGTGTGCAGTTCTGGTGTCCTCAACATAAAAAGGACATGGAACTGTTGGAACAAGTCCGGAGGAGGTCCACAAGGATGATCAGGGGACTGGAGCACCTCCCGTATGAAGATAGGCTGAGAAAGTTGGGGCTGTTCAGCCTGGAGAAGAGAAGGCTGCATGGGGATCTCATAGCAGCCTTCCAGTACCTGAAGGGGTCTATAGGGATGCTGGGGAGGGACTCTTTGTCAGGGACTGTAGTGACAGGACAAGGGGTAATGGGTTAAAACTTAAACAGGGGAAGTTTAGATTGGATATAAGGAAGAAATTCTTTCCTGTTAGGGTGGTGAGGCAGTGGAATGGGTTGCTCAGGAAAGTTGTGAATGCTCCATCCCTGGTGGCGCTCAAGATCAGGTTGGACAGAGCCTTGGGTGAGATGGTTTAGTGTGAGGTGTCCCTACCCATGGCAGGGGGGTTGGAACTAGATGATCTTCAGGTCCTTTCCAACCCTAACTATTCTGTGATTCTTACATGATCTAAATCCTTTTCTCTGTGTCTATTAATGATGCATCTTTTTTTTTATTATTATTGGAAGGCCAAGAGAAACCAAACTGTTACTGCTTTCAGACTGGATTGTTGTTATTTACTATTCATACATGTATTACTATTTTTGCACAGCAGTTATATTCTTATAAATGTTTGTTTTGTTGTTTCTCATTACTGACTTTGACTTTTCAAGTTACCTCTGGAACAGGTTAGTGGTCAAACTGCATCAGTGACTAAGATTAGAAAACTTTCTGTGACTAATATATCCTAGGCAGGTCAAATCAAATGCAGATGAAACTTAGTCGGCTGTAGCTCAATTTTCCAGGGATACAGAAAGAAACAAAACATCTTATAATTTTCAGGCACTTAGTAAGTGAATCCCAGATTTAAATATACTAAATGTGAACTTGGAGGTGTGGTAGGATTACATTAAGAATTGATTCACTCAGTAACTGTGTCATCATAGAGTTAACAAGACAAGTGCTTATACCTCATGGTTCGTTGTTGCTTAGTCGGTAATTTAAGCCTTTAAACATTAAAATGTACTGCTGTTTTCTTCAGAGAAAATTTATCACAAAAGTGCTTTGTTCAGAGTTGCAGAGGAATTTGACATGGTTTCACATCAAGGCAAAAGTCAAGCTGGAATGAAGAACAAATCTCATACAATATGAAATATTTAGAGCCTCAGAGATCATTATTCTGATTTTAACCTCCTTTCATCGGTAATGCCTTTTTAATCAGAAACAGACACATGCTTGTCACAGTGAGACTCATAATTACATCTCATAGCTCAAAAACTCAGCTTGAAAGGTAGAAACTAAAATGGGACAAGACAGAAAAGAAGTAATGTCCTGTAGAAAGTGTTGGTAGGAATGTGAGTTGCCATTGTAATCTGGAATGCCCAGTGTATTTCAGATGAATGTCCAGATGAACTTCATCTTTGAAAAGCAGGTCAACACAAAAATCTCTTTTGAACAGCAGCTGTACTTAGACTACCAATTTTTTATTTTATTTTTAAAGTTAGAAAAGTATCTCTAGTTTCACTGATATTTAGCTTTATTTTTTTTACTCTATAAATGCACTCTTGACATCATTGAGGGATTCTTTTACTTCTGCTTGTATTTACAGTAACTTGTCTACTGTTAAAATGTGACTGGCAAATTTTTTTTTTTACTTTGCATAAAAAGGTCAATTAAAAAAATCTATATTTTGATTAATCATAAGAAACAATACATTTATTCTGGAAATTCTACATGTTTCTATTCAGAGGACTGTAAGACCATTGACAAGTCAATGATTCATGTAGCAGTTGACCTGAGTAGGGCCAATTCTTGCTGTACAAGGCTGCACATATAACCTGGCCTTCAGGTCTGTATTATTTTGAAGAGTTCTTTGGTCACAGGATAATACAGCCAGTTGATAGTAACAGGGGTACCTGCAGGCAGCTCCTTCTTGGTAGCTACCAGCTACTGACAATTACGCCATCTGGATGTCACTTCATTATATAAAAGAAGTTCACATGGAAAATCATACATAATCATAGAATGCTTTGGTTTGGAAGGGACATTAAAGATCATTCCAACCCCCATGCCATGGGAAAAGACACCTTCCACTAGACCCAAAGAGATAGCTCAAAGCCCCATCCAACCTGGCCTTCAACACTTCCAGAGATGGAACATCCATACCTTAACTGGGGATCCTGTTCTACTGCTTCACCACTCTTGTAGTGAAGAATTTATTCCTAATATCTAATCTAAATCTATCCTCTTTCAGTTTAAAACTATTCCCCTTTGTCCTAGCACTACACACTTTTCTGAAAAGACCCTTTCCAGATTTCTTGTAGGCACCCCTTTAGGCTTCTCTGAGGTCTCCCTAGAGCTTTCCTTTCGTCAGACTGAACGACACCGGTTCTCTCAGTCTGTCTTCATAGGAGAGGTGATCCATAACATCTCATGTATGATGGATAATGTCTTGACAAATTCATCTGCTAGTACCCTCAGGAGACGTGGATGCATCTCAGCAGGTCCCATGCACTTGTGCAGCTCCAGGTTCCTTAGATGGTCTTGAACCTGACCATCTACATGTGAACATCCTTTTTTTTTTTTTTTTTTTTTTGTCAGAATGAATAATGAATTGAGTTGTTTTAAGAAAACCTTATCATGACTAAAATGACCAAAATGGGTGAAATGGGAAAACTTTTCCACAGACAAGTTCTGCATAGTGTTCTATGCCCTGATCAGAAACCTATTTGATGATGCACATCTCAGGGTTCCCAGCATGAGTCATGTTATCTAATATATAGCATGCTAAAAGATACTTCACAGAGTCTGAGTGCTGGGATCATACCTAACCAGAGCCTCCTGGTACAGAACAGCAATGCAGATGAACTCTAATAAATCTTCTGAAAGCTAATATACTGCCAGTGATTTCAGAGTGAGACACTTCATAGCAAAGGTAACTGTCTATATGTCTATAATTACCACAAACAGATACTTTGATCTTGATTTACATACCATGGCTAATGTAGAATTTTGTAATTTCTTTACTTATTTCTGCTGTTGTAAAGTTCAGGGTTTTTAACAGTTTGCAATTATGCACAAATATTTAAAATTGTTATGAACCCAAAATTGAAGTTTAAAACACTACAGTTGTATAAATTAAGTTTGTTTAAGTAACATTTACACCTTCTTAATAATGTTGTAAAAGTAGAAATTAGTGAAGGAATGATCTCCAAAGTGAAACAATGAAAATATTCACAGAAGATGTTGAAATTTATCTGACAATTATTTTAAACACTTTCATAGTAACATTTGGGAAAACTTCATTATAGGACAGTCTCACTGTTAGGTCTGAGGCTGGTTAGCCAATAGCAGTTACACATGTATATCATATCCTCACAGAATCTCTTTGAAAACTAGAATTTTCAGTAGCAGAAACTTCTTATGAAATTGGATGTCAAGTACACATGGCCAGTTTCCAGTGCATAGCGTCTTCCATTTGCAGCTTCTGAGGCTACAAACCCACCTAATTTATGGAAATGTCTCCCTGTGAGGACCTGCATGTAATTTAACCTTTTTACAGTATGGGCCAAAGATTCTTCTGTCCTTTGCAGCAACAGTTACTGATGTCATGCTCTAGCAGAGACAACGGGGAGAAGGAAAGCCACTTAACACTGCTTTTAACAGTTTTAAAAAAGAAGAGCAGAGAGCTGCTCCAACACAAGAAAACCAATCTGGGGTTTCCCAAGTATCTAGACATTCAGAGGATTAGACACTCAGAGGAATCTGTCCCTTTGTAAAACACTTTAAAATCTATTCGTGAGCACACGAGTACTGCTGCATGTTTGATATTGCTATAAATTCTGCTTCTGTTGCTACCACTACTTCTGCTATGTGAAAAATAATGAAAACTTTTATATTTTTTTCTGAGTTATCTATACCACAGTGTATAGCAGCAATAGACAAGATGCTTTGGTACTCAAAATTAACAAGAAAAACTACATTCTGGTTATTTTTTAAAATGTTGAGCAACTTCATAGCTTTTATAAACTTAATTGTGAGCTGAACCTTTTGGAAACCAGACCACATATTTAGGCATATTATGTTTTGATCTTTCTTTTCTGAACTGTCAGGATAGTCTGTCTTTGCATTTATATCTACAAAGCTTATTCTTTTGCAATTCTCATCATTGTGACTTAGAGAAATGAAGCTGACAAGCTGACTTCTTTTCCTTTCTTTATTTTTCCCTTTTTTTTTTTTCTCACTTTCTCCCTTGCTTGTGATGTTTGCTGTTGCACTGTAGGTTTGTCTGCCTAAACTTCTTTTTACCCTACAGATGACCTTCTACAAGCATTTCAGCCACAACACAATTATTTCTTTTCAAATCTGTATTGCACAGATAGATAGAAATGGAAATGGTTTCAACTCAATTATACTGTAGAATAAGAAGCAAAGATAGAAGAACTGTATTACTCAGCAAATCTCAGTTCCATGAAAAGGCTTATTGCACAGTTAGTGAAGCAGAGACTAGGTTAAATAACTCACTGTCAGGTACCAGCTGTCATAAAAGATTAGACACAGTCACTGGGCACATAGAACTGTTAATTTGATTCAGCATTTGTATTCCTTTCTGGTATAAGATTCAAATGTTTCCACTTCAGCTGCCACTGAATGGACAGATTTTGCTTTATGGACTACTCTATAATCATTAGAAGGAACAGGGTAATATAGACTATAACCTTATACCACAGGGAAAAAATAAAAGCTCCAAGAGGCTTCTTGCTGACTGAGGTTATTTTGTTATTTTGTTTGTTATGCTAATATTTGCTATACTATTATACAAAATCCAGTTTCACATACAAAAGGAATCTGCCATAAATCTTCTGTTTCAAAGTCTCAGATAACACACAGAAAGAATTTCAGTGTAGGTGTCAATGGACCATAACTCATAAGGTGATATCAGACATATATTCTGAAATTAAACAGCTTTTATGCTAAGAAAATATTTTGTTTGCATTTAGGCTTACTTTAGAAGTATGTATGTTAACAGTTGAAGGCACCTGTTAAAATCAAATGAAAGAATGGCCAAAAAAAAGACTTTTTTATGAGTACTTTTATTTCAGACATCAGTGGGATTTTTTTGTCCTACATTCAGTGGAATTGCTTGATATATTCAGTTATTTAAAGGCCGTTGATTCACTAAGTCATAGGTCCTGTTTGACAGAGGTAAATTTCAGGTATTTTTCACTCTGTGGGGCTATACTTACGAAAATGTGAGCAAGATGTGTGTCTGGATCTTCCCCGTACAATAAAGCGTCTCACAGAGGACAGATCACAGAATCATACGATCAGGTAGGTTGGAACAGATCTTTTAAGATCATCAAGTCCACCACTAAACCATGTCACTAAGGGCCTCATCTACAAGTTTTCTGAACACTTCCAGGAACAGTGATTCCACCACTTCCCTGTGCAGAGTGTTCCAATCCCTGAATACACCAATTTCCTTTTGGTGAATAATTTTTTCCTAATATTCAGTCTAAACCTCCCCTGGTGCAGCTTGAGGCCATTACCTCATGTTCTATTGCTTGGTACCTGGGAGAAGAGACCAAACACCTCCTTGCTCCATCCTCCTTTCAGGTAATTGCAGATAGCAACAAGGTACCCCCTGAGTTTCCTCTAGACTAAACAACCCCAGTTCCCTCAGCTGTTCCTCACAAGACTTGTGCTCCAGACCCTCCACCAGCTTCATTGACCTTCTCTGGACATGCTTCAGGAGCTCAGTGTCTCTCTTGTAGTGAGAGGCCCAGAACTGAACACAGGATTCAAGGTGTGACCTCGCCAGTGCCAAGTATAGGTGGATGATCTCTGCCCTGGCCCTGCTGGTTACGCTATTTCTGACACAGGCCAGGATGCCATTGGCCTTTTTGGCTGCCTGGCTCATGTTCAGCTGGATGTCAGTCAGCACCCTCAAGTCCTTTTCCACCAGGCAGTTTTCCAGCCACTCTTTTCCAAGTCTGTAGTGTTGCATGTCACAACCCACTGATCCAGCCTATCCAGATCCCTTTGTAGAGCCTTCATATAACCCAGCAGATCAATACTCCCAGCCAGCTTGGGTGGGTCACCTTATCATAGAAGGAGATCAGGTTGGTCAAGTAGGACCTGCCCTTCATGAACCCATGCTGACTGGGCCTGATCCCCCTGCTTTCTCATCTGTGCTTTATGATGTCACTTAGGGCCATCTGCTCCATGACCTTCGCTGGCACTGAGGTCAGGCTGACAGGCTTGTAGTTTCTGGGCTCTTTCTTCCTGCCCCTTTTGTGGAGAGGCATAATGCTGGCCAACTCCCAGTCCTCTGGGACCTGCTCACTAGAGCAGGACTGCTCATAAATGATGGAGAGTGGCTTCGTGAGCTTGTCTGCCAGTTCCTTTCATCCCCCTTGGGTGGAATGACCTCTGGCATCTCATGTTTTTATATGTGGAGCTGTGTATTAATTTACATATTAGAAACAAGTATTAAAGTAAATATTGATTTATTGCTTATGAATTAATCATGAGAAGACAACCAGTGAAACACCTTTGACCTTTGGTCCCTGTTATATGACTACCTGTCAATACAGTAGAAAAGCTCCTAGTTCTCAGAATTTCTCAAACACAAGTTTTACTTTAGTTCTTAAATAAGCTGAGAACCAAAAGTGCAGTGTTACTCCTTCTCATTTGAAAACTAAAAACCATCTTAGTTGGTATTACTTGTCTGTCTGTCTGACTACCCTATTCCTTTCATAAGGTTATCATATGTCCTTCAAGAAAGCAAGGGAACATAAGGCAAGGCAGGAAAATTCCTATTTCAGCTTCATAATGCTGTCAGTATACTGTTAAATTGAATTACAAGGACTTTGTCTAGTGCAAAAAAGCTTAAACTTATTAAAATGCATAAATCTGAGGAACTGAGATCTAGTTTATTTGTCCAGTGAACAGGTATTTGCTAAGTTTCTTGACCTTTTCCTTAATTGATATGCTAGTAAAAGGTATCCCAGGCAACCAAAATGAGCATCAATCTGGTTTTCTTCAAGATGTAAGTTCAGTAGTCCTATATCCTTAACTGGAATTCTGACACCCTGCTGTGTCAGAATGGGAATGCTAACATAAATAACCCTGCATGAACCTGCCAGCCTAGCAAAGTGAAAGTAGCAGAAGAAATACAAAGGAAGAAATAAAATTCAGTCAAGGATACCCTAAAGGGATCAGTGAATCACAATGTTGTCAGCAATAGCGTTTCTACGGAGGTTGTCAAAAAGATGATAGCTTATTATAAGTACTGTAGTGCGAGTTGGATCTTCTGCTTTCCTGTACACAGATCAGCTGAAAGTACTGAATATTTCATTGTTAAACAATTCCAAAGATGTCAGTTTTTATGACTTCTACAGTTCTCCTTTTAACCTGCCTCACCAGAAAACCGAACATTTTATCCGTGAATATGAGATGTTGACTAAAAGTAATTTTTACATCCTTGACAAATTAAAGGATATCTCATCTATTCTTTAAAATTTAAAGCAAATAACAAAAATCATTCTTTATATTTAGTGTAACTGAATTTTATATAAAGATTTCTGTTACAGAATAAAACTTTTCTGAAGTTCTACCATAGTAGTTTGTTCTGTCCACAGAAATAGCAGAAT
Organism: Lathamus discolor; assembly: GCF_037157495.1. Classification (NCBI taxonomy): domain Eukaryota; kingdom Metazoa; phylum Chordata; class Aves; order Psittaciformes; family Psittacidae; genus Lathamus; species Lathamus discolor. The sequence continues at coordinate 90,219,627 of NC_088887.1, read as the reverse complement.
AACTCACCTTGTGAAAAACTTGATATTTGAAAAGAATGGATCAAACAGAGATTTCTTTTACTGCTACCAACAAAATAACCTGCAAATATGCTAAAAACAGAATTCTAGAATAATTTCATATTCAGCAATTACCTATCATCATGAAAAAAAAATATCTCCAAGTCAGAAAAAGAGGAGGAGTAAGTCAAGCTACGTTTGAATAATTCTGCTGGGAAGAGTGTTCTTTACTTAATATTCTCCTTTCCTGAGTAACCTACCACTCTTATAATTGTTATTTACAATGTGTTTTTGTGGCCAAGAAGGCCAATGGTGCCCTCGGCTGCATTAGGAAAAGTATTGCCAGCAGGTTGAAGGAGGTAATCCTCCCTGCTGCTCTGCCCTGGCGAAGCCTCACCTGGAGTACTGTGTCCACTTCTGGGCTCCCCAGTACAAGAGAGACATGGAGCTCCTGGGCCAAGACAAGCGAAGGTCTACCAGCATGATTAGGGTCTGGAGCATCTCTTTTATGAAGAAAGGCTGAGGAAGCTGGGCCTGTTCAGCCTAGAGAAGAGAATTCAGGGGGGATCTTGTCAATGATAAGTATTCAAAGGAAGGGTGTCAAGAGGATAGGTACAGGCTCTTCTTGTTGGTTCCAGGCAACAGGACGAGAGGCAATAGGCATAAACTCAAACACAGGAAGTTCCATGTGAACATGAGGAGGAACTTTACTGTGAGGGTGACTGATCATTGGAGTAGGTTGTCCAGGAAGGTTGTGGAGTTTCCTTCCCTGAAAATATTCAAGAGCTGTCTGAACACAATCCTGAGTAATGTGCTCTAGCTGACCCTGCTTGAGTAGTGGGGTTCTAGATTACTTCCAGTGGTCCCTTCCAACCTCAATCATTCTGAGATTCTGTGATTATTACATTTATGAGAGGATTAGGCACATTGGAAATACCACCAAATTTAGTAAGTCAGTGAGTAAAATGCTCTTTATCATGAATTTTGGAGTATTCATTTAGAAGAATTTGTAGCTGATATGGGGAGAGAGAGTTATGAATTCATAAACAACGGTTCTATACTCTTTAAATTTTCAAATAACCTCAGACTGATTCCAGCAGATTCTGTATTGATTCATACAGTCTAAAATTTCATAACATTATCTTTCCTAGCTCACAAAAGGAGTAAGAGTAAAGGGGCATTAAAGGTGGCAGAACTGACCATTATATTAGTCACTTCACATGTTTCTCTTATAGATATTTTTTGTTGCAGGAAGAATTCAGATTTCAGATATATGTAGCAATTATCAGTCTGACCCAGTAGACACTGAAATTAATATTAATGATAATCATTTAACTGACCTTACTGGATCCTGGATCAGGAATTTTGACAATTCTGGCCATTTCTAATGGTATAATGGATATTTCATTTAGGTGATATATCCAGAAATAGCTTTTTTGTGCTTTAGTTTAAATGTAAACTCAGCTTATGTTAACCTCAGATTCAACAGATCCTACATCATCCAAAATGTGGATACATTTTGTCCAGCTTTTTCTTTTTTTTTGTGAATGTCCAGCTACTTCCACACATTTTATTACTTTTGTTATTACTTTAACCACCTGGGAATGGCTTCATGAATCAGGCAGGAGCTCCAAAATAAGGGTTGCCTTTGTTTCTAATCTCTATCTTTTCTTAAGTATTTGCTTCTTCTTGAGATCCTGAAAAAATAAGCTCGCAGAAAAAGGCTCATAAGAAGCATGATTTCTCAGCTCTTCCTTCAAACAGAATGTCATGGTTTAAACCCAACCACAAACCTCGTTCACTCACTCCCCCCACTTCTTGCCCTCCCCATGGTCCTGGAGGGACGGAAAGGAGAATCGACAAGAATGCAACTCCCACGGGTTGAGATTAGAACAGTTTAGTAACTAAGGTATAACACAAATCACTGCTGCTGCCACCAATAATAATAATGATAAAGGAAATAACAAGAGGAAAGAATACAACACCTCAACACCAGCCGACCAATAACTCGCCCCACTCTCCCCAGCCAAGCACCGACCAATACCTCCTCCAACCCTGCAGTGCCCTAGCCCTTCCAGGTAACTCTCTGTTACATCCTGGGCATGATGTGCTGTGGTATGGAATACCCCTTTGGCTAGTTTCGGTCAGGTATCCTGTCTCTGCTTCCTCCCAGCTTCCCCTCCTCCCTAGCAGAGCACAAGGCTCAGAAAGTCCTTGGCCAGACCAAACATTTGAGCAGCAACTAAAAACATCAGCATTATCAGCTCTCTTCCCAGGCCAAAAAATGAAAACATAGCACTGCACTAGCTACTAAGAAGGAGAAAAAATGACTGCTGCTGCTGAACCCAGGACACAGAAAGACTAATAGAATTAGTAAGTGGAATACAGATGATTACATACGCTAATATGCACAAATTATACTTTTAATATGAGCACAGTATATACTACATAAGCTTATTAAATTATCCAGACATATTACTGCACAGTAAGGAAGGATTGCTTTGTCATTTTTCATTACTCTGATACATTAGCACTTTTTTATTAGCTTAATTATGACACTCCTGTTAATAATACTTATGTGACTGGAAAAAAAAAAATGACATAAGAGTTGTATTGTGCCAGAAAACATGTGGCAAATAAAAAGTGATTCTATTGAGAAACATATTTTGTGAACTGCTTTGGTGAATTAAGTGTTGCTTTCCTCTGAGGCTACAGTTGTTATCTCTAACATTTACTCTTTATAGTATTGTTTTAATTTATTTCAGTCTCAGTTAAATGACCTAAGATAAGATAGATGTTTGATTTCAAATTCAGCCTATGCAAATCCCATTTGCAACATTTTAACTAAATTTCAGAGAAATTGTTTTCATTCAAATATAATTACTATATTGTAGTACATTATTTCAGCCAGCAACATGATTTAGAAGCTTTGCTTAAACAATACTTGATCAATGTCATTAGCTGAGCAGGATTTGAGAAAAAGATTTTCAATGTAGAGTCTTTCAGTTTATCTGTTAATCTACAAAGAAGTATAATTAAACAGAATAAGTTCTCAGATGTGTCTGTCTCATTCATTCAATACAAAATTTACAAACAGTTATTTTGAAAAGAAAGAGTAAGAGCAGTTAGATCTTCTAGTAATGGGAAAGATTATGTGTTTTGAAATATATTTGTCATACTAAATTCAGTGATGGGTAAGAAGGAGCAGTAAAAAGGAAAGAATACAAATATTCATTCAGTATCATTTGTACTCAAACAAAACATAGTGAGCATTCTGTTTTAAAGAAGAACAAGGAAAAAAAAAAAAGAAGAAAAAAAGATTGCATTTAATTCATAAAAGCCAAACTGTCAGGAAACACTAGATATATCATTAAGGCAGTGTTGTCCTAAGGATAGACTCAGTCTAATCTTTACCGATTTAAATAGTATAGTCAAGAAATTATGTTTCAAATGGGTGTTCAAGGCCTTCTTGAACAAAGTCTTGGGTGACATTGTTTAGTGTGAGGTATCCCTGTCCATGCAGGGGTATTGGAACTAGATGATCTTAAGTTCCTTTCCAACCCTAATTATTCTATAAGTCAATGATTCTAAAATATCTCCAGAGAGTTTCTCCTTTCATCTGACTTCTTTAATTGTTCTTTGCCTGTCCTTCCTTGACATTTAAGGTTACCTTTATCTCTATATACAATACTCATTGTGTTAAATGATGGAATTCATATACCATGTAAAAATACACTTTTTACCCTTAATTTTTGTTTTTCATAAGAAATAACAGCACACCCAATAACATTTCTACAAATTTGTCTCCCCCTTTCCTTTCTTACTTTCTGCTGCAGTGTAATCAAACATGATATTGGAATTTCCCTGACATAGGGTTACTACACTAGTATTTTCACTTGATTGCATCAAGTACATTGCTACTTTAAGAAGTGATCTGTGAAAGGAAGAAAAAGGAAGAAATTCAGAGGGAATACATGCTTATTGCCTGTGAAGTATATTTTAGCCCATATTCTCCCATTTAAGGAAACATTTGTGATATTCTTTTTAGCCCTGTGTACTCAGCTTGTGATTTGAGAATCAAGTTGGCTTCTTCCCATCTCATCTGTTATCACCAATGATACAGGTCTTGCAGGCCAAATTAGTCTCTTCTTTGCACCTGTGCCTCCTAATACCATCACTGGGTTTGCACAGCTGTAATTGCCTTGAATGCAGTAAACAGCTCAGATGATGCACAAGGTGGAATTGAATCTACGCGTGAATCTTTTTTAGCTGTATGGACTGTAAGGTCAACCAGAATAAAAAGCATCAAAACTTACCCTTATGACTGGAGCTGGAAGATGTAATTTTTTCAGGAGCAGCTCTGGACTCTGCTTGGAGTAGAAATGCACTGTCAAGATAGAAAACAAGAAATACGATTTAGACTTTCTGCAGAAAAACAGAATTTGAATTTACTGTCTGTACAGAGCTTTGTTTTTCAAATATAAAATCATATCCAGTTTTTCTAAATGGGAAGTTCAGACAGATAGTATAAAGAAAGCTATCAATGATTAGTCTAAGATTTCAGGATAGTTCTTGACTTAAATGGTTCTATTAAGGAATAAAATTTTACTTTAATCAGTGGGACTAAAAGTAGTTCTAAACTCTTTAATCCACCAGACTTAAATTCTTACTGTTATCCCTAACTTACTTTTTTTTTTAATTCTTTTTTTTGTTTGATTTTTTGGGTTTTTTTTTTTTTAAACCCAAACAGCAATCCCCACACTAAATCTAGCAATAGGAGGCCTGGATGAAATGATTTAAATTTCCTATTTATTAAAAGTAATCATGTCTTCATATTCTCTACTGTGATGAAGAACATAGCACGCAGCATATAATATTTGTCCTTGCTGTATGTCAGAGAGCATAATCACAGAAGGCCAAAAGCCCTTAATCTTTCAGACAAACCTGTCCAGGTTGCAGATAAGGGCCTCTCAAATAGTTCTGTGGTCCCAAACCACAGTTCTTTTCACTACAGTAAACTAATATCTAAATTAGCTTTTATAATTGCATCACCTGCTGCAATTGGAAAAGTAGAACCTGATCCCAGCCTTCTATGTCAAACAGAAACTTTCTCATTCACTTTAGCAGAAATAGTTTCAGAAGCTTAGAGAACTGATGGTAATCGAACACCAGATACATAAAGCTATATTTGAACAATCTAATGCTTCCATTCTCTCTGGGCATAAAATTTACACTTTTTATAACAGACTTTTATTCCTTTGAACCTGTTTTCCCTTGATACCAGGTTGCGAAGCACAATCCACCAAGGCATCTCTCCAATCGTTAAAAAAAGACCTTTTGTGATATTTTTAATTAGTTTTAACCTTCTTCACATCTTCAAGCATGGTTATGGACACTCATTGATTTTAATTACCATACTGATAGCTTACTGCTTTGCACACTTTATTAAAATTACCCTCTAGAATTTCTTTAGAAAGAAGTCCTCTATGTAGTGTTTTTTTGCTTTTCAAACATTGATTTGAATTTGTTTGGATTTTCTGAGTTAAAAAGTTGAACATCATAAGAAAATCTTTACATGTTTATCAATTTGCATAAACATGAAAGTTCTGAAGACAGTCAAGAACTTGATAAAATATTTTATCCTGAGTACTTATTTTGATGTTTTGGGGGAGGAGGATAGTGTTTGCATGTTTGTCACATAAATGAGAACCTTGTAAATTCATTATATCCATGAAAAGAATCAGAAACATGTTTCAGTGTCCAATATAAATTTTCATCTGCTCAGCTTCTAAACAATTTCACTAGGGTGCTTATCACTTAGAAAGCAAATCTTTATACAGTAATATTCCTTATAAATCACTTCTCATTAAAGTTGCATACACCTTCTTTTCCAAAGAGAAGAAATTTTCCTGTTGACTGCCAGAACTGAATAATATATTTTCCCAGTTTTTCAAATACCCACATTTCAGTTCCATAAACCCTCAGTCTCTGCTATTAGTTTTCTGCATAAAGATGTGCAGTATTTAGGCAGCATAACATGTTTTAATACCGCTGTGGCATTCCTGCTTTTTCTTCTTCCCTCTTTTAAGTCTAGGTCATACGAGCTCTGTAAATGCCCTATTTTATTATTGATAAAGCATGGTGAAGCAAAGCCTTACTCTGCTCTACATGAGAGTAAAATGTGTAGACACCATAGAAATATTTCACTATCTGGGAATCAGATGCATCAAAATTTTTGCACTCCCTCAAGATTTATGAAATGATAGCACTGTTAAAAGGTGAAAGTCTTTCCAAAGGCAACAGAAACATTATAAGGTATTAGTACTGCTTTTTTATTCATCAATCAGTGATTCGGAATCAAACATACAGGGCATTTGACTTTTACCCTGAAGTAACACCACATTAGTTCTTCCATCTGAAGTGTGTTTTGTATTTGTGAAGACACAGTATCTTCCTACTAAGATATCATTCTTGTGTCCTCATATTTCAGCTACTACTGCAGCTTGGGGAATACCTGGCTTCTAATTCAAAACAGTAGGATATTTACACAATCTAACAAGCTTCAGCTGTCCTCTAGCTAATAAGCTACAGGCTTTGCCTTTGAATTAGTGAATATTTATTTGGGAACCTTTTGTATTTTAGACCTTGGTCCCATTTTTTTAGAGACCTATCTTCTTACTTAGTTTTGACCTTTCTTTTTTGTGGTTAAACAACCACTTTTATTCCTGTTTTTTCATTTTCATTGATCTTTATCTCAGATATTATTCAGAGGAATTTATTAAAGAACAAATACAAAATAAATATGCGTATTGTTTTGCAAAGCCAAAACAAGTCTGTCTAGAAACTAAAAATTAAGAGGGAAGAAGAATTTCTAAGGAAAATAACTAATAATATAACAACCACAGTGGTATCCTCAAGTGTCAGAATGTGATAAATGTAATTATTAAAATTATCTAGAGCTTCCAAGTTCTGGTGAAGAAAAGATCTTGCATTTTTACTTTCCCTTACTAGCAGTTAATATTTGTATTAATTTTTATCTTTCTTAGATCTACTGTTCAATAGAAAATTAGCTGTACTGTGCATTATAAAGAACATTCTTATTTCTGGCATTGGTCATTTTGCAGTCATTGCTTCAATGTGCCTGTGATGCTTAAACCAGACATACATTTTCCCTGACACACATTTGCCCTTTTTCAGTAAAAACACTTCATAAGAAGACTTTGAAGACTTCGTAATGATAGGGGCATACAGGACTGTTAAAACTCATTCAATTTCCACAATTCCTATTAAAATGAACCTTGGCCCTAAATCAGGCCTGACTTGGAGGACTGCCAAGACAGATAAAAATCACCTGAGTGTGCTTAACTTTGACACTGAGTTTCAGTCTTTTTCCACTGTATATTGACATGACTTAACGCCACAGGTTTTGTTATTCTCTTGTAAAAACATGACAGAGATACAGAGAAAATAATTCCTCCTCCTGCAGCCTTTTATTTCCATGATCCTTTTATGATACCATATTCACCATTAGCACTTGCTGGGTCTCAAAATGATGAACTGAGGAAGACAGCAAGATATTTGCATCAAGTGAAAATGTAATTCCTAGAATGTCCTTAATCACAATGAAATAAGCAAAGCCCTTTAAAGTTCATACCAGACTTGAGCTAACATATAGAAACAAATCTCTTGTATGCAAATGCAACTTGCATTAATATGTGAAGTTCTTCATAAACCCAAACTGCTGGCTTTGCACTGTTGAGCACTATTAAAAAAAAAAAAAAAAAAAAAAAAGAAAAAGGAAAGAAATAATTGAACCTAGAGGTTATTATTATTGTAGACTGAAGCATAGACAGTCCATATTCTAAACTAGACTGGTGCAGATCATCCAATAGATGTCTGGATCTCAATACACCAAGCATTTGAGCTGCTTTTCTAAGCCATTTCCTTTATTGAAAAGTAGATTAAAGATTCTAACTCCTCTCGCAATGACTTGATGCAGTGAAGTGATGACATTAAATACATTTTTAGAGCTAATTTTGTATATTTTGTTTTCATGATATCTGTGTCTATCATGCGCTAATCTGTTTTTTTTTTTTTTAATGTAAAATGTAAAAGAAAATCCAAAGCTTAAACATTTGGCAAAGCCACAATGTTTTATGCTTTCTGATCTCCCTAACTGATTTTGGAATTATCCTTTCTTATGTGTGAATATTTCCAGATATATGCCAACTGCACCAGGCATAAATGAAGTGCAAATCATGTGCATTTTAGATTAAAAGAACTCATAAATAAATCATCTGCACATTGTGGTATCTCTGCACTTCCCTACTAGAAGAACTCCAGCACACAGATATAACTAATCATAGCCTTGTTTGATACCTTTCTAGTTTATTCTATTCGCCAGATTGTCCAATATTAGGGAGTTCAAGGATTCCAAAGCCAGAATAGGCAAGAAAAGTGTTCCGTTTTACTTAATATATATCTCAGTCAATTAGGTTTCATGAAATAGTCTTTTAGTTGGTCTAAAACATTTCGATAGCCAAGAGACTGTTCTCTGTGCCACAGGTGAGAAGTGACCAGGGACCCATGATGCTCAACAGACCTGCAGTGACAGAAAGCAGATTAGGTAGCATACTCTAAAATGGTTGTAGGCAGCAAATAGCATCCCCTGCAGAAAAACAGTGTTTCTGTAGCCCTAGAACAGTCTCTCAGGGAATTTCCTTTCAATGTAAACTACATTTTGCATTGAAGAATGTAATAAAGCCTCAATAAAGGATTACACTCATCCCATCTTCTCCAGTTTAGAATCATTCTAAAATACCGCCGCTTATAAATAAAATAAGTGAACAGATGGTTTAATGAGTAGGTTATGAACACTCTCTTAAGCGAATACAAGTTAAAATTAACCAAACAACAGTATTTCTGCTATTCAAGTATCAAAAACTTGATACAGACTGGGCGTGTTTGAAGCCTATAGAGCTTATAAGTAGATTGCAAATAGTATCAAGATCACACCATTGCCATGTGTTGCTCTACAGCCTTTATCAAGGTTTATTTTTCTTTGTTTGTCTAAAGGCTGTGGTAAACAAGCTCAGGAGCATTTAAATTGGGTTCCACTTAGAGAAATGTGAGTTATTCAAGTGTATTGGACTGTTCCCAGATATTTTTCCCTATCTCATCTAAATTTACTTTATCTTGAAGTAAGATAATGTTAAAGCAAAGGAGTATGTTTTTCAGCCAGTGAAGATCTAACTGGTAGTATATGCAACTTAAACGATTTAAAAGTAATTGATCTTTAAATGTAGTATGTGATCAGCACCACATCTTCCTGTTCCTCAGAAAAACAACACAGTAACAACAATAAGAATAATATGTTTTGTATATAAAAGTTATTTCCAATTATCTCTATAAATGCAATAATCACCTCCACAGATTTTACTTGCCTTTTTATCATATGCTGAATATTTCCATATTTATTTTTAGAATACAGTTAATAGATGGAATAATAATTATCATAAGACAATCAGGACAGTAATTTAAGGTATCAGAACACAAATATATTTCTGCTCTACAAATAATTACGCAATTCATAACTTTCCCTGTGGTATTTGCTCACATAGAATGGATCTTGTGCAATTATAATTGCCACTACACTGCATTAACCATGACCAAAAATCAGTCAGTTCACAGACTAGCAAATCTTGCTGAATACTTCATTCTTTCAGTCCTCCTCATGTTCTGCCTTTCTGTATCATCATGCCTTAAATCTACATGAAAACTATAATAAAATCAAAGGGAAAGCAACATTTTCTTGCTGCTAGTGTAGCAAATCCTACCATAAAAAATAGATTTCCACAGTGAAATCTATGACCGTAAGCAATTTCCCAGACAAGCAGAAATAGATCTTTTTCCTTAAAAGAAGTGAACTTCAAATAAAAAGGGTCGAGGACTGATGTTAAATAAAAAGCAGCATCATAAACTTTAAAAAAGCATATTGATGAAAAAATGTGTATGTTTGAGTAGCATTGTACAGTAAACTAACCTCAATTTAAATGTTTAAACATCACAACTAGAAATACCAATCTTAATGAAATTGCATACGCATAATTTCAGCTAAATAAATGTGAGACACTGTGGTGTTATTGGATTGTTAATATACACAAAATAAAATATTGTATTTTTAATGTCAAAACTTACCTGTAAAAAAAGAGTTTGCGAACACTATGCAAAATGCAGGATCTTTGGACATTCAACATAAGTAAGTTCCTTGCTGTTCATAACTTCTGCACTGGATACAGTAGTGGCATTGACATCATAAAATCAGTTAGGTTGGAAAAGACCTTTAAGATCGAGTCCAGCTGTTAACACTACCAAGTCAACCACTAACCACAATATACATCTCTAAGCACAATATCTACATATCTTTTAAATATCTCCAGGGATGGCGATTCAACCACATCCCTGGGCAGCCTGTTCCAGTGTTTGACAATTGTTTTGGTGGATAAAGCTTTCCTAATATCCAGTCTAAACCTCCTCTGGTGCAACTTGAGGACATTCCTTTGGTTCTATCACTTGTTATTTGGGAGAAGAAAGCAACACCCACCTCACTACAGCCTCCTTTCGTGTAGTTGTAAACAGCAATAAGGTCTCCCCTCAGCATTCTTTTCTCCATGCTAAACAACCCCAGTTCCCCCATCTGCTCCTCACAGGACTTGGTCTCTAGAGCCTTTGTTGCTCTTTGGACATGCTCCAGCACATATTTTAAAGCTGTACTTAAAATGGAAAATGTACTTTTGATGACACAACCAGTTGATTTTATGCTTTGTGGAATTTCCTGGCTGCATCAACAGACGGATACAGAGTACTGACTGGCATTGGCAGCTTTTCCCCATGGATCGAGTTCTGATTTGACAGATCATATTAATTCAAAATAAAAGTGACTCATAAATTGTGGGGAACCCCCCAAAATAGGAAAGAAAGAAGTAGTAATGGAAGTGATTAGAAATAGCTATTTTCTTGCGATATTACACGTAGGGATAGTAAGCACACCTGCAAACATTTGGAAGTATTCTGTCTGATCCCAGGGCATTGACACACATGCTGTTTGTCTTCAGAGGCTAATTATATAAAATTTGCTCCCTATTGATCCTAATTTTATAATTAAGGAAGTGAATATTTTTTTGTAGTACAATTTAGTTATGAATGAGTAGCTTAGGTTACATCAAAATGTTCATTATAATCCCATTTTCACTGAGCTGTGGTTCCTTAGCTACTTATGCTCAACAGAAAATCTGTTAGCTGTCTGTGATTGCTTTCTTTCCCTTTATCCAAATAGTTTCTCAGATTTCTTTGTTTAAAGGACATCTCTACACTGTAGCAATACATAGAAATCGAGCTGCACAGCATAGTACAGGGAAACAAGATCTGAAGAAATCAGTTATTGGGTATAGTCCAGTAGAATGGCCTGAAGGTCTGGCTAGGGTAATTTATTTTACCAGGAATCTATCTGATTAAGAGCCACATGTAGGCTAATTTACCTTATATGTAACTCTGTGCTGCATTAGCCACAGTATTGTGAGTACCTAACATAGTCTGGACTTGTTTATTCTCTTCTGTAGCATGTGAGGCTGAAAAGACTATTAATTCTTGGTAGAGTAGAGCAAAGAAGGCATGGGTACAGATTAATGGGAATGTCTGGCATGTCAAAAACTTCCCAAATTATTTTAGCTGTCAGCAAGGGTTGGGGGAGAGGCAGGGAGGGGGAAGAATAAGACCAAGTGCTAGGTTTGTAAACACATCTTTGTGCAACATTGTCGTACCTTATTTTTTTCAGTACTTATTAGAATTCTTAGTATTAAATGGGGCAAATCACTTTTCTTTTTCCCTCCACAAAAATCTTAGCTTTTTTTTTTTTTTTTTTTTTTTTTTTATGACTGAGAATGGCTACAGAAAGTTGGCTCAGACAAATGTGGCACTAGGAAATCTGAGTTTCTGTTGAGGATTGCTATTAATAGTCTTTCGAGTTTGTCCTCTGATTCCAGTGCTCCTCCTCACACTCTCCCCCTGCTCCAGCATGGCTGTTTTCCATGGGCTGCAGTCCTTTTGGAACTGCTCCAGCTTGGATGCTCTCCAAAGGGCAACAGTTCCTGCCAGGATAAGACTGCTCTGGTGTGGGGTCTCCACCGTCTGCTGGTCCTTCAGGGTATATTTACCTGCTCCAATACTGGGTCCTCCATGGGCTGCCGTGTGGATATCTGATCTACTGTGGCACATTTAGCGAGCAATTCAATTATGTGAACACAGGTATCTAAAGCTATTTCTGCTGCTGCCAGCTGAGAAGGTGGAAATCTCTCTTAGATCCTGTGTCATGTCCGGCAACATTATGGAGACATCTTTGATGCCATGTGTCCTGGGTTTACCAGTAGCCATTTTGCTCCTTCTTAGTAACTGGTGCAAGCTCTGTGTTTTGACTTCCAGCCTGGGAACAGAGCTGATAATACCGATTGTTTTTAATTGTTGTTAAGTAATGTTTATTCTGGCCAAGGACTCTGTGAGTCTCATGCTCTGCCAGGGAGGAGGGGAGGCCTGGAGGAAGCAGAGACAGGACACCTGACCTAAGCTAGCCAAAGAGGTATTCCCTACCACAGCACGTCATGCCCAGGAAGGTAACTGGGAGTTACCCGGAAGGGCACGGACTCTCTTCGGGGGGGAGTCGAACTCCTCCAGCAGTATTCTCTTCTCTTGTTATTTTCTCTTATCAATATTATCATTGGTAGTAGCGGTAGTGATTTGTGTTATACCTTAGTTACTGGGCTGTTCTTATCTCAACCCGTGGGTGTTACATTCTCTCAATTCTCCTCCCCATCCCTCCGGGAGCGGGGACGGTCGGGGGGGTGGGAAGGAAAGAAAGAGGGAGAAAGAGGTGGGGGGGGGGGAGTGAGTGAATGAGCTTTTGTGGTTGGTTTAAACCACGACACCATGAAATGTCTAAAATGACATTAGATGCTAACTCTTTTTCAGAGAAGATAATGGTTAAATGAATGTGCATGATTTTTTTTCAAGTGCCTGTGTGGAGACTTAATAGCAGCCTTCCAGTATCTGAAAGGGGGCCTATAAGGATGCTGGGGAGGGACCCTTTATTAAGGACTGTAGTGATAGGACAAGGAGTAATGTGCTTAAACAGAGGAAGTTTAGACTGGATATAAGGAAGAAGTTCTTTATTGTAAGGGTGGTGAGACACTGAAATGGGTTGCCCAGGGAAGCTGTGAATGCTCCATCCCTGGCAGTGTTCAAGGCCAGGTTGGACACAGGCTTGGGTGACATGGTTTAGTATGAGGTGTCCCTGGCCATGGCAGGGGGCTTGGAACTAGATGATCTTAAGGTCCTTTCCAACCCTAACTATTCTGTGATTCTATGATTCTATAACTAATATATCAATTTCATCAGTGTACCTGGAATGACTGACCTGGATTTAGTCTTCCATTCATTTCTGTCATTGCTTGCTTGAACACAAGGATAGGTGAATTTGAGCAGAATGAAGCTCCTGAAATAAAGTACAGGATCATAAATTTGTGATAAGAAGTGGATATTTAAAGTTAGCATTTGGGTGTTGGGTTTTGGTTAATATTTTTAATTTTGAATTCTGTGAACATCTTCTGATAGCTGCACTTAGATTAGGTCAGGGAACCACAGTGGGAAGAAGAAAAAAGATAAAAAGACCTTTTTGAAAAGAAATTAATTTCTTGCTAAAATTACAGAGGAAGGTGGATTACAGATGTGTTAGATTGCTGGGAATCTTGACGTGCTCTAGAGAGAGTATTCCTGAGGAGGATGGAGATGGTTCTGAAAAGAGATGCATGAGTCAGGAGGCTGGTATGAGTTATTTGAACCAGAATGCGTGAGACACAAAGTGAGGAAGTTATCAAGGAAGATCTTGCAGGTCTCTGCAAGAAATATAGTTTTTTTTGACAAAAAAATGCCTGTCTCTAATCCCAGTACTTAAATGTAGAAAATAAGCTAAAATGTGATACATATATGACCCTAGATCGAAAAGTCAAAGTATAAAGGTGTTTATTTTTATACAGAATCCACACAGAATCCCAAGGGTTGGAAGGGACCTCAAAAGATCATCTAGTCCAACCCCCCCACAAGAGCAGGGTAACCTACAGTACATCACACAGGAACTTGTCCAGGCGGGCCTTGAATATCTCCAGTGTAGGAGACTCCACAACCCCCCTGGGCAACCTGTTCCAGTGCTCTGTCACTCTTACAGTAAAGAAGTTCTTCCTGATGTTAACGTGGAACTTCCTATGTTCCAGTTTACACCCATTGCCCCTTGTCCTATCACTGGATATCACTGTAAAAAGCCTACATTCACTTTCCTTTCTTCAACAGAATATACAATGGAAAGGCAGCAACAAATTAAAAAAAAAAAATAGTCCAATTTAAATGCATGTATTTTACCCTTCCTACTGGGACACAGGATCTACTACACAGAACTTGTCTCTTGCGCAGTACAGTCTCAAGAACTGAAAGAACTCTTCTGTGTATATCTCTTCACATTACCTTCAACCATGATAGGGGAGTTCAAGCAGGAGAAACAGCCTGTGATGACTCTCCCCACAACAGTGACAGTACCTCTTTTTTGTTTCTGTCTAGCACAATCTGTCCTGCTCTCCAGATGTCCCCAGGGTCCTCAGACATCAGTCCTCCAGTAGCCGCCCAGCACAGCAGAAACTTAAGCAGCAAAAGTAGAATTTGTCATTAACATGAAAGATTCCTAAATTTTCAGTGGAATTACTTGGCTCAGGCTTAAACACACAGTTTGAGGCATTATAGGCTGGTCCAGAGCCTGTTTTTGTGGTGTGCTAATGAATAACTGCAATATACCAATCTCAAAGCAGTATGTACATTCACACTGCTTGTGAATCTTCACTTCCAATTTCTCTTAATATGTCACTCAAGTTCAAGTCAATAAATCTCCCTTCCTGTGTTTTGGCACTACTCTGATACAGAGTTTAGAATCAAGTAAGAATTTATATAGATGATATTAAACGATGATTATGTAAACAATAACTTGTTATAATATCAGAATTATTTTTTACTAAGGTTAAAATATTCCAGCTTGCACCTGAACTGCAGCTGTACAAGAAATGTTTGGAACAATAAATACCTTTGTATTTACAAAATATTGGAACTGTTTTAATTTTTTTGTAGTCATTGTGGTCTATAAAGCATTTTCAATTGCTGCCACACATTACTGTACTGTTTCATGTGCATACATAGGTACGGATAGGAAACTGGTGAAAAATTCAGGTATGTTTATCATTAAAATAAATGAATACCTAAGCAGGTAAGGTATTCCTGGTTTCACATTAGGGAGCTGAACCAGCAAGAAGTATTGTTTGTAGAAAATATCATTCGCACCCAGTAAATACAGTCAGATCCCTAAAATGGATTTCTTTGCAGTGAACACAGCAAAGAAATAACCATACCAAATATATCTAATACTGTTAAAATTCACAGCAGTATACTTACATATATCTCATCATAAAAGCAGTAACCATGAAAGCTACTTAAACATAGCAGACTTCACACATCCAGAAAAATATGTGAAGAACTTGCCTCTATTTACTTTTCTCACTTTCAACATTCAGTTTGGCTGGGCACTCAGAGACAGCGAGACTGCTGTTGATGTGATTTGATTGCTACTATGTATAACTAATAGGGTTAGATGTCATCTATTATCAAACAGGAACCCAGAAATGGTTCTGTTCAAGGTTTGTTGTTTCTTTTGAAAGTATTTCCTTTTTGGGTTCTTGCTCTTTCTTTATTAAACATTGAGTTTCCTAAAATGCATATACTTTGTACTGAATTTGACATTGCTTAATGTACAGGTTTATGATTACTTCTTCAAAATCAATGGTTAGAAAAAAAATACATGCAAAGGTTATTAAATTTGGTATAGAAATATTCAATATAGATCATGTAAATGGATGATTTCTCACATTTCCATACATAAAAACTAATTATAATGAACTGGCACATTTTAAATAATAAGGAATGAAAAAGTTTACTATTATCTCCAGCCCTTTTTCATTAATTTCACATTATGCCTTTAAATTGCAGAAAAACTAAATACCTAGATCTGCAAAGGAAGACAGGAACCAAATACCAGCATTAAGGTCTTTTAATGATAGCTTTCCTCATATTATACCTAAATGTGAAGCTATATGAAGGTCTTTACAGCAGGCTCTAAATGTCTGCAGCTTAGGAGATACAGGACAGCCTGCATTCTGATAATGCCATGAGCTAAGGTGATTAATTTGGAGTTAAATCCTAGCAGGATTTACAATCTAAATTTTACTAGTGCTGGCTGCCAAAAGAAAACACCAAATTCCCTGCAAACATAGTCTGAGATGGTGATAATGCTTCTGTATTTTTTCAATACCCTTCCCCTTCTTTCATCCAACAAAGTAAAACTTGGAGAACTTGCCTTGTGTACAGATTTTTTTGTTGTTGTTTTTTGTAGATATTCTCTGTCTTTCTTCTAAGCTGTGTATCTTTCATGCAGTATTTATTAAGCCAGAGAGACAGAAGGTGAAAATTATTTCTCAAAGCAGTGATCAGGATATGTATTAGAAAGAATGGACATAATGATTCAAATTCCTGTCCCAGTGAGAGTACTCTGAAGCCCTACAGATCGTGCATATCCACCTGCAGGGCAAAAATGTTGTGGTTTCAACTCTTTTCTGTGGTGTGCAGGGATACTTTAGTATTAATTACAATACCGTTATAGGTGTTCACAACCATACACTACTGAATTGAGCTTGTACTTTCCTTGTGCAAGAACATTTAAACAGCATGTCATACCATATTACCTCATGGTAGTTTTCTTTTGCCCCATACAGTGTGATATCACTATATAATGCAAATTATTGTGGTTTAAGCCCAGCCAGCAACCTAGATCCACAGAGGCACTTTCTCACTCTCTGTCTTCCTCCACACCCATTCCCAGAGGGATGGGGAGGAGAATCAAATGAATGTAACTCCCACAGGCTGAGATAAGAACAGTCCAGTAACTAAGGTATAACACAAAACCACTACTGCTACCACAACAATAATAATGATAAGGAAAATAACAAGGGAAGAGAATACAACTGTGCACCACCCGCCTACTGATACCCAGCCCAACCTGAGCAGTGATCCAGCCCTTCCGGGTGACTGCCCCTAGATTATGTACTGGACATGATGTGCTGTGGTATGGAATACCCCTTTGGCTAATTTGGGTCAGGAGTCCTGTCTCTGCTTCCTCTTGATTTCCATTCCTCTCTGGCAGAGCATGTGTCGTGGTTTAAATTGATCCACACAGCTCATCCACTCACTCCCAACTCTTCTTTCCCTCCCTCTACTCCCGGAGGGACGGAGAGGAGAATCAAAAAGAATGCAACTCCCACGGGTTGAGATAAGAACAGTTTAGTACCTAAGGTATAACACAAATCACCACTGCTACCACCAGTAATAATAATGATAAAAGAAATAACAAGAGGAAAGAATACAGCACCTCAACACCAGCCGACCAATAGCTCACCCCACTCCCTCCAGCTGAGCACCAACCGATACCTCGTCCAACCCTGCAGTCCCTCAGCCCTTCCAGGTAACTCCCTGTAACATCCTGGGCATGACGTGCTGTCGTATGGAATACCTCTTTGGTCAGTTTGGGTCAGGTGTCCTGTCTCTGCTTCCTGCCGGCCTCCCCTCCTCCCTGGCAGATCATGAGGCTCAGAAAGTCCTTGGCCAGACCAAACATTTGAGCAGCAACTAAAAACATCGGCATTATCAGCACTGTTCCCAGGCCAAAAAATCAAAACACAGCACTGCACTAGCTACTCAGAAGGAGGAAAATGACTGCTACTGCTGATCCCAGGACAGTATGAGACTCAGAAAGTCCTTGGTCAGAGTAAACATTACTTAGCAACAGCTAAAAACATCGGTGTTATTGGGGTTGTTCCTAGGCTGAAAGTCAAAAACACAGTACTGCACCAGCTACCTAAGACTGGGAAAAATGACTGCTACTGCTGAACCCAGGACACAAATTTATCAGAGTGTTTTGCAGATACCACACTTTGAGAAACTTCTATTAGAAATTCAACACAACTTTGTGTACAGCAAGTAGTAATTGGCAGCTAGGTGTCTATTTGTTTCCTAGATTTTACCCTGAAGAAGGCAACAAATGTTTTTCACTTGTCCTGTAAATACAGCATTACCTGTTTAATGAACTGATCACATTAGTGAAATGACAAGATTTATTCTGTATGTAAACCCAGAAAGCTACCAATATAACTGGGACTGAGTTGAAAAATAAGAAGTGGGATGGGTAAAAAAGTGAAATAATGGATGATATTTTGTATAAAAATCATTCAGCACGTCCCTTTCTTTTCTGAAATTTCCCTGATCACAAATGTCTTAAGATGCAGCCAAATGGACATGGGACAAGACAAGAAAAAACATTCCAGTGGTAAGTTATTCTTGAAGCATTATTTGGTCTTCTAGTATTTTTGTTTCTTGCTGCTTTCCTATCTAAACTGGGCACTGTTCTCCTTTAAACCCAATGAAAGTTCATTTTCTTACTTTTCATAGACCAATTTAAAAAAAAAAAAAAAAAAAAAAAGAAGGTATCCTAATTCGTCTTGTCATTAAACACTTCAGGATAACTACTGTCTTTTAAGTGGTTTTATCAAGCATCTATTTTAATTTACTTCTTGATAGCTTCTGTCAAGTGATAAAAATTTAAAGTTAATATGTCATTAAAATACAGGTTTAGTTTTCAAATGCATCAGTTGAATTTTAAATTCTTTGAAACAGTTCCTTACTTGAAGTAAATCAGCATAGTTCCTTATATGAGTTCTTTGCAAATCAGCCTTCTTAAAAAAACACAAAAATCTTTTTGTTACTAATAGAAAAGGCAGTATGCAAAATCTTAAGATTGCTTTCCTTCTGGGATGATGGGATGTTTCTCTCTCTATCTACACATCAAGCTTAAAGGCACGATATGACATGCTTATATATATATATATGAAAAAGTTTACTCAACAATGATTTGTACTAAACTGACATATTTTAACAGTTTAATTATTTTCAGCAGAGATTCAAAATAATCTGCAAAACAGCAGGGTTTTCTTAATATTTGTCAAATTGCATCTTTAATGAATTATTGAAATCAGAAGGATTGGCAGATATTTTCCTTAATATACAGCAAAGTTGTATTAATAGTATTTCCTATGGACTTTCTGACTGACTTACATTTATCTTTGCTGAAAAACAGTAGGGCATATAAGTGATGTTAATTTTACCCATGTACCATCATTGTATTTGTTATGAGTCCTGTGTCTACCCATGTTAGCAGAAAATAATAAAGATAAATAAGCATCTGACATTGCTCTGCAGATATGATTCTAAATGACTGAGTCAGACTGAAATTTGTCATATTGTTGAATGTTTAACAATGAAAGTTATTCAAGGACAGTTACATTCCACACAGGTTCTTCATCATTTCAATAGCTTAAAACCACAAGGAGAGCTTTTAATTGTTTATGTGATATATCATTTAATTGTCTCCTTCACTCTGTACCAAAAAAGAGCACAGTAAATTAATAATAAGTTCAGGCACAGCTGCAAAGTAACTGCTACAGGATAAGATTGATTTATATCTAAGGTGATGATGCCTGGACTCCAGATAACTAAATAGGGAATATAAATTTCCTGCAATATCTCAGATCACGATCACAAGTTTGGTATTCCAAATTTCTGTTACAACAGACTTTGATATATGGCACTATGCTATACACTTGTGTGAATTAACTTTGAAAGTATAAGAGTAGATAGGAGTTGAATGACTTCCCAGGATATATTCTTTAGCTCTGTCACACATTTTTATGGAGCAGCAGGTACTGATTTTCTGTGCGAAAGTAATAATGAAAAGTAATGCAGACAGAAATAGCTTGCCTCTAGCAAGACTAATGGCAAGGTCAGATTGCATCAATTAAATGAGAAAGTCTCCAAGATAAAGTTCATTCCACACATTATGAGTTTTTTCCCTCCTTCCAAACAAGTGCCTGGCTTTAAAAGTATAAGGCTGCTTAACTGTAAATTCATAGATCTACAATATGAAGCGACTGTGAACAAAGGCTCCTAAACCAGTAAACAAGAATATTAGATGTTGTCAATTTAAAAAAAAAAAACAAACAACAAAACCTCCACATTGCTGTCAATATGTTCTTAACTACTAAACACTTGAAGTTTCAGCATTATTGTTCCCTTTACATTGTGTTAAAGAGTCTGAATAATGTTCAGAAACAATATTTAGTAACTAAAATTAGATAACACCAGAAAGTAGATTGACATTTGCTCTTTTAAAGTATGATTACTTTGCAGCTGTCTGTGAGAAAACTTCTTGTTCCTAGATTTTGGTCCTCAAAGCTGATTATAGACATCTTAACATTACATATCCCTCCCAGACAAGAACTGTGCATTTGAAGCCTCTGCTTGTTTAATTTAAGTTCTAATCTTAGTTTCAGCCTTTCTTAGGTCTAAAATTAGAAGTAAATGAATTGCTGTCTGACTAAACTTTAATATGATGTTTGAACAAAAGCCAGTTTCAAATTATTCTGCATGCAGCTTCCTGAGAAGTGTGATGCAAGGCAAACATCCAGCATTATTTTTCCCTTCTTTAAGACACTGGCCTATGGCTGATGCTTGACTATGGATGAAAAAGAAGGCAGCAAAGCCCTCAAAATTTTGCAGAGTTAAATTAGTATGTTTAATAAATGTAATAATAATAATAACAACAACAATAATGACATAAAGAGTGTCAGCACTCTTCCAGACTAGTGAATCTTAAAAAAATATTGACACTATTTTGAGTGGGAATTTCAAAGCCTTAGAAGGAATAAGAAATTTTATATTGATGCTTAATAATAACCATAACCTTAGAGAACAGACAAAATATATCTTCACAAAAACATGCCTGCAGCCATTCAAGTGAACAAAAATTCTCACCCATTCTGAGTAGAATGCAATGGGAAAAATCACGATCTCTTTGTTGACAAGTTTTAAACACAGAGAGAAATTAAATATATCAGAAGTTGATCAGTAGTTACACAGCAAATAAAGTGTAAAAGTAAAAATTTATTCTGATATGATAAAATAGAAGGTTGATGTAGAACTATATATGAGACTTATTTATAGCATTAAAGGAAAGAAATATACAGAGAAAACGCCAAATAAGTTCCTCTCCAGGTATCTTGTCTGCAATGATGCACTTATGTATTAAACAACAGAGTGTGCACAACAGTCAAAATCTGATTCTACTGCATTTGGTAAGACAAACAATTTATGGAGTGAAGTTCAGTTTTATTTTTTTACTTACTTCAATACTGACAGAGTTTCCAGACAAGTATCTTGAATAAATATCTGTTCTCATTGGATGACTCTCAGTATAAAAGAAGTCTGATTTTCACAATTGTTAAGAAACAGAGGGGTTTTGTTTACATGCTTAAGTGGTATCACTTCATTACTGAGAAACAAATTAAAAGTCGTTACAAAACCCAAGTTCATTATTTATATGTTTTGTTTAAACAGGGGAACTTCAAAAAGGATATTCCCTTCCTCGTAATGCGGCTCATGAGAACAGTGGTAAGACTCAGTTCAGCTTAGTTAATGTGTGATAAATTCACTGCATACAAATGGTAACTCTCAGACCTTGATTAGAAAAGTGACTGTAAAAAAAATAAAAATTCAGAGAGGTTTTTATGACTTGTATTTTTTTCATTTCACAGTTTAATGGTTTTGTTTATTGAATAGCTTGTTAGTATGGATATAAAAGAGAAACATATGTTTCAGAAACAAGCTGTATGTGCTTGTAGCCTGAAAGATAATGGACAAATACACACACACATACACAGATATTACTTATATATAAATGAGTTATATAAAGACAGAAGATCTCCTTATTTTTATGTAAAAATACATGCTACTTACACATAATTTTTAACATCTAACAATACGATAAACTGGCAAAGTACTAAATTTTATGTGTGCCTGGCTAGGAATTTCTGGTAAGTTCTCATTGAAAAGCCTGAGCTATAAACCTAGACAGAAGCCTACAGAGCTCTGATCCACTTAGGTATATGTGGTCGTGTTGGAGTCCTATTTTTCTTTGTATTTCACCTTGTTCTAACTTTTCCCAGTGACAAAACTGCATGAAAATGGTGAGATATCATATTTGAGCAATAAAGAGGAAGACATAAGTTTAGTTCGGCTTTTTTGCAAGTTTGCACTAAAGATCTGAATGTAGGTTTTTCAGATTCTGAAGAAGAATATCTACATATATATATATGTTTTACATATATACATGTGTGTCTGTGTACTATAGATATGTACACAATTCTGGTAAGTGGTATGGAGTCAGTATGTCTTGAACCCATGAACATCCATCATAGCTTGAAAAGAAGCTAATGAAAACTGTCAAAGCTGGTAACAAGTAGTCATATTTATTAGCTGTGATCAGATTCAAACCAACTAAGTCAAAACATTGATTTGAATTTAGACTTTTCACTTCTTTGAGAGTAGGAAGTTGGCTATTTCAAGAACCCCTCTCTCCCCCCTCTCTTCTTTATTCTTTTTCATTATCAAAACCTTGAATGATGAAATAATTGAATACTTGACTTGCATAATTGAAATCTCAAAAAGCTTTGTGGGATGATGAAATAATTTCACATGCAGTTCTACTTTTTCCCTGTAATAAGTGTAACTGAAGCACTTGCCTGCTTTTCAAAATAGAATGTAAATGATATTAATAGTTTTTCATCCAAACAGCTAAGCCTTTCAAACACAGTGGAAATACTGTCTGTGTAAAAAGAGGCAGACTTATTCCACCACTCTATCATAAATATTTAATTCTTTGTTTTATCTAAAGAAGCTTTAGAAATAAAAAGCATTTCTTCATGTACGCAATATTACTACATTCCAGGTCAAGTTATAAAAGAAAATAAAAATCTCTGTACTATTTAATTCAAATGCTACTTTGTCACATAATTGTGATGATACATTAAGAATTTAAACAATAATACCTAAAAGTCTGACAGGAAAAAGGAGATTTAGAGTACCTGGAATGTTTGGAAAAGAAGAGATAAGAGTGATGAATTACCAGTGATAACAGTAAGGACTATCAAGATACAATTTTTTTCACACTCTCATTATTTTTATTGTGTACATTGAATTATTGAGTCTTCTGTGCTATGTTGACTATATTCATTCCCTTTAGGAAATATTAAATGAATTCAGAACATAATTCTAGGCTTTCAATCAATTTTCTTATTGTCTTTGACGCATAGCAATCAGGCATTAATTCTCTGATAGCCAGTTCACAATTCTGAAAGGAATCTGAACTGGAGTATCTGATTAAAATAGAAATGTAAGTTCTTTTAAAGGGACTCAGAAAACATGAAATTCTTAGGAAAAATACAAAACACCATAAAGCAAAATCCTAGGAAGTGCTTTTGAATTATTGACCAAACTCAAGCAGAATCATTCTGTCGTGGTTTAAGCCCAGGCTGTAAATGAGAACCATGCAGCCCTCTCACTCACTCCCCCGCTTTCTCCGCACCCGCAGCTCCCAGAGGGATTGGGAGGAGAATCGAAAGAATGTAACTCCCGCAGGTTGAGATAAGAACAGTCCAGTAACTAAGGTATAACACAAATCACTACTGCTACCATCAATAATAATAATGATAATGGAAAAAGCAAGGGAAGAGAATACAATACCACCTGGCAATACTCAGCCCAATCAAGCAGTGAGCCAGCCCTTCCAGGCAACTCCCAGTTTACATCCTGGGAATGATGTGCTGTGATACAGAATACCTCTTTGGCTAGTTTGGGTCAGGTGTCCTGTCTCTGCTTTCTCCCAGCTTCCCCTTCTCCCTGGCAGAGCATGAGACTCACAAAGTCCTTGGTCAGACTAAACATTTGAGCAATAACTAAAAACATCGGTGCTATCAGCTCTGTTCCCAGGCGGAAAGTCAAAACCACAGCACTGCACCAGCTACTAAGAAGTAGAAAAAATGACTGCTACTGCTGAACCCAGGGTACATTCTTAAAATGAAGTTATATAGACATATTTGTGTTGCTGGGATGAAGAAGTTTTCTATTTCTTCCTTCCTATTTTCTTAAGTCACACTTTCTAAGAAGGATTTTTTGGTGATACCAGTTATTTACCTCATTTATGAAAAACATAAATCAAAAAACCCACACCACCAATGAATCAAGCAACCAACAACTTTTCTAGTAATTATTAAGCAAAGCAATTACTAAAACTTATTCAAGGACACTGTTTAACACTTTATATATCTGCATGGTTTTGCTCAACACCTATTCAAGATTTCCAGTTAAAAATACCCATGGAAGTACATAAGCTTTTTTTTTATATATTTTTTTTTATTGAGGCTGTTTGTTTCTTGTTCTCATGCTTCTACTAATCTCATAATTTCATTTCTAGATCTTGTAGGAGTTTTGTAAAAAATTCTAATTTAAAAGAAAAATAAAAAGTTCAGATAAGGTTACTCTACAAGATGCCTGCATATATCTATTGAGATTTATTGCCCTTGCAGAGAGCTACATTAACTTTTAGAGTTTTGTCTTTTAGGAAGTTAGTATTTTCTAAGTACTAAGGGCCAGGTTTCATCACTGTACCCATATGTATACCAATATTTGTATATAATATTTTCAGAGGTATTTGTTAGGATTCATTATTTGTAAAGATCAAATGTATTCTTTGTAAGAATACAAAGTATTTGTAAAGATCATTATTTATCATCTCATTGGGGAAAATCAGATTGAAGATGTCTCTCTTGTCTTAATGATAGACAAACTTATCTTTTAGGATAAATCCTTACTTTGTAAATTACTCCACTGAAATATTGGGATAATCCATGGAATAAGATACATGTACATTAAAATTACAAAGATAAGAATATGCCATGGTACATAAGAAAAGGGTATGTGTGTGTGTAAAAATGTTTACTTTTTAATAAACTTCTCAAGCACAAATACTAAACCCCTTTTTTTGAAAATATGTTGTCATCTTTGACATCTCTTGAGTGTAATAGGGATCAGAACTGAAAAGGCAATTTTGCTTGGCCATCTTAGTACTGGAATGGACCACACTGTATTTTACTCCAGATTCTTTCTGTTTGTATTTGGTTTCTACGGCAAAGCTTTTGTAGCAGGGGGGCTGAGTGGTGGCTTGTGTGAGGAGACATAAAAAGCTGCCTCCATGTTGTAGAGAGCTGGTTCCAGCTGGCTCTAAGATGGACCTGCTGCTGGCCAAAGCTGACACACTCAGTGACACTGGGTGCACCTCTGTGATAACATTAAATAAAGAAAGGGTGAAAAACACTATGCAGCAGCAGCAGCAGCTGTGAGAGCCATGATCAGTGAAGAAAGAGGAAGGAGGCATTCCAGGCACTGGAGCACAGATTCCCCTGCAGCCTTTTGAGAAGACTGTGCTGAAGCTGGTTATGCCCTGCATTCCATGGAGGTCCACAGTGGAGCAGCTATCCACCTGCAGCCCATGGATGACTTGATACCAGAGCAGATGGATGTATCCTGAAGGAAGTTGCAGCCTATGTAAATCTCATGCCAGAGCAAAGTCTTGGCAGAAGCTGTGGCCCCATGGAGAGAGGAGCTCAGACTGACAGATTTGCTGTCAGTACTCAGGACCTCACAGGACCCACACTGAAGCAGTCTGTTCCTGAAAGACTACACTCTGTAGAAAAGACCCATCCATGCTGGAGCAGTTCTTAAGGAACTGCAGCCTGTGGGAAGGACCTGTGTTGGGGAAGTTAATGAAAGGCTGTGTCCCATAGGAGGAGCTCCATGCTGGAGCAGAAGTAGAGCATGATGAAGCAGCAGGAGCAAACACAAAGCATTATGAACTGACCACAATGCCCATTCCCAATTCCTCTGCAAGTGGAAGGAAGTAGAAGAGTTGGAAGTTGAGCCTGGGAAGAAGAGGCGCTTAGGAGCTGGTTTTGTTTCTTACTATCTTACTTTAATCTGCAGTAAATTAAATTAATCTTCCTGAGGCAAGTCTATTTTGCCTATGGCAGTAGTTGGCAAGGGATTCTCCCTGTCTTTGTCTCAGTGCAGGAGCTTCTTCATCATATATCCCCTCCCTGGCTTTCTGAGGAGGGAGGGTGAGAGAGCAGTCTTGCAGCCAAGGTTAAATCAGCGCATCATGTTACAGCGGAAAGCAGAAAATACCAACAGTTCTTTTTAACCTAATGCAGAAAAATCCTCCCAGATCTCGTATCTAGAAGTTTGTTAGTATTCTAAAGAATGAACACTGAAAACTTTGTATCTCTGTACAGTTTGTACTATTCTCACTTAATTCCAAAACATTTTTAATTGTCTACAAAACATGTGAATTTTGATTCAAACATCTTTCTATTGCATATTCAAAGCTAGCCTCATTTCATTCAGGTCTTTGGGATATGAGTCACAACTTTATGACTTTTCCAAGAATGTTGTTTTCCATTCTGAAGTTTTTCCTCAGTCTTATTTTCAGCTGTTGAATAAGTGCTACTTAACCTCAGTGACTTATTGGTTTTGAGTTGTATCAGACAACTTACCACTTGTGCCTTGCTGAGCCTGAAGTTATCCAAGATAGCAAATACATGGCCAGTAACAGACACCATCAGTTAATGTCTTCTATGTTGTGTGCTAGCCATTCTCCTTATACTTTCACCTTTTGAATGGATCCCTCAACATTTTAATTAAGCCTAAAATTTTCTCTTATTTGTCTCCAAACTTCTGGTTTTTATTTATTAAGTTCCACATATATTTAATATTTTAGTTGCTATTTATTCAATATATTTACCACTGTTCATCCACTGACAATGTCTAGAATGTTATAGGATGGTATGAAGATTTTATTGACATGTCCTTGTAGCTACAATGCTGACAAATGGTGAAACTACAATTAAATGTTTTCATGTTAGCAAAATAGAGGTGAAAAAACTTGTATCAATTCTTAATATAATTTTCTCGTGCTTACTAAATAACTTCAAACGGAAAAAAAAAATCACTAACCTAAATGCCAAAGTCAGTGTTTTAGAGAACTTATTAAACACCTTACTGCATAACTGTGACAATGAAATTGATTTTCTATACTAATAATATCATAATTGCAAACTTCTTTCTAATGTTCCTGGAACCTCAACAGGAGAAATGGGCAGACAGGATCCTCATGCAGTTCAGCAAAAGGATATGCAGTCATGCATCTTACTTATGAGGAAAGGCTGACAGAGCGGGAACTGTTTAGCCTGGAGAAGAGAAGGCTCAGGGGGATCTCATCAGTACCTGAAAGGAGAGTGTAAAGCATATGGAGGGGCTCTTTTCAGTGGTGTCCAGTGACCAGACAGGAAATAGCGAGCACAGGCTGAAACACAGGAGGCTCCATCTGAATATAAGGAAGCACTTTCACCACTGTGTGACCAAAGAGGGTGTGGAGTTTCCATCATTGGAGATGTGCTATAGCTGTCTGGGGTTACTCTGAGGAAATCAGCCCCTGGTAACGCTGCTTGAGCCAGGGGTCAGACCAGATGACCTCCAGAAGTGCCTTCTGAATTCAATGATTCTGTGATTCTATGGTTATAATATGGGCTGTGACACAAATGCCATCTTTCCCCTGTAGAACATATAGAAACGTTTTATTTGACATAAAGATGCCAGATACTAAACCTATCATTACAGGACCTTACATTATACATCTTGAGTTTTGTTTTTTTTTTTACATGTAATAAAAATGGCAAATGAAGCATCTCTTGCAAGATGCTTAAAACAAATAGGATCAAGGTGAAGAACTTTAAAGCTATTAGACGTTGGGAGGAGCCTGTGAGAAATAAATTATAAGCAAAAAAATGGATGTTAAAGACATCAAATAGAGTCTAATATATGCATTTTTGATGGCTTCATATTGCTTTGAGTTAGAAAGTAGAAATACTGTAAATTTTACATACACCTAAGCTATGGGTTTGTTGTTTTTTTAATATCAGAAACCTGAATTTAGATTCTCAAATCTAGATGTCTAAAGCCTGAAGTTAGACTTTCAAATACACTGCTTGTGCACGTATGTTTAATACTATGTTCATGCACATGTTCTTCAAATGTCCAACATGTCAGTTGCAGTGAATGAATGAGCAGATAGGATACTAATGATATATGTAGAGTTGTAGGTATATTCTTCACACTCTGAATATTGAATTTAGTTTCTGAGCATGACAAACACATCGCTTTCAGGAAAATTAAATTGGTTTTAATTGTCATTGTTTTTGAATGCTTAACTGAGTCTTAAGACTCCATTGATTACAACCGTAATTTAGATATCTCAAAATCAATTCAATATGGAAGTCTTCAGTACCATTTGGAGTGAATTAAAGTTTCTGAAACGTTACCTTAGTGTTGATAAATATGACTCGTTTCTGGTACCTAGTGCATTTCAAGTTGCAGGATTTCCCACCTGGGCTTCAGTTTCCACCACAACAAAGAAGTGTTTCTCTAATAGATTCAGTGTAACACCTGAATCTCTGATGTGTCAGATGACATTATGCAACTTTTGCATGCTACCTCAGATAAATTACCGCTGGTTTGGTAGGTATTCTATTTATGGAATGTAAGTCTAAACAGTATGTGTGTACCTACGTATAATGTATGGTATCTTTGTAGTTTATGAAGTATTACATATGTACACCCTTTTGCCATTTCATAGGACAAAATGAATTCTGGAATGTATGCTTGAGAACTTGACTGCATTACCATAAAAATAAATAGCTGAATGAACTTTTTGCTTGTGGGAACTCCAATTAAAATGAATGAAAGCAGACATTTGCAATTACCATTGCAGAATAAGGGGATGAGTTTCAGATCTAACAACTTGGTGCTTACTTTTCCCCAGCTGAGTCCTCCTATTAATAACTGAATGCTGGTTATTATTTGAAGAGCAAAGATATAAATTACCAAATGGGCTGCCAACTGACAGAAGTCATTTAAATGTTAATGGAAACCAAGAGATTCTCTTTGTATAACCTGAAAAAAAAGACCACAAGAAAACTCTAAACGTGTTAATATCCAGAAAAATATATACATTAAATACAATAATACTATTTATAAAGTTAATTCATATCACTATTGTAAATTAGTGGTTTTCCTCTCAAGAAATTTCAAAAATATTTTAAATAAACAGATATTCCTAGAATTCTCAATAGTTATCATGTAGGATGGTCTTATAACAACTCTCAAGAACCACTTCTTCTCAGCTGAAATTCTGCTCTTTTGAACAGGCCAGTTGTCATTCATCAAGAAAAATATTCTCTCAGAGGCACAACAGTGCCTGAAAATGCCAACATAAATTGAATGGGAAGGCTGAAATTCAAAGAAGGGGTCTTATGTGATAAAAAATTATGAAAAATCTTTACCAACTGTCATAAACTGATCCTTTTTTCTTTCAAGCCTCTCACTGACAGGGAAGGAGTGTTGATAAGCATAGGAAAATTCTTCCAGCATCATTTACCTTGTAGTTCATTTTCCTTGTAGTTCATTTTCCTCACATTCTGCAATATCAAAAAAAATCTTTAGTGATTTCAACTTCTGTATTGGGTTTCCATGGCAAGGTTTGGTAGTGAGGGACTACAAGGGTGGCTTCTGTGAGAAACTGCTAGAAGCTTTCCCTGTGTCCAACAGAGTCAATGCCTGCCAGCTCTACATGGACCCACTGCTGGGCAAGGCTGAACTCATCAGTGACGGTCATAGCACAGCTGGGATAACATAGTTAAGAAAGGGAAAAAAAACTGCAAAATGGCAACTCAACTGCAGTTTGAGCGAGGTGTTTGAGCATGTAAAAGAAACAGCCCTGCAGACACCAAGGTCAGTGAAGTAAGGGAGGAGCTGCTCAAGGCATCGGAGCAGAGAGTCCCCTGCAGCCTGTGGAGCAGTCCATGGTGACACAGGCTGTACCCCTGCAGCCCATGGAGGTCCATGGTGAAACAGAAATCTACCTGCAGCCCTTGGAGGACCCCATGCCAAGACAGTGGTATGCCCAAAGAAGGCTGAATTAGGAAGAGCATGAATTTCCATAGTAAAATGAGGGAAACTATATATTAATAATTGTTTTGAAGTATGAATGAACTATGAAAAATACTTGCAAATATATTTTCCTTTCATTATCTATGTTGTTGCATTTCTGTTTTCAAGAGGTCATATGCGTGAGGAGTACAAATCTTAATACAGACTATGATTACATTAATACAATAGTGGTTTTTTTTAATTCTTTTCATTTTAAAGGTACTTAACATCTCTGTATTCAAGAAAGAGAAAGCTCAACAAACATCTCTAAGGAAACTGCAAAAGTTTATGAGGAAATTAATTTCTTAGAACTTAATGCAGCTATTCAAAATGTCCCCTTGTCAACCCAGTAATAACTAAATGTGAATTAATTGATTTAAAACAAGTTTATTACACGTTATTAGATTTTATCATAATTAAATAATTTATTTTTAGATTCTTGTCAGCTTAGCACTGTGTTTATTATAAAAACACTGAACTAATTTCCTGACCTGTATGAAGTTGTGCAGCAACCTTAAAAATGGTCACAAAGGTCTTCACACAGAAGTGTTTACTATGCTAACTGGTTATCAGAGCTGAGATTAATTTTACTTTAAAATCAGTGGTGGTTGACAAATTTTCATGTTTGTAATTTTTGTGCTTTTTTATTATCTGTGCTTCCGTAGAACAATACAAAGCTTTTAGCATTCAAAAACTGAATCGTGAAAAACTCCCTGTATATTTTGTTTTAATTTGATTCTTTTCTTCTTTTTTGTTTAAAGATGAGTCAAAGCTAAATACACAAATTTTGGATGTTAAAAGTTTAAAATCTCTTGCTTACAAATTCCTGTTTTCTATAACCTATTGATATATGTAGTATATTGCTATCCACTCTTGCATATTCACATTATTTATATAGCCAATCAAAAGTCAAGAATTGTAAATATGCATTTGAATTAAATATTTACAGTTCATATTTAAGACTTTGTCAATTAAATCAGAAACAGACTAAACCAAAAGGTTATATTATGCAAAATATATATTTGCTATTAACTATGCTACAGTTGTTATAAATTACTGTCTCAAGTACAAAACCATTGAGCAACTTAGGCATCAAATAAGCATAATTAGAGAGAACTGTTACTTAACAGTGAAGAACTTGGCTAGGTTGACAGGATGACTCCATAAAGACATTCAGAAACATGTTTACTTTTCTTGTTTACATAAAGACTATAATGTTTATCTTAATGGATAGGTCATTCTGATTTGTGCTTGGTTTAGATATCTTATGTAGTCACACTGAGTAAAGGTCTCATATTAGCCACGAGTTAAACCACGTCCTCCAAGAGTTTTCACTTAGTTTCATCGATTAATAATCATCTACCTTTGCAGTGTAGAACTGATATCATGAGCCTATAGTAGTATATGGGTTTGACTCAGGAGTGCATTTCTGAGGCAAATCTTGCAGTCATTCCCACTAACTATGCTTTCGTACACTTTGTGGGATGATATTCAGTCTTTGAACTGGATTCCTTCATAAAATAAAAAGAAGTGGCAGCTACTAATGAGCACTCAGCTTAGGAGACCATTCTGGAGTCAGTTAGAATAACAGACATTTGAAATACATACATTGTGCATGTCAGGTCCTCAAAACTAGCTGTTTTACCTTAACAAACTTAATTGGGATGAATTATTTGCTGATATAGACATAACCACACTAGTGCAGTTTTGAATTGTTCCAAGGTTAGATAAATCACACCTATGTAAGCTACTGTGTTTCTGTAGTTGCCTAGAAATTTAAAAACCAATAACATTTCCATTCTCTGTGATTTCCATTATGGCTTTCCAGATGATAGGTTTGCCAATGTGTGAGTAAAGAATGATCATGTCAGAGCTTGCCATTGTAAATTTTCATGACTACCTCACACAAGTTGAAGGGGATTTAGAGGATCCTCTTCATTGTGCTAGAGAAAGGAAGGAGCTGACGCTCAGTGGAGTGAAGATGGAAGTATTCTAGGCAAGCAAAGGCCTTGAATAACAGGAAATAAAAGAGTAAATTCTGACTAAAGCAGTCATTCTACAATTGGAATTGTATCTGAATGTCAGACAATCTCTCCGTCTTTCCTAAAGGCAGTAAGATATTTTCCACGAAGTATTGTAACCATTTTACAGAAAGAAAACTAATTACTTGTGTACAAAATTAAACAAATATATGCCTAAAGAAGGATTACATGCCAGTAGCCCCAGTCCTTTGCTGTCTTTCCTAACTCTTGGAAAACAGTTCTTCCCCATTTTTCATGTGATTTAATGAAACTATAGCGATCCATGTTTCTTCCATATTGGTTCACCTGGCATTAATTCATAATTAAGTGTTTTTATGTGCTTTCAGCTTTGTTTCAGCTGAACTTTTTTTCCCCTTCACCAACTACTATTCTTGGTAGGAATTTTGCCCATTATCTGCCAGCACCAGGCAAAGCATCATAATAGGCTAATATTGTTATTAAACTTGAGGCACTGTAGGCCAATGAAAATACTCAAAATGTTATTATTGGACTACCTTAATTAAGACAAATTAAGATATGAAAAAGGAACTGAAATTTTTACACAGCAGCCATTTAGTGAGTACCAGCTTTGTGGCTGCAAGTTTGAGGTACCTTGTATGCAATGTCAATAAAATCTCAAAATCTTTTGTGTTTAACCTATTACAAGGTGAATGTGAAAACCATTGTGCTTAATTCTTGCTGACAAATACTTTCACATGTATTGGCAAACAGTCAGCTACAGTTGAATAGAACAAAGCAGCTGCTTGCAAAGCTCAATCGAGAGCCAAAAACTGTTAGTCTTCTTTCTCCTATGCAGCTCACTAAGGGATTGTGTCAAAAAATCAGACACATATTTCAGATGCCCAAAAGAGGCATTCTTGCATTACCAGTCTTTTGTTTGTACATGCTTTTGGAAGAACACCAGTTATTCCCCAGGCACAGACTGATTATGTGATCTGCTCACTGAAGAGTCTGGGAAGTCCTGGTGGGATCCTGCTCTGAAACTGTTGCAGTCTGCATGATGATAAAAAAACTTTGTCTTGGGGCCACTGACTTTTTTCCTGCCAAAGATTGTCCTTCCTTCCCTGAGAATGTTTCTCATGACGAAAAACTCTCAGCACAGCTGTAATACAATAAATACAACAAAAATGTATCCCTTGCATAGGCTCCCTACCACTTCTGTGACCAAAATCTAATTGTGCTTTATCCTCTTAAGAGCAAGTTTTACATTTGGCCCTTAATGATTTTGTGAAAAATCATGCAATAACAGAAATCATGCCTGAACCTTCACAAAACTATGAGAAATCATGTCTTCCTGAAATGGTATGATGCACTGCTTAAGCTGTGAGCCTACATATGCTGTGTTTATTTCTTACTAGACACAGAATTCTGCTGTCACATTTAAAATTCATCACATAAAATTTAGCTTCATGTTTAAAAAAAAAATCACAGTGATTAATAAGTCTTCTCTAAAGAGACTACAAATTGACTTTGTATACTTTCTTCAAAAGGAAAAGGAAAGTATTCCTTAGCATACATTCCTGACTATTAAAGAAATGACATTGGAATTTTTTAAAAGTAGTAAGAAACTCCTTGTGTCATAAGGTCTTTCTCAATTACTAATGGCTCTTGATTGTCCTATTTAGGTTGTACGTTCTTGTAACTTTGGTGGAAAGTGTAGCTAGTGTATTATAACCAAGAAATCCTAGCTTGGCTTTTTTTTTCACTCCAGGTAATGTTAGCTATTCAGGTGATGGTTAAATTGAGAATGAATTTGCTTTATTTGTTGTCTTCATAGAAAGGACACAACTTAAAATTGCTACATGAAAACATAGAGCTTGAATCTCAAGCATGAACAAGTGCTACTAAAGTAAAAATATCAAATTCTGTAAGGCTATTTTTTGTTTGTTTTCTGCTGCTAAAAAGTAAAAGGAAAGAAATAATTCTAATGCCTGGAGATTCTAGTAACAGGTCAAGCAAATCACAGCCATGAACCACATAGTTCAGAAGGGATCTTTCAAAATGTTCTTACTTTTGAAAATATTGTAATTTCTATGAAAACAAATAAAGCACTTTATTATCAGTTTCTGTGTTTCTGGAAAGCAGGTATCAACCTTTCTCCACTTTCAGAACTTTGTCCTGACACATTGTTTCTCTTTTAAAAAGGCTTCAAGTTGCATTCATATGATATTTCTGAATTCCAGTAATGTATCTTCATGCAGGTGCTATCTTATCTCTCTGTGTTCTGTTTACCAACAAATGATAACCATTGTCTTGGCAGATGAGTTCAAGCTATTCTCTAGATACAAGGGCAATAGCAAGCTACTCATACAGGACTTGATTTCACTTAAATATGCACACACACAGAGTTTATTTCATGGCTTGAACTAGAGG
Organism: Lathamus discolor; assembly: GCF_037157495.1. Taxonomy (NCBI): domain Eukaryota; kingdom Metazoa; phylum Chordata; class Aves; order Psittaciformes; family Psittacidae; genus Lathamus; species Lathamus discolor. The sequence goes on along the minus strand of NC_088887.1, from coordinate 90,185,038 downwards.
ACAAGTGAATCAATATTAGCTTTCATTTGGTCTTTTTTTTTTTTTTTAAGTTTGATAGTTAATAGATTTCAGCACTTTAAAAATTCCATTAGGAGTAAAAAAGAAGGAGAGAAGAGAGAAAGTCATTGTAAAGATAAGAAAGATTACAAAACTGGAAAGCCCTCACAAAACTATAATAAAATTGCCTTGAAAACATGTCAAAACTCGTTTCAAAAGAATTATTCTAATGCTTCCCAATTCTCTTATTTCAGTTATTTAATCTTATCTTTTTTTCTCATCCCAGACACCCTGTTGCCCTTTTAGCAACAGCTTAAGATTCAGTGATCCATTTAAACAGCGACTCCTGAAAGGCATGTAATTCTTCAAATGAGGTGAATTTTAAGTTTCTAAAAAGCTGAAACTTTCCCCGCAAAAGATAGAGGGGATGTCATTTTCTCCTTCATTCTTTTTTCTTCCTTCCCGCTCCCCCCCCCCCGATAAAAAGTGTGTTTTTCTCAGTTTTCTCTAACTGAAATAAGTGTTTTGAGAGTCCTCATAGCCTTAAATGAGATCACCAGGATCAATTAATTAAACCCCACCTGTATCCTGTAGTTTTGCTGAGCATTAAAGCTAGAGTAGAAAGCAGAAACAGATTCAGGGAAATGTTCACAGCTGGTGATGAATAAGGAAAAGATTGTAAATTTTTTGTTAGAATTGAAGTAATGAGTTTTGTTGACAGAATTGATGGACTGGAAATCAGGAATGAGAAGAATTACATAAGAAGAAGTACCTTTCTTTGCTTTTCTGTTTAGGGGGTAAGTATATAATTATGCACCACTCAGGTTAGAACATTGTAAATTGCTATCCCAGAGCATTTTTGGTAGTTGTTGTCCAAAGTCACAGACTATTTTATAAATTTTCTTGAAGGGAGTCCCGTGCTTTTCTTTATGATGTCCACTTCATCTCACCAGTTTATTTCACCTATTTCTTACCAAATGCATCAACATGACATACAATATTCATCCTTTCTTTCTTTGTGAATTCAAAAATCAAAGACCAAACATTTCCTGATTTCTGAGTCGTGTGTGTAGACGCATACATTCCACAAAAGATTTGGAGTTTGCTGGCCACTTGTGCAGGGAGTGCTGGGGCAGCCGGCAGGGGTCATTGCAAGACCGTGTTGAGTGCTCTGTCAGCCTGGTGAAATACGCCTTGGTTTCAAAAGACCTTGTTCTACTGCACAAAACACACAAAACTCGCCCTATTCTAAAACCCTGGAAGTGACTTTCAGTTTCGGTCCAGCCTTTTTGTTTTGCTTTTTGTTTCTACATTAAAAGCACAAAAATGCATCACCTAAAAAGAATAATAAAATTTCACTCAGAAAAACCCCAAAACAACAAACCTACAAACAAACCCAAACCTGCAGTGAAGTTTTCCTAAATTACACCAGTAAACCTGTCAAAGTTGCTAGGCTTATTTCCAATTGTGAAGTTCACCTTTCTTCACAAGCTTTAAAGGGTCTCATGAGTCACAGCAGTAGCTCTCACAACTAAGCCAGTGGAATATTACAACACAACAAGCAGTGAAATCAGCAAATGCATTGAACACTCGAGTTACAGAAAAAAGCCAGCTATTAGCCCAAACTCATTTTCACTGTATTAAAAGGAAAATAAATTTAAAAAGGGGTTTATTACTTATAAAACAGTTTGAAAATGAGTACCATAAAGAAGTGCCTAATCGAGAAAAGGCTGTAATCAGACTAGTAATTTCTTCAAAGAGAGATTGGGGTAGGAAATATAATGATAAAGTCCAAATAGAATGGTTTAAAGAATGCTTTAATTGCTCTCTCTCCACATATACATAGAAAGGTCAAGAATAACTAGATTCTCAGACCAGATTTGCTTTCCAATAACCCATATTATCTAAACAAGCAGATCTACTGATGACAGTCAGGAAGCGGCTCTATATCTCAGTGCAAAGGCATACCAGGCAGATTTTAAAGGTGAATGCTTTTTTTTTTTCTGGAATAAATGAATGAAAGACAGGATTAAGTGCACCCCATTTGAAATGTGCTACCATGTTTCTCCTCTTTTCTGAAATTTGCAAAGGAGACTTACTTTTAAAAAGGAAAGCAAATGAATGCTCTTCTGTTTGCAACAAGCGTAAACAAAACAAAAGTTTATCTGTGAGAAAAAAAAAATAGAGGAAAACAGAAGATTGATTTGATCAAAAGATTGTCACTGATGACAAGAACATATATTTAGTGTTATAGTTTTGAATCACTAAGCTTTTTGAACCTTGTAACTTCTGTTCATTCCTGGAATTAAATCCTGGAGGTACAGGATTTATGCACCACAGGTACATAAATGCTACAGAATAACACCCTTGAACCACTTACTACACATCACTTTTTGTATATCAAACCTTATTATTGACTGATTGCTTTTCCATGGATTTTTCTGAAGAAGTCTCTAAGTCCTGTTCTTTAAATTTTACAAAGTGATTTTTTTGTTATTAAGACAACTAGTGATCCTTTTTCTCCTTTTGAAAAACTACAGATTTATGGAAACATAATCTCTGAACAGTGTTTTTTGAGTTTTCTGCTTTTGTTTGTTTTCAGTACCATAAAAAGTAATAAATAATTCTACATACATTCTATGACTGCATAGTATGAGAAAATTAATTATAGAAAAAATATTTTCCTTCCATTACTGTGTATTTTTTAATCAAAATTGTTACACAATATTGTTTAGTTTCCAGTATGTTGTAAGTACTTCAGGATCACTTATGAAATATAAATAAATAAATTAATATTAAAGTGTTTTTAAGGATTTCAGTAAAAGGTAATTACAGGTAAAGATTAGCAACTTCTTTTTAATAGACTCCTTAAAGAAGCTTATAAAGCTTATGTGTATGGCAGCATTATTTTTCTCATACTGATGCTAAAGAATGACAGTAGTACTTTATAACAGACCAAAGTGTGTTAAAGTGGAAGATTATATATTTACATCTCAAGAGAGAGAGATTTATAATGCTACATAATCATTTTAATTTTGACAGAGTTTCAAAATGCGGGCAGACCAGATGTGAGAGGGAATTTGGATGGTTGCAGGGTGCTTCTGTTGTTTCAATTTCTCCTTCTTATGGGCTGATGCCAACATGGAAACTCTAAATTAGGAAGCTGTAATAGGAATATATATGACACTGCTTTGGCTAGCCAATCCTACCAAGTGTAAGTAGGAGAGAGTTGGATTATGTCACAGCTGGAGAGATAATTACTGTATAAATTACTTTTTAATAGCTTCTGTGTTATGTATTAGGGAACATGTCTCTCAGTTTTACCAATTAACCTCCTGAAAAAACTTCCTAGTAAATTCAGCTTTGTAACTGAAGAGAGTATTGCTTCTGTTATTTTTACTTTGTTCTACCTGAGCACATATTTTTTCATTAATTATGTTCTATAAATTTCCAATGGAACAGAAAAATGAATCTTCTATGACTATAAACTTTTCTGACAGACAAAATGAGAACATATAGTGTTCCCTTGACCTTCTACCTTTCAAAAATTCTCAGCATGAAAAGAAACGTGTTTCTACCCCAAAATGACATGCTCCTGACTAACAACTGTAGAGTCACCTTACTCAGTGTTTAGCTCAAATTCTGCAACTATTAGTATCTCAAAAGGGCTGCCCTGAATTTCAAGTCAGATAAAACCAAATGTCAATCCTAGCAAAGCACTAAATGGATCAGTTCTTTTTTGGGATTTGACAAAGAAATTAAATACTGCCCTTCTGTCCTTTCCTGTTCTATTTTTTTTCCCTGTCTTTGAAGAAATCCTATTTTTTAGTTTCTGTTGAAGGCTTAATTCTGTAAGCCATTCAGTCTATTCATGGTCCAGCAAATTTCTTCAAACAATTGTTTAACTTACTTGAAATCATTATGAGCTTAAAAATAAAATACATGTCCACATGTTTTCTTGGTTTAATGTTTATAATTTCAAAGGAACAATGAGCTTTTGGTGCCACTAAGCAACTCTTAGTCAGGGCTGTGACTTAACTCACTTTAAAGACATCTAAAATGGATCACATGAACTTTGCAGAGAAGCTGGGTATTTCCTCTGCTAACTGTAAAGCTGTCCTGATATGACTGGCTTGTATGTCTCAAGCCTCAGTTCGGATGCCCACATACAGATGTCTACTGCAATGTGAGATACTATATGGTGCTCTAGCTGTTACTCCAGAACCACATTGGTCTTCTGTAGATCCTCAGTTATATATGTGACCTCTGAGGTACTCTCGGTGATTTCTAAAGACTTGGACAATTGAACTGAGCTACGGTTTCTTATATGAAGAGAGCTCTCTGCCTGCATTGCACAGAAGGCTTTTAAGTAAAGAAAAGTCAACCAGGAAGTTTTAGATGCCTCAAAAGATAAGCAACAATTGACCATGGCTTTTTGGATTACCTTTTGATTTAGTTTTAGATATCTGAAGGGGAAACATTCTGATGTAAACTCACCATATTTTCTCATTTTTTATAAAATAAGAATGAATATTCTGATGCAAACAGCTACCTTACAGTCGTCTATTTTGGTATTGAGAGGTTTACACATGGCTATCTAGTGTTATTTCAGATGATCTAGAGTATTCCAGCTGGACTCTACCTGCTTCTCCAGAGGCATAGTCACCCATAGATCCTAGGTCATGTGTTTGTCCCTCATAGCCATTTCAGATTCCCCCCTTAGGGAATCTCAAATTACAGTGAGCACTGTTCCTACGTTTCAGTAACTGCATCCTACTCCAAAAGCTAGGGGAGCAGGAGCCTACAAGAGCACCAAAACGACAGGATGACAGCAGTCATCTTTTTTTGAAATGTGGGTTTGTTTGGTTTTGTTTGTTTGTTTATTTGTTTCCCTGGATTAACTTGGAGTAAATTCTGGTATATCTGGAATTGAAGGTATACAGGAAACATAAATATGTATTCCAGTTAAAACCAAAAAATAACGAAGAACCACCAAAATTGTGAAATCATTAGTGAACCTCACAGACCACTACAGGAAAATCTCTGTAGTTAATCTGGAAAAACTACAATTTGTAGTTAATTTGGAAACCTACCAATCTGTCTCACTTTCTGTATACATCCTGATATTTTGAATCAGATCAGATTACATGCTCAGAAAAGTTGTGCTGGCTTTTTCTTTTTTTTTTAACACAATTTTGTCAGCAAGTAGATCTTGCGCTTTCCAGTAACCAAAGGTCTGGATGTATTCCATGAAGTAGAAGCTAGGAGCCAGATCACCAAAGAAACGACCATAGATCAAAAACAAAGGCTGAGGAGAAACCTCAAGTTTGATTTAGGCTTCATTGCTGTTACTAGAGCACCTATTGAAGACTCAGAAAGGATAAGTTTTAAGAATCATGTGCAGACTTTAATCAGACTGTATACAATCTTAATCTTATTACTGTCTACTAGAATAAGAATAATAAAAAGAAACCTTTGGGAATTTAACGGCTGCAGCCTTCAAGTGAAGTTTGTCCATCTCTCTCTCCTGTAATGTGAAGAATCTCAGTTAATGACCATACTGCATGAATCTTTAAAATCCTTGTCTTTTTCAATAAAAGGTTGTTCAAACAGTTCTAGAAGTGCTTTTAGAAGATTTCTACAGCTTTCTTGAAATAGGTAGAACTTGAATAAACATAATCTAGCTTTTAAGCCATGTATCAGGTATCAAAATTAAATTGTTAGCATAACCATCTCTGCATCAATTAAAAAAATCAATAAACTGAAACAAAGAAAATATTAAATACCTTCTATTTTGGAGGAGAAAATGAATAAACCTTTTGTTCTAAACCCAGTATTTTGTTTAGAGAGTGGATTTATGAAATAGTAATTATCATTATCATTATTAATGGGTTTTTTTCAGGAAACAGTTTACCTTTAAAGGATATTAAGTATGGATAGAATACTGTAACTTTTTTATCAGCTATTTGAAGTACTTGGCTGCACTGATAAAATAGATTGACACCAAAAGTAGACTGCAACTTTAGTAGTCAAAGATAAAATGTGATTGTTGTAATACAGAGTTCTGCTCATACATATAGATAAGGGTGTTACACTTCTTTTCTTTCCTTATTTTTCAGTGACATATTGAATGTCCTGGCAAAAAGGACATCTCTTTACTCAAAGCTCAAGATTGCTATATTTTTTTCTGAAAACATAAGATTGATTATAGGGATGTGCAGTGCTATATCAGACCAAGTAATGCTTTCTGAATGCTGTTAATACTTTTTTAAAATCTTAAATTTGTTCAGAAATAAATATCTTGAAGATCTGAAAGACTGATTAAATTAGATACAGTTGTAAATTGTCACTGTTATTAGTATTGGTCCTATATATTAAGATATCAGCTTAGAAATACTGAATTCTTTCAGTGTGATATTTCAAAATCTGGTTGTGGGCTTGTTTTGGTTTGTTTTTCTTTATTTTTTTTTCTTCTGTTGTTGTTGTTGTTTTGATTTTGGTTGCTGACTCTGGAAAAAAACAACCAACCATGCTTTGGGAAAGGCCATTTACAATGCAGTTTCAAACTTTCCAAAAGGTTTATTTTATTCATTGAAGAAATTTTCCCTTTATTAACAATTTACAAAACAGAAGGCCATTCATTGGTGTAACTAATAATTACATGACAGATAGACAGACAGACAGGTAAAAGGGCAGATGCAGATAAAATATGCAGATGTATCTTTGTAGACACGTGTATGCATAGCATATTTATTCATATAGCTATACAAATAAAAGATGCGTGTATATATAAAGATACTTATACAGAAGCACACAGCACCTGTTATGCTAGTTTATGCCATTTGTGGACTTCAGAGATGTAAACAATACAACAAAACCCTTTAGCGTAATTAGTGAGGTTAATGAACATTTTCTTTATTACCAACTTAGGTTTGTAGGATGATCTTTTTCCTTTCACCTCCTTGTATTGATTCAACATCGAGCATCAAGCAGATGTAGCAAAGTTAGTTTGATGAACCATTATAATATTTTGTGGCTATATCTTTTACTGTCGTTCTTTCTCACTATGAATGGTTTTATTCACAATCACAATTAACACAAGTGTATAATCCCAATTAACATAAGTGTATTATGTAGTCACTTGGTTCTTGCATGTGACAAGATCAGAAGTGTGAGAAAGAATTACAGATGTTCCTGAAACATCTGTTCTTTATTACTATAACAATTTAGGCTTAAATAATTGACAAAACTCTCATTTAGAATTTCAACACTGTGAATATGTATGAAGACTCAAGTGCCAATGAAACCAAAACAAATACTGATTGTATTAATTAAGTCAAAGAAGTGGACATGTTTATACTAGCATGTTTTGATTTACATCCATTCACTCTCCAGAAGAAACACAAAATATAAAACATCTATTTTTCTTATAAAATAGATTTTTCAAATAAGATTATTTTTTCAACCTTTTTCCTCCTTTTTATGATGGTTATCATAGGCTTATGAGTGTATTTCATTCTTCGCATAAAAACAATAATATAGTAATGTACCTATTGTGGCTTACAAAAATATGGTGGTTTTTAATGTAACAATTAGATTTCACATAATTGGAACCTTAGAAGAGTCAGCAAGTTTTAGTCTACCTTTCTGCATGTCTAACTTCTTTATATTGACTTGAGAAAGCTCTGAGTCAGTCTCCTGAATCTTCATTACAGGATTTTGCTTTATTCACTTACTCATATATTCAGTTATTTACTTTAAATCAGCATTTCTTGCTTCTTGGCATATTCATAATATTTCCTTGGTGACTAGGAAGTTCCCATAACTTTGAATAGTTTTCAGAAATGTTCAGATCTTTGCAGTTAGATCACAGAAATAAATACATTAAAAACAAGTGGGTGACTAAGGTAGATGGAAGATTTCATCATAAACTTTGAGAAATATTTTTACATAGGCAGAATTTGTCCAGCTCACAAAAAGAGGGGTCATATAAGAAATTGAGGCTGGTCTGCCTGGAGAAGAGAAGGCTGTGTGAGATCTCATAGCAGCCTTCCCATGTCTGAAGGGGGGCTATAGGGATGCTGGGGATGGACTCTTCACTAGGGATTGTACTGATAGGACAAGGGGTAACAGGTTAAAACTTAAACAGGGGAAGTTTAGACTGGATATAAGGAAGAAATTCTTTACTGTGAGGGTGGTGAGGCACTAGAATGGGCTGCCCAGGGAAGCTGTGAATGTTCCATCCCCAGAGGTGTTCAAGTCCAGGTTAAACAAAGCCTTGGATGGCATGGTTTAGTGTGAGGTGTCCCTGCCCATGGCAGGGGGGTTGGAACTAAATGATCTTAAGGTCTTTTCCAACCCTAACTATTCTATGATTCTAAGCTTTCAGTCTTGTCTATGTTGAAGCTTAAGCCACCAGCTTTCATTTGTCTTATAGGAAGGACAGAAAAAATAGGATAACATTTACAGAATCACATAATTGTTTGAATTCCTACATCATATGGGTGACTTGTTTTAACTTTAAGCAAGTCACCAGCTTCAGAGTAATTGATATCTATTTGACCATTATTAAAGCTTATAGAGCTTTTATTATTCACTAACAGCTAGGAAATGGGAGCTCTGATACTTGAGTACACTGAAATCGTTGTATCATTCTTGCGTATCCTAGCAGTAAACACGACTTTAGGTAGTAAATGATGTATTTGTTTTTTTGTAAGATAACAGGTGGTGCTAATGTGAATGAGAAATAGGATTTTGGTTACTTTATTGTTTGTTGTGCTGCAGAACACTTAAATGATTACATCAGATCTGTTGTGTTTTTTTCCCCAAAGGATCTCCTGCAACACAAGTGTAACTTTGTCCTTGCCAAGAGAAGTCAAATGGAATATTAAAAAGGTAGCAGAGCATATACCTGAGCAACTGCAAATGAGAGAGACAAAAATGAAAACTCCCCTTGAAAGTGATATAGATTTAGCAGTCTTTCTAGGCTTAAAGGCTGCTATAAGGTAAGTAAAAGTCAACACATGCACACACAGAGGAAAGAAATCAACCCAACAACCCATCATGGTTTGTGCACTCAGAGATACATAACTATTAGGAAGGTAATAATATTTTTAGCATTCCTCTGCAAAGTCTTTTGACATAAAGATATCTTTCAAGTCTTCCTGTATCCCTCTGCTAAAACTTAAGGAGTGTGAGTTCTGTTCCAGCATAAAATGTATTTCAATCTATAGGTAAACAGAGATAATTAAAGAAATTCAACACATTTAATTTTTTTTTTCCCTAAAGTAGAAGTCCCAATCTAATCCATGTTTCTATTGCTTTCTTCTGAAATTCTGGAAGGGTTTGAGGACAACTGTGAGATGAATTTGAGCTGTTCTCCAGTATGCTTTAAATCCTTGTCCCTAGTGCAATAATTAAACAGTTTGCAAATAACTTTATATTGGTATGTGAAGTGAGATACTGTTAAAGTCAGATGGCTTGGCTTCGTGAACGTAGATTTAGGAAGGGCTTCACCTGTGCTTACGTAAGGCCTTCCATCTAAGAGAAGGATACTCTAACCAAACGTATGACCTGAGGACTTTGCTGTCACAGTCCAAGCTCGCTAGGCCCTGGCAGATAAACCTCAGGTGTAAAAGGTGAGGCCAGTTCCGCGCATGCTGTGCCTCATATAAAACATCCACTGTGCAGGCTTGAAGGGTTTACTCACACTTGCAAAACCCAGTAGCGACAGGCGAGGGACAAAATAACAGTTGATAAGGTGCACTGAAAGCTGCAGACCCAACCCTGCATGCGGGCAGTTCAGGACACTGGTCGCTCAAGACTGACCCAGGAGATGACAGTCTTGTTCAGAAACATCCTGAATGACCAAGCAGTCTTTTTTCCAAACGGATTTTCCTATCCCACATTACCCTTTTAGTCCACATTTCACTTGTAGTAAGTGTGGGTAAAGCCCTTCCCAAATCTTCATTCGTGAAGCCAAGACATCAAAGTCAGACAATTTTCTTTAACTTTCTGCAGATGGATCACATGTACCATTTTCCTGAGATATTTATCTTTCCAGATTCGTGTGTTGCAACCCAAAAAACGCTTTTCTTCCCCAAGGATAGAACTCCCCTTCTACATGTCTGATCCAGCACTTGCCCTGTTCATTCACCTACTCTGTTCCCTATTAATCTTTTATGCTTTTTATTTCTAAGGTTAATAAATATGAGCAGAAACAGGACTCCAGATCTACAGAATTACTTGTGTACTTACTGGAAGATAACTGCCAAAACAGGAGCTTGTGTCAGTGCTGCAATTAGAATATTTTAAGGATATCAGTTTCAACTTTACTGATATGTATTTAGTTTCATAAAATCTTGGGCACATAGTTTGTAGGAGCTCTTTGCATTTGAATACATTTCTCCAAGAGTTAAGTTATATACGCATATAGAAAATCTGCTCAGAATAACAAAATATACTAGTGTTTATATTAGACTGAAGTATTTCAAGCACATACAATTGTCTCAGGAGAGCTCAGTTGTTATGAAGATCAAAAAGGTCATGAAGCTCATTGTGGCTGTTAGAGGCCTGTAGGTTGCAAGCATGATATCTATAGAGACAGAACACCTATAGTCTAAGGTACATGGATAGAAAAATAAGGCTACGAGGTGGGCAAAGATAATAACATTTCAAAACAAAGATAATAACATTTCAAAACACAAAAACTTTGCCCAAAGTCATTTCATATTTTATAAATTGTTTTATAAAGTCTAGAATGCTCCATTTCACCAATGCACAATTCAATAATAGCTTGGAATTTGAAGCTGGAAATTGTAACTGACACAGAAGCCAACCATAATTCCACAACATACTGTAAATGCGCAATTTACAGTAAATGTACAATTTATTGCATATAACTGGAAAGGTGAATGTAATTAAATACATAGACCATGCACATCAGACTAATATATATAATTTTGTGCATGTATTTAGGATAGTTTATCTGTTGTTGACATGTACACAGATTTCAAAAGTGACAAATGCTTTCAAACTAACTATAATTTTCTGTTCAAATGAATGTATGCAAACACAGTTTCCCAGTTAATTTTGTTACTGGGAATTTTATATATGCCTTTAAAAACTCTTAAAAACAATATATTACCTTTGAGAAATGTTAAAGACTTAATAACACAGTATTCAGCAACATCTGTATTGTTATTTTAGGTCTCCTAATCCCCAACTTGTTGTTATAGTCTCACATTTCTTTGTACAGCATGCATGCATTAGCCCTTAAAACAGACAAATATTGAAAAGACCAGTTTAAGTCTAGCATATTATTGACTTTACTGACGTGATTTGAGCATGATATTGTTCTGTCATAGTAGAAATTTTGAGCAGTAATAGAAACAGAAAATACCAGAACATAGGGCTCATTTTTAAATCCAAGAATTGTGACTGAGTTGCTCAGATGCTACTTCTGTAAACAGATACAGTCCCACTCATTGATAACAGTGACAAGGTATGAATGTGATACTGAACATGTCTTAACCTTGAATGAATCTACTTCTTAGACTCAGAGAAAACCAATTTTATCATCTTAGTCTGAGTCTGACTCCATCTAATCATAATTTCTATGCAGACTGTAAATCTGATTTAAATTATTTGATTTTAACATTCAAGTAACAAATCTGTAAATCTTCTCATGAGAATGAGGAATATCAAAAGTCTCACAGTTGAAGCATTTCATGATTAGACTGAAGTAAAAATGCATCATCTAGATTAATAAACAAAACAGGCTAATTTCCTTGTTTTCATCATGAGCAGATTATACAAGCCAACTTCCTTTTGTGCCTTTCTAATTTTTCCCTTTAAAGCACAGGATTCCAATGATTAGTTTTTGTTTGTTTTTTTTTTTTGGCGTCATACATACACATAATGCATCATCCTCATTTGTCTTGATGTCAGCTGACATCCTGAAAAATTAACTCATTCTCCTTTTTTCCTTTCTAGTAGTAACACTTATTATCTCAGCTAATCTTTTACTTGGTATTTGTCAGTGGACATGTAGCAGCAGGCTGATCTTGGACCCTCAGAAACCTTCTGTAAGCAGTTGAACCACCACATAAATTATAAGAGAAACTATGCAGTTTTCAGTGCATGATCAGGCTTTTAAACCCCATTGTAATTCTGGCAATGAGCCCTTCTTGGACCAGACTTTCCTATTACATAAATATTATTTAACTTTGTGGAAGCGTAAAATTAATTTATACAATTATTATGGTAATTTATTAATATAACCATCATATGACATGTGGCAGAATGTTAGCGTATTGGGTGATCATGTACACAACGTTTTTCACAGAAAATGAAATCTGATTAACTGCACCATCTCACAGTAAAAACAAAAGGCAAATAAACAAAACCTCTTACCTAAATTCATTCTTATTTTGAAATCCAGCCCTGCAACACTTTGTACATGGTAATACTTGCACTCCCATTTTTCACACTGGCAGACAAAGACTGAATGACAGCTTTGAAATCACAAACAAATCTGAATAACCTATGCTATGTGTGTATTTTTTATGTATATAAAAAAAATTAGGTATTATTTCAGTAATAGGGTGTGGGCCTGTCTGTTTAATATAATGAAATTATAAAGACTCAATCCTATCTAAATAATATGGCATTTCTCTGACATTCAAATCCAGTAAATTCATATATGCAAGATGCGTTGTAGACCAATCTGCCTTGTGGAAATGTCAGCCTAATACAAAAGACCAAAGCAAAATATGTAAGCTATGAACCAGGAAACTGTGGAAGTAATAGATAGGCAGTATCTGACAAAATCTACCTAGACATTCAAGGCTAGCAAAACTCTCCACTGAAGTGATAGTAACTTAAGCTGGACATTAATTAGACAAATGGAGAAACGTGTATATTTTATATACGGAAATATCTTCATTTAGACTTGCTATTTTGTGTAAATTCTCTGGAATGTGTGCAGTCAGACTGTAAAATTTACCAAACCACAACACACAATAATGTTATTTGGCAACAGAGAGAAACACATTATTATTTTCAGATGAGCTATTGATGAGGATCTGAACAATATCTTACACCTTCCTATGTTTAGGCTTGGCTGCTTTTACTATGTGAGCATATCTTAGCAACAGTTTATACTCAGCAGAATTTATAATTATTAAAACCTGAGAAAAGCAATGAGGCATGCATTTTAATTGTGGAGTAATGTAACCCTTGGGGAAAATCATACAAGAGAAAATGTAAGACTAATAGATTCATTTTAAAATGTATATTTGCATGTTTTGGTCATGCCCAGGAGACGATAAACTTGCAAAACAGAGAAACAAAAATTTTCATGAGGGCAAATTCAAAACAATTGAATAATAGTAAGTATCGTTAAATATATCTGAATCATAGAATCATAGAATACATAAGGTTGGAAAGGACCTTAAGATCATCAGATTCCAAGCCCCATGCAATGTACAGGCTAAGTAAGTCTGAAAGTAGAATGTAGCTTACATAAATTAGAGATTGTGAAGGAGGAAGGCTGCAGAAATGACTTCTAATTCTGCTGTTTGACATTTTTTTCATCAATATGTTCATTCATTCATCCATTTCTTCCGCCTTTCATCTGATTTTTAGTATCAGTGAGGTCTAATAGTTTTTATTTCACAGAGTGCTGTGATGACTAAGTTATCACATTTAGAGCTCTATGGCATTTACAGATTAGAAGTATTGTACGCTATGCTGACTACTGATTGTGGCATTTACAGAGATATCATAAGAGATTTTTGGAACTTCTGCTTAATATTTATATCGTGCATATACTCAGAACACAGATAAGCTGTGCAAGAAACCTAATTGTAATTTCTTAGCTTTGCAGATCAGAGACAAGGAGTAGAGTGCAAAAGTAACTAAGTAATCTAATGCACATCTCTTTCTGCAATAGGAAATTCAAGTAAAATTTGGATTCTTGGGTTGATGTACAGAAGATCACGGATGTAATGTTGCTCACTTAATGCATTGCTGCCTCTAAGAAAAGGGCATCTGCTTTAAAGATATCTGCTTTTAGTGTAGACTGCGGAATTTAATTTACAGGGGACTTCATCTGAGCAAATGCTCATCCACATGAACACACTACCCAATCAAATTTTAAAAACTGAAACCATTGCCTATTTACCTAGCCTGTTAGGTAGGATAATTTGACACAAATATTGAACAAAATCAAAAGTTCAGTTGCAGACATCAGGAGAAATAGACCCCCTTATGATGGGGAATAGTCAGAAGGAAATACTACTTTTACTCTTCCCAATGTACTAGAGTTTTTAAAATATAGGGAAAAAAAAAAAGAAAGAAGACAATTCTAAAGATAGAAGAAGACTCCTTCCACTGAAATCAGGTAGCTAAGGTAAATAAACCACATAACATATAATAATTGCTAAAGGTTGAACACGATGTTCTTAAAGGTCTTTCCAATCATAGCTGATTCTATGATTCTATTATTCTATGATTTGTTTTTTGAAGAATAACTGTAAATATTGAACGTCATCTCATTTAATAATGCAATCACGAGATCAACAGACTGTTTTCCTCCTCATATAGCAATATCTAGCCGATAGTTTAGGAATATCAATTTTTTCTGGGTAACCAGGCCTGACTGGGAATTCAGCTAATCTTGCAGGGTGTGATGCAGGTAGCCACTGGTATCCTACATTGACACTTCACACTGCTCAGTGAGCATGTTGACTGCACCTGCCATTCCTCACTTTGCTAGCTGCTCTTACCAAATACTGCTACTTAGCCAAAAGTTTCTACTAACCTAGGCCTTCACCAGTGTGTTAGCAGTAGCACATCCAGCAGAGAGGAGACCTAGAACAGTCTCTCAGCTCATGTCAAACTTCCAAACATCTTTCATCTCACAACTTTAGAGCAACAGAGTCTTTGTCTTCACAGAATCACAGAATCACAGAATCCCAAGGGTTGGAAGGGACCTCAAAAGATCATCTAGTCCAACCCCCCTGCAAGAGCAGGGTAACCTACAGTACATCACACAGGAACTTGTCCAGGCGGGCCTTGAATATCTCCAGTGTAGGAGACTCCACAACCCCCCTGGGCAACCTGTTCCAGTGCTCTGTCACTCTTACAGTAAAGAAGTTCTTCCTGATGTTGACGTGGAACTTCCTATGTTCCAGTTTACACCCATTGCCCCTTGTCCTATCACTGGGTATCACTGAAAAAAGCCTAGCTCCATCAACCTGACACCTACCCTTTACATATTTGTAAACATTGATGAGGTCACCCCTCAGTCTCCTCTTCTCCAAGCTAAAGAGACCCAGCTCCCTCAGCCTCTCCTCATAAGGGAGATGTTCCACTCCCTTAATCATCTTTGTGGCTCTGCGCTGGACTCCTTCAAGAAATTCCCCGTCCCTCTTGAACAGAGGGGCCCAGAACTGGACGCAATATTCCAGATGCGGCCTCACCAAGGCTGAGTAGAGGGGGAGGAGAACCTCTCTTGACCTACTAACCACTCCCTTTCTAATGCACCCTAAGATGCCATTTGCCTTCTTGGCCACAAGAGCACATTGCTGGCTCATGGTCATCCTCCTGTCCACCAGGACCCCCAGGTCCCTTTCCCCTTCACTACTTTCCAGCAGGTCAACCCCCAACCTGTACTGGTACATGGGGTTGTTCTTCCCCAGATGCAAGACTCTACACTTGCCCTTGTTAAATTTCATCAAGTTTCTCCCCGCCCAACTCTCCAGCCTGTCCAGGTCTCGCTGAATGGCAGCAAAGTCCTCTGGTGTGTCAGCCACTCCTCCCAGTTTTGTGTCATCAGCAAACTTGCTGAGGGTGCACTCAGTTCCCTCATCCAGGTCATTGATGAAAATATTAAACAGCACCGGTCCCAGCACCGACCCCTGAGGAACTCCGCTAGTCACAGACCTCCAGCTAGATTCTGCGCCATTGACCACAACTCTCTGCCTTCTTCCTTTCAACCAGTTCTCGATCCACCTCACTACTTGATCGTCAAGCCCACACTTCTTTAGCTTATCTATGAGGATGCTGTGGGAGACAGTATCAAATGCCTTACTGAAATCAAGAAAAACTACATCTACCGCTCTACCATCATCCCTCCACCTAGTCACTTCCTCATAGAAGGCTATAAGGTTGGTCATACATGACTTCCCCCTCATAAAACCATGTTGGCTGTTCTTAATGACCCCCTCATCCTTGATATGCCTAGTGATGGAGTCAAGAATAAGTTGTTCCATCATCTTTCCAGGGATGGAGGTAAGGCTGACCGGTCTATAATTACCCGGGTCCTCCTTCTTGCCCTTCTTATAGATTGGTGTGACCTTTGCCATCCGCCAATCCTCAGGCACCTCGCCCGTTTCCCACGACTTACCAAAGATGATGGAGAGTGGCCTAGCAATGACCTCCGCCAGCTCCCTCAGCACCCGTGGGTGCATTCCATCCGGACCCATCGATTTACAGATGTCCAGTTTGCATAGCTGATCCCTAACCCAATCCTCATCTACCAAAGCAAACTCCTCCTTTGTCCTGACTCCTTCCGGGGCTATAGAAATCCGGGGCCCTCGGGGAGAGTCTGCAGGAGTAAAGACAGAGGCAAAGAAGGCATTCAGCACCTCTGCCTTCTTTATATCCTCTGTCTCCAGGGCACCCACTTCGTTCAGCAGTGGGCCTATATTGCCTCTTGTGTTAGTTTTATTTGCTATGCATTTGAAGAAGCCCTTTCTATTGTCTTTAACCCGACTAGCAAGATTGAGTTCCAAGGAGGCCTTAGCTGTCCTAATTGCCTCCCTACATCCTCTAACAACTGTCCTATATTCCTCCCAAGCGGCCAGCCCCTCCTTCCATAATCCATAGATTCTCCTTTTCCACTTAAGTTTGCCCAGCAGCTCCTTGTTTAACCACCCCGGTCTCCTAGATCCCTTACTTGACTTCCTACTCATTGGGACGCTCCGATCCTGAGCTTGGAAGAAGCGGTCCTTGAATGCTAACCTACTATCTTGAGCCCCTTTACCGCCTAGTACACTTTCCCATGAGACTTCCCTTAGCAGTTGACTGAAGAGGCCAAAGTTGGCCCTTCGGAAATCCAGAACTGTGGCTTTGCTAGGTATTCTATTCCTCCCACACAGGATCCTAAACTCCACCATCTCATGGTCACTGCAGCCAAGGCTGCCATTGACCGTCACCACTTCGACCAAACCCTCCTTGTTGGCGAGTACTAAATCTAGCAGCGCTGCTCCCCTAGTTGGTACGTCCACCATTTGCATTAAGAAATTATCATCAATGCACTCGAGGAACCTCCTAGACTGTGAATAACTGGCTGTGTGAGTCTTCCAGCAAATATCGGGGTAGTTAAAGTCCCCCACGACGACTAAGGCATGTAGTCGCGAGGCTACTTCCAGTTGCCTGTAGAAAGCCTCATCAACTCCTTCGTCCTGATCAGGAGGTCTGTAATAGACCCCCACAACTGTATCACCCGTACCAGTCTGCCCCTTGATTCGTACCCACAGACATTCCACTTGCTCCTCGTCCGACCCTGGACAGAACTCAACACATTCTAGTTGCTCTCTCACGTAAAGAGCAACTCCACCACCTCGCTTCGCTGACCTATCTTTCCTAAAAAGGACATAGCCATCCATGACCACATTCCAGTCATGTGAACTGTCCCACCATGTCTCTGTAATTGCCACTAGATCATAACCTTTAGCCTGCACACAGACTTCTAACTCCTCCTGTTTATTCCCCATGCTGCGTGCATTGGTGTACAGGCATTTCAGGGAGCCAGTCCTAGTACCCTTTTTCCCCTGCGGGACAGGGTCTAAAAAGCTATCCTTTCCCACAAGTGAAACAAGAGATTGATAGTCCTCCTTAGCCCGCCATCCTTCAATCCCTAGCATGTTCCTCTTGGGCTTGTCCCCAACAGGCCCAGTTAAACCCCCTCCCCCCTTCCTAACTAGTTTAAAGCCCTGTCAATAAGCCCTGCTAACTCCTGCCCCAAAACCCTTTTTCTTCTCTGGGACTGGTGTATCCCGCCTGTCACCAGCAAACCAGGTGTCCCATACAGCAGCCCGTGACTGAAAAACCCAAACCCCTGCCTTTGGCACCAGTCACGTAGCCATACATTAACCTGCAGAGTCTTCTTATATATCCCTTCACCCTCGCTCTTCCTCTTCATCCTTCCTCTTTCTTTGAAACAGTAACTCTTGCCTTTTCCAGGATTGGAACACGTTGCCTTCAATAAAGTTTATTCACACCTTCATGTTTAAGAACTGGTTATTATTTCAGATTTTTATACTGCATTGCAATTAGGATTTTTTTATTTTTTTCCTTTTTGCATTTAACATATTTTTCAAACACACAAAATAAAAACATAAAATAAATGTGCTTATTGGTTCATTTAATATAAATACCCTTCTCTCTACAAGTTGCTTGCAGAAAGCTCCTCCTCCAAATTCCTCTGGAACCACCTGCCCATTTTTATATTGCGGGGGATTGGATGGACGCATAAGGAGGTGCTGCTTTTTCTCAATGCAAATCTCACAACGGAAAGAGAATAACGATGGATATGGGTCCAATCCAGCTACTTCCATGAAAAATAAAAAGAGGAAGAATATGGTTGTTCTTTTGCCATCTGACAGGAACTTTCAGTGTCTCTAGAACACCTAAGATGAGGTTAAGCTGTGGTGTTTTCTATCTGTGTTACAATAAACATTTTTGTTGTAAAAGCAGAGCTTTGAAAGGCTTTTCCAATTCCTCTGCCAATAAAATCTGTAAAACTGGTAAGATTACCACCAGAGCTATGTCATTGCATAATTTTATTATCAGAGCACTCTAGAATAAAAAAACACCTAAGAAAAAATGAAATAAAGATATCCATTCCTTCAGTACCATAATTCAGTCAGAGATGGAACAGAAAGGCTGGCAGATTCCAAGCTCTGACTCTTTCACAAAGAAGGAATACTCTGAGCAGGTTAACAAGTAGCCTTTTTGGTGCTTTTTTGCAGCTAAAACCAGATTTACCTCCTGGTTTGCTGAACACAATATAACAGTGTTCTATTTACACTTCAGGAGTAACTCCAGAAGCCCTAGGGGAAAAAGACAAAGTTTTCTAGAAGTTTTCAAACGCAACAACAAGAATTAAGCAATATGTGAGGTTTGGGATATTGTTAAAAGGGGTGAAGAGGGAAAATGGGGAAGAGGTCAGTAACTGAAGAGCAGAAGGTTAGAGGCTGCCTGCTCATTTTAGGGATTTGTACTGAGGAAGAGATCAGGCTTGTTTAGCTGGATGACTGATTTCATCTGGGAGATGTGATTTTCTGTGTGCTGGGTAGAAGGAAAGGGAAAATCAGGAATAATTATTTTTGGCAGAATTAGGTAATTCCCAGTCCCAGCCATCTTCGCTTGGTTACCAGCTGTTACTGCTGAAAAGTATTTTGTGTTATACTATTAATTCTCTATTTGTGTTCCTCTACCTGATTTCTATTGCTTTCTCTGTTGCTTTTACTCTAAATTTCCTGTCACTTTGAAATCCTGCTTTGTAAATTATTGCTGCAGCTCTAGAATATTTACAACCCTTATTTTACTGATATTTTTACGCATAGCCATAACTCCTCCTGAATGTATTTCTGGTCTGCAAATGCATAGGTTTTCTTCAGTTCGTATAATTAATCTGCTGCATATTACCTCAAGTTCAGTCTGCTGTTGCAAGCTAGTCTAAGTGACCTGTATAGAGAAAACCAGCAATGAATACAGGCTGAAAAGTTTTTGGTGTCCTTAATAATGTGGTCACACATTATATGGGATACTTGAAAGCAAGTAGAACCATAAAATATTCCAAATAGCCATCAAAATAAATTTGCACCCTACAAACCTTTTATGTCCCAAAGGATCTGATAGCTCAGTGACTAATCTAGTGATACAGTAGGAGAAACCTAATCTCAGAGTCCATGAGGCCAATACTAAACTATTCTGTTTACTCCAATTTAAGCACATATTCAAGTTTGGCTCTCAATTATCCATATTGCAAATGTATTGGTTTGTTCTCTGACTGATCTTGGCACACATGGATTGTTTCTCAAACTGGGAAAATTGGTTTAGAGGTGAGCAGTACACAGCAACAGAGTCAGGCTTGCCAAAAGTTCTGTTAGCTGTGTTTCTCCAAGTATTTCTCTGTAAAAGTCTCCCCATATACTCAGGTTCAGTATTCTAGCAAATTAATTAATGGGAGGATGCTTTGCATCCCTGTATCAAGACGACTGACACCTGACTGATACCTAGTGGCTGAAGTGCACTCTATAGTATCAGAAAAGCATGTAACTTAGCCATGTAAACACAGCAATGCAAAGCATTTTCTAGAACACCTTTCAGGCTATTACACAACAGTTAATTTGATTCAAGTTTAAAATACAGGTATAACTGATTGTATTTTGACATTACTAGTAAAGTATTCCAATCTTTGTTGACCTGTTAGGGCAGGGTCTCTGGCACTTGTCTGTTCCTGTTTTGGCCTAAGCTGCTTTCAGGTTGTACAATCCCCTAGAGATCAAGCAGCTATTGCCAATCTGGAGTAGCTGAAGCCCTGAAAATATCATGTGGAATAAAGGTTTGACACCCCTTGGCTGCCCTCCAACAATGCCTCTAGCAAGCAATAGCCTTTTTTTCAACTGAGGCTGGCAAATTGTACAATTTTTAAACTTTAACTGGGAGCCAACAAGAAGGACACAGCCTGATACAAAACATTGCAAAAGAACCCTAGGTAGATTTATGACTAAGGAGGAAAAAATCCTACTATGAAAATTGTATCAGTCTTAGTGAGGACCATGGGATACTTCCAGCTCATCATAATCCATCATTCCCTCCCCTGGTTCTTCCTGAGGAAATACCAACTCCAAGGAAAAGCAAAGCAAGGAAAGTGTTATTTTCCAAAAAATGGTTAGCAGCATACATTTGTAGCTGATGTTTTTTAGAGTGAATATATCAATTACTGCTTCTTTAATTCTAGGTTTTTATTATTCCTCAGCACTAAACTGGCAGAGCACAAAAGATGTGTAACTTTCATTTCCTGTGAGAGATGCCTAAGGAATGTCTTCCTGTCACCCAAGAATGTAAGCTGCAGAAGAATCCAACAGTGGTACGCCATCTTCATTCAGTTCCGTCTTAAGGAGGAGGTGTAATAAGAGAACACCTCCTTTAATACTGCCTCCTATTCCACTAATTCCTTCATGAAGAAAATGGAAGAACATACGGAATCAAAGTAAAACTTTTGGCTTTGAGCATCTCAGGAAGGGGAGTCCTTGGAAAATAGACTGTTTCACAACAAGGATGGACAAGTAGGAGCTACTTAATCACTTGAAAACATTACATTATTCTACGGATGGAGTGAAATAAAAAGACCCCTGTGGAGGGTTTAATGTAAATACTTTTAGCTGTGGAGGGCTTCATGTTAATATCTTAAGTAGATGGGATCTACCTCCCTATACCCTTCTTCAAAAACACACTTACCTATTTCTGTGGCCCATGCAGAGTATTTTGTCATTTGTATTGGCAGGTCTGCACTTTAGGTGCATGCTAAGTGCTTATGTTGTCATTATACATTATCTCTTTGTGTTCCTCCAGATCCTGGACAAATTACCTGACCTTTGTACTTCAAATACAGCATAGTCAGAGACATACCCTAAAATTTAAGAGGCAGTTAATTACAGGATAATTGGGGATTTCTGAGATATAAATAGAAGTAGACATTGCAAAAAATTATATATTAGTTACTTTTTGAAACACTGTGCCTTACAAACCAAAGCCAACCAGAATAGTCAGTCAGTTTACACATACATTGCTAGTATGACCTTAAATAGAAGCTTAAGATAGAAATTGCTTACCCCTTCTTACAGCCACCATGACTGAGAGATGCATTTTAAATGTTATGTCATTGGTTCCGTCCTTTGGGCTACCTCACCCTAAATTCCTTTCTGGCACAGAGGAAACTAGATTGACATTTCTTGATGAAATTTAACAAGGGCAAGTGTAGAGTCTTGCATCTGGGGAAGAACAACCCCATGTACCAGTACAGGTTGGGGGTTGACCTGCTGGAAAGTAGTGAAGGGGAAAGGGACCTGGGGGTCCTGGTGGATAGGAGGATGACCATGAGCCAGCAATGTGCTCTTGTGGCCAAGAAGGCAAATGGCATCTTAGGGTGCATTAGAAAGGGAGTGGTTAGTAGGTCAAGAGAGGTTCTCCTCCCCCTCTACTCAGCCTTGGTGAGGCCGCATCTGGAATATTGCGTCCAGTTCTGGGCCCCTCTGTTCAAGAAGGACAGGGAATTGCTTGAAGGAGTCCAGCGCAGAGCCACAAAGATGATTAAGGGAGTGGAACATCTCCCTTATGAGGAGAGGCTGAGGGAGCTGGGTCGCTTTAGCTTGCAAAAGAGGAGACTGAGGGGTGACCTCATCAATGTTTACAAATATGTGAAGGGTAGGTGTCAGGATGATGGAGCTAGGCTTTTTTCAGTGATATCCAGTGATAGGACAAGGGGCAATGGGTGTAAACTGGAACATAGGAAGTTCCACGTTAACATCAGGAAGAACTTCTTTACTGTAAGAGTGACAGAGCACTGGAACAGGCTGCCCAGGGGGGTTGTGGAGTCTCCTACACTGGAGATATTCAAGGTCCGCCTGGACAAGTTCCTGTGTGATGTACTGTAGGTTACCCTGCTCTTGTGGAGGGGTTGGACTAGATGATCTTTTTAGGTCCCTTCCAACCCTTGGGATTCTGTGATTCTGTGATTCTGTGACATGTGAAAAAATAAATGTCTGCTCACAGGTTGTTAGTAAGTCTGCTATGCTACTAAAAATATTTTCAAGCAACTTCTGTGAACAAATTCCCAACCTTTTTTCACATATATCACAGGAATTGACATTTCACTTTGTCTCTGTCTGTGACAAGACCAATGCAGAGTAAGTTTACTTTTCCCTGTCTTTAATATCTGAATCTGAGCGCTGACACACATAAAGATAGCAGTTTGTTTGCTTTTTTAGATACTTTTCTGCTGTCAGACACTGAAGGACCAAGATGCTTACCTGCTTTTACAATCAAGGTCTCTGGATGTGTTGTACAAATCAACTTCTAAAGTACAGTGTGCACTTATAGATTTGAATGTGACACCAGGAAAAAAAAAGTATGTTAGAGGCTCATTGCAATAACTGTTTATGTTATTCAGTTAAAAGCCTTTTTCTTAAACGGTAGGTTAAAGTTTAAAACACTGCAACACTACAGTTAAATGACATTATCAGCTTTTCAACAGTGACACCAAAAACAGATTATGATTTGAAACCTGACCCTATCCCACATGTTTGGTAGAAGTGGAAAAATGTCTCTATGTGGAACATCTGTGACTGGCCTTCTGTTTGCTTTGATTTTTTAAGCGCATTTCAGAGCCTTATTGGCACTTGTTAATATGTTTTATATAAGAAAGTACAGATTCTTTGACATTTTTCCAAACACTGTATTATGAGTAAGCACTTAAATACAGTGAGTGTGGACAGGCCTGAGTTGTATTTATCAGCTGAGACATGTAATTTCTTAGCACTTGTACTTTATACTAGTTGCACTTGCCAGTTTCTTGTATGGATATGATCATTCAATGCAAGACTGTGTCCCTGAAGCTAAATTGGAAGCTGAATACTACTGTGCTTATTGGGGCATGTAGGCATCATGGACAAGATTTCAAAGTGTGTTGACATAAAAATGCACTGTTTCAACATAGTGTATTGGTCTAGCATGAAGAACAATAATCTAATCAGAGCATGTACTTATCAGTTTGGGTACAAGATAAATTATTCAAACATTCCTGTTAATTGACAGACAGTTTAATAATTTTAATTTGAAGTCTCCCTTGGTGGTGGATGAAATTAAGGATGAAATTAAAAAGTTATATTGAGTTGAATGATATACCAGACTTCACCACACATGAGCACCCACAATGGGAATTTTCTAAAGGGATTATTACAGGAAGGTTAATTAGCATTTCATCTGGGTAAATGGTAACATATGAGCTAAGGCAAACCTATATAAAATATTGAAAAAGAAAACAAAGAAAATGTAAAAAAACCTCTGAAACAAACAAAAAAAAAAAAACCAAAACCTGCATAAAAAAGAGTTTATTAAGTAAATAACATGGATAAAAAATCATTATATTGCTTATTAATTAAAAAGGAGGCATTTTCTTACATACTCAAAGCAAATACAATTTTGATTTAGGAAGTTCAGGGAAAAAGCTACTGATGTATGTATTTCCAGAAAGAAATCATGGAATTAAGCCATTATGAAGAATCCACAACCAATCCTCAGAGTTACAATTATAAAAAATGAGCTTCATTTTTCAGTAAGTCTTAACATGTAATTATCAGATCTTCATAAAGCTAGATCCATTAGTCATGTTTAAAACTTAAGACATTAGATTTTAAGTGTTGAAACCATGAATTTAAAAGATATGATTACATGAGAAAGTAAGTCCTGATTTTCTTGTCATTTAGTGAATAAAAATGTGTTTTTAGACTTAAAAAAATCTCATTCACTGAATAGGACCCTATCTGCTTCTAGCAGATTACCAGTACAGCACAAATGTCTTAAGATTACTCAGAAGGATATTGCAATTCAGAACATGGAAGATCACCTAATGAATAACCAACCCAACTAGAATGTTGCCGAATTCATGACAGATGAAACATTGTTTTTAAATATTTAATAATGGGCTATCACAGCTCTTTTTTTCTCCCCTTTTCCAATCAAGTTACTGCACTCAGGCTTTAAATATGTTTTGCAAAGTTCAAGGACCAGACAAAGACATCTTGTCATGAACACAGGTAATACTACCTATTCACTGCAGACTCTCCTGAGCTTTGTCTATAGGCTCAGGAGTGGTAAATATACTCCACTGTTACAGTACAGATACCAATTGACTGAAGTTGCAAACTGCACCAAGTAAATACATATAGCGAGGTCTTCAAACAGGAACATCTGCTCCAGGTGCTATGGGAAAACAGCCAAGAGACAAAGGCATATCCAGGAGAATGAGTGCTGAAAATAGTTTGTCAGTGTGAGTTTTCTAAGAAGCAGAGGTGCCCTTTCTTTCTGGTCTCTTCCTGAAGAACAGAATGATCTGATTTACATTTATTCCAAAATAAACTCCAGGTAAAAAAAAAAAAAAAAAAAAAAAAAAAAGCAAACCAAAAAGCCCCCTGCAAAAAAACAGGCCAAAAATAAATCAGACTGCAAAAATAACAAGGGTCTTCTTAGGCTGTAAACTAGATTTAATCTTTATCAGAATTTTAGTAAAAAAAATATTTTGTAGGCTTTTAGAAACAATTTAAAATTCTATTAATGTTGTTGTACTATTTCCATTTCTTTAAATAGCATTTCCAAGCAGGAAATTCTTCCCAAGCAGGGATGAATAAAAAAGTCATATTTGAACTAGTCTGCCCCAAACTCAGAAGAAACAATTAACTTTCACACCTCATTACTACCCCAGCATTCTTGGATTTAGATTTCTTTTTTTTCTTTTTTTTTTTTTTTTCTGTGTTTATCATCTGTCTTCTTAGGTATCCAGAAAATATCTGAAGTAGCGATGAAACTTCTTGTGGCCTCCAAGGGATATTAAAAGTGAGCTAATTAATGGGGAGGAAGTTTTATCAACACAAAATCCATTCTGGGTTACTTTAAGGTCTACCTGAAACATAACAAAATACAGGTCTTCCAGGAATTTACATGTATAATAGCTCTTTATGTAATTGGTGCTGTTTTCCCTGCATGTTTGTATGTCATGTACATAAGGAAATATGTCATGTTCCCTATGTACATGAATACAGATAAAATTTCTGTGAAAACCACAGAACTATTGCCACCCATCAGCAGTGTGGAATGTAAGTAAGAGAAAGAACACTAATGGAATGAGAAACAGTACATTTCTGCTCTCATTTCCTGTACAGATGAAGAGATACTCTTACATTTGGAGAGCTCAGACATTCTAATCTCAGGGGATGGGAGAAGCCAATTGCTTAACCCTCAATCATCCTCTCCATTGCCAATAAATTGAGATTACATCAAGAGAGAATATCCACGGTAGTGTTCTCCTTGTGTTTAGAAATCTATCATCACCATCAGAGAGTCAGTGGGAATTTGTATAGCAGGTTTTGTGTTATTAGAATGGATATAAAATCTTCTTCCTGCAGGTGGCGTTTTGAATGAACATTATTTTGTTTGTTTCTAGAGAAGAACTGATAGAGCATCTAGTTTAGAAAATATTATGTATCAGAATTCTGATTGTGTTGAACTGAAAATAAAACAAAACAAAACCCAAAACCCTAGCAGAAATATCCCTCCCTACAAAATATGCAAAGCAATTAAAATTAGAATAATTTAAATTTATTTACTTATTTTTATATTTGCAATTATCTTCTGTACATCAAACAGCTTTCCTCATTAACACTGTTTACTAGGGCATCCTCCTACTTCTCTTCATGTCTGTAATATAAAGACCACCTCTTCATCAGATTCACAAAACTTTACGTGAGATTTCCATGTTGTAGAACATGACAGGAACTGAGGCAGGTTTTCTCAGGCCTGTGGTTTATATTTATATATGCCTGGGCAATTACTGACTGGTTTATAGTTATCTTTAAAGTCATTTGATCTCCAGATGTATTAAGAGAAATAAAAATAAAAGCATATTATTCACATCCACTGAAGTAGACAACACAACTGCACATATTTAGAAAATAAATAGCTAAAGGAATGAGATAAAAAATGGCCATAACTTTTGTATGCTAACTTTAAAAAAACAATGGCTTTCTTGCAATCCATTCCTAATTCATCTCATTTGCTGTATTTCCCTTCTAAATCATCTCAGAAAAGATTTTGCTTTAAGTGTTATCTCCACTAAGGATATGGATACAAGCTTTTTTTTTGGGGTGAAGCCTATAACTTTCATGCAGTCTTTCTGGTGAAATCTTCCAGTGTTTTCCAAAGAGTTTTGGAGATTCTTTTCCTCAGACTTATTTTTTTTTTCCCCTCCTTGTTTGCTCTGTGCAAAGTTTAGCTAATCATAGAATCATAGAATAGTTAGGGTTGGAAAGGACCTCAAGATCATCTGGTTCCAACCCCCCTCCCATGGGCAGGGACACCTCACACTAAACCATCCCACACAAGGCTTCATCCAACCTGGCCTTGAACATTGCCAGGAATGGAGCATTCACAGCCTCCCTGGGCATCGATTCTAGTGCCTCACCACCCTAACAGGAAAGAATTTCCTCCTTATATCCAATCTAAACTTCCCCTGTTTTAAGTTTGAACCCGTTACCCCTTGTCCTATCACTACAGTCCCTAGTGAAGAGTCCATCCCCAGCATCCCTATAGGCTCCCTTCAGATACTGGAAGGCTACTGTGATGTCTCCATACAGCCTTCTCTTCTCCAGGAGGAACAACCCCAACTTTCTCAGTCTCTCTTCATACTGGAAGTGCTCCAGTCCCCTGATCATCCTCATGGTCCTCCTCTGGACTTGTTCCAACAGTTCCATGTCCTTTTTATGTTGAGGACACCAGAACTGCACACAATACTCCAGGTGAGGTCTCACGCAAGCAGAGTAGAGGGGCAGGATCACCTCCTTTGTCCTGCTGGTCACACTCCTTTTGATGCAGCCAAGGATACGGTTGGCTTTCTGGGCTGCGAGTGCACACTGCCGGCCATGTTAATTTTCTCATTGACCAACACCCCCAAGTCCTTCTCCGCAGGGCTGCTCTGAACCTCTTCTTTGCCTAACCTGTAGCTGTGCCTGGGATTGCTCCGACCGAGGTGTAGGACCTTACACTTGTCATGGTTGAACTTCATAAGGTTGGCATCAGCCCACCTCACAAGCGTGTCAAGGTCCCTCTGGATGGCATCCCTTCCATCCAGCGTATCAACCAAACCACACAGCTTGGTGTCATCAGCAAACTTGCTGAGGGTGCACTCAATCCCACTGTCCATGTCAGTGACAAAGATGTTGAACAAGACTGGTCCCAACACTGATCCCTGAGGGACACCACTCATTACTGGTCTCCAGCTGGATGTTGACCCATTGGCCATGACTCTTTGTGTGCAGCCATCCAGCCAGTTCTTTATCCACTGAGTGGTCCATCCATCAAATTGATGTCTCTCTGATTTAGAGAAAAGGATGTTGTCTGGTACAGTGTCGAACGCTTTGCACGAGTCCAGGTAGATGACATCAACTGCTCTACTCTTGTCCATCAGTTCCGTAGCCCCATCACAGAAGGCAAATTGGTCAGGCAGGATTTCCCCTTAAATAAACATGTCATATTTTGAGACCTGGTATCGCTTTGTGTACTGGTGTACTGGACTGGCTAACTAGCAACCACACTATTGAAAAGCACAGCTGAAAGAAGCTAAGCAACAACACTTTTACTGAAAAAGAATTACTTTATACACTCTTTGTCCCTCTCCAGGTGTTTTTTTTCCTTTTAAAACAGCACTCAACCATACAGTTTCCCACACCCAACCATCTGTTTAATCCATATACTGGTCAAATTCAATCAGTTAAACAGGCAAACGGTTCACATTTGAGTGTAAAAGTGTTTTATTTTAAATTTGGGCTTTAATACATGATATACTTCATCAACACTAGGCCACTGAAGATGAACAACAGACCACTAAATATATGAATACTTATGTCCAGTATCACACCTTAAAAGCTAAAAATTCAAGACAAGATAGTGCATCTTGTGCCAGTTTTTCTACTATATGATTCATCTTCTGAACTGTTCTACATAAATCTATATAATAATGTCATTTATTTCAATAGCAGGTTATGTTGCTTAATGTAATATTCTGAGACTAAATTACACTGTAAGAGCTATAATGGAGTTAAAATTAGCTGGGTGTGACAATTTTCCAGTTTCCAACTTTTTTTTTTTTTTCACTTAAATTTACTGCATCAACTAGATAAATGGTAGATTACAGAAGTTTTAAACCACATTCACTATGAAAAGAAAGCATTTTAGTTGCAGGGAGTGCCTCCCTTTGAAATTCTGAAGTTTACAACAGGAGGGACTGAAAACAATAATTTTTAGTGAAATTACAGTTTCCTCCCTTTAACAAATAGCTAAATGATCAGAGCACTCAGCTAGAATATAGAAGTCCTTCTGCTACTTATATTCACTGCCTAAAGTGAATTAAACTACAGATAGAAAACAGACTAGTTTTCAGTGTACTGTACAAGGACTACATTTATGATAGGTTTTCTTGAAAAGACTATGATGAGGCAGCAGAGGAGAACAGGGAAAGCCTGTCTTACTTGTCCCAGCTGTGGCTGCCTGCTGGGACCTTCTGGAAAAGGGAAAACTGGTTCCTTTCACCAGTATAGCTGAACATGGCCATCTGGGGAAAAAGTGTGGAGTACCAACTGTGGGCAGGAAGGAAATAAGACCACCACCAAGTAGAGAGATAGCAATAGAAATAAACAATGGAAGCTCCTGAGAGAAAGAGCATTTGCCTGAAACAGAGCTGACTCAAAGACGAGCTGCTGACATGCCAGCAATGCGATCCACAGCGAGTTTGGTTTGGCTCAGGAAGACATTTAAATCTTCTGAGCTGTAAAGCAAGGCTGAGAGAAAGGGTTTATTGCTACTTAATGTTTCTACCACTAATATATTGGAAGCTGTTGCTAAGTGTTCTCTGATGATGACTACATCATTTCCAATATCTTTTCCGAATGTTTATAGCAAAAAACATTTTCCCCCATCAGAATTCATGTTTACCTAAATTCTTAAACTTACAT
Source organism: Lathamus discolor (assembly GCF_037157495.1). Taxonomy (NCBI): domain Eukaryota; kingdom Metazoa; phylum Chordata; class Aves; order Psittaciformes; family Psittacidae; genus Lathamus; species Lathamus discolor. The sequence goes on along the minus strand of NC_088887.1, from coordinate 90,155,183 downwards.
CTGTGATCTGCCATAGCTATACATTTTTTTAAAGTCTTCTGACAAATCTCAAATGACTTAACCAGCTGTTTAGAGATGGTGGGACTCTGTCTGATCACTGAATTTGTAATATTAGATGTATCAGTCGTAATGGTTTCTAAAGACATTTATGTTCTGCATCTAACTCTAAAGGAATTGTACCTGACTTTCGTTTCCCAAAACTAAGGTGTTTTTTTTGTTTGTTTGTTTATTAACTTTTTTAAGCTCTGAAACAAAGTATTTGTAAAAGAATCTAGATCTCAAAAAGCTCTGACCCCAGTTATGAAAAAAAACCCGTCTGTTTTCTGTTCATATATAGTCTGGGTTTACATCACTCTTCAAGATCAAATAACTTCCTGGTGAATCACTCTATAGCATATACTGACACTTAGTTTTGACCTAGCACATGAGTTCAAACGTAATTTTTTTTTCCTTAAGTTCTCCTTGAAAATGCTTAACCGTTATTGATAAACATTGTTTCCTGTGTCAGTTTTTATATCAGTGTAGAGAAAACACTGGAAAAACTGGGCTTTATTTCATTACTTTTTTTATACCATTCCTTTATTTGCAGTGAGGGTGATCAAATATTTTGAGAGGTTTTCCAGGGAGACTGTGGGATCTGCAGCACTCATGGGTCTGTGCAACCTCATTCAACTAACTCTTCTTACATGAAGGAGATGGAACAGATGGTCTCCAGAGGTCCCTTCTATCCAGAAGTATTCTATAATTCTATAACCCTCTTGGTTACCCCTGTTGCTGAGTTTGTTAAAATTGTTCTGATCTTTCTTGACAAAAGAACAATTTAATTATGAAGCACGTAAGTATGATTCTTCTTTTTATTTACCCTATCATCTTCTCCTTGAATAAGTTAAATATAACTTCAATAAAACTTAATATGCATTTCTTGAGGCTGTCAATTTCGTGTATTATGGAGAAGACTGTTCAAATTTATCATTGTCCACTGTTGCTCTGTCACAGATCTCTATTACATTTATCAGAGTATCATAAAAACTTTATTATCCAACAGCTTTTGTATTGTTTTCTTAAGTGAAATTGAATAGCAAATTAAAGTGAGTTCCTTCCTCTGTTGCAATTTTAATGAGACCTAATCAAAACAAGTCATTTTGCACGATAAGCTAAACAAATGATGGGCAAAAAATTGCAGTAATTACTGATAAAATGTCTTCATTATTATCAGCTAATTCACTTTGACAGTATACCAAATAATATATAATTGAATGTTCTAAGTTGTTTTAGAGTTTATTATTATTTTGTCTAATGGACATTATTTTGTTGTAGTACTTTTGAGTATACTGCTGTCTTCTACACATAAATACATTAGATTTGTAATTTACATTAATTCATCTATAAATTTCAAGCAGTTTACTAAGTTTTAATTGTGCACTTCAGTATTCTAAAATGGCTGTGATTTTGTGTGTTCTTGTATTTTAATTAACTAGATTCAGCAGCTAGAAGTTCAAATTGTCCTGTTTTCAGACTTTAATCAGGTTTAGAATTTGATTCCCCAATGTGTTTCATTTGTCAGCATAACAATTTTCACTCCTAGATATGTAGGTAACCATAATGAAATTCAGTTCAGAAGTGTGACTTATTTTTCACTTATTAAAAGGTTATAATTTGTGATAAATCACAAGCATTTCATCTCCAAAATGAGAAGACTTTTGAATCAGCAAAACAGGGCAACAGAAGGATAGTTTTTCATGGAATCTGCTAGGTGCAGCTGTGTTGGCAGGTATATTCAGCTCAAAGAACAGTAGATTCATGCGGGCTGAATTGAAAACATTTCAGAGATCTTAACAAATCTCTTTGAAATGCAGAGTCAGCTGAAGTATTTTATGACATAAATATGCAAGACATTAGGTCTGGAAGAAATATATTTAAAAATACTTGAAGAAGAAATGTAGGTTTTATAAATTTTAGTGAAATTATCTAATTATGGTAAATGCTTGTAAGTATTTTTTGTCACATTTTTATTCTACTGAAAGAGGAGAAAGGAAGGAAATTATGAAGGTGCAAAGCTCAGGAGAAAAAATGTGTAGGCTGAGATAACATTATTAGGTTCTTTTAACTACCTTTGGAAAAGAAACATAGACTCACCAGGAGATGAAATTCCTGGAGTCAGCTTCTTTCATTATCTGAAGATATTTGTAACCATATCTTTCATTTCATGGGTATTTGCTAGCAGGAGAAATTTCCTAGCTCTTTGTTTTCGATGAAGATGCACTCTGCTTGAATAGACATTCACTGAAGCAAAGACTGAGCTCAGCTCTTCCAGCTCCTGAATACACTGCAGTGCTCCAAGTTTCATTATCAGGAATGCATTTTACACCAACAGAAAATTTCCTAAGGAAAAATAAGAACGGCTGTTCTTACAGCACTGCTTCCTCTGGTGGTTTGACATTTATTCTTCTTCAGTGGCTGCAGAACAGCTCCCTGTTATTGAAAGAAATGTATAAATGTATATTTCTAGTGTGAAGTATTTGAGTTCCTGTTAGTATTTAAGTGGAATACCCAAACTAAAAGTAAAAAATACCGTAGTCTGTGAAGGTTATCTATATTGGCTATACTAGCTCAGTTGCCTATAAACTGAGAAATGAGACTAGAAGTAGGTTGAAGAGAGATGTTAGTGTGTGTATGGTCTTTAAAAAGTGAATAGTACAGGATCAATTAGTTTTATTAGTTCAGTTTTGTTGTCCTTTTCCTTATAGCCATCTTTTGGTTGGTTAAAAATAGAATGACCTTTGATGAGATTGCACTCTAGATGCAGATATTTAGATGCAAGGGTCTAAAATATATGCATCTAAATGGAGAGCAGGTGATGAAACTCTTGTTGTCAATGAAGCTTTTCTGCTCACAGAATGTAGATGTCTGCTACTGCACAAGATCATCAGCCTCCTAGACTTCCCTGACAGGACCAATTCAGGAACCAATCATGGCCAGGTGGTGACACTTGAGATGCCTTAAGATACTATACCTGTCTTTCTATTTTTGTTCCAGAAACATGCAGATTTTCTGTAGGTCTGGTGTCATGTTTGTGAGCCCCATAAGGATGACCTATGGCACCTTAGCTGGCATTATACGCCTCTATTTAGACAACTAAATCCTGTCCAAAATATTTTGTGAAATTATTTCAGCAAGAACTGATACTCAGTTGCAGTATTTTGTTCCCCATTTAAGTAATTTTGATTTAAAAATACCCAAACCATTGACAGTAAAATTGAAACAGTATCCCAACTTTTATGTGAAAGAATGCAGATTTTGTGCGAATGCAATATTATACGTCATCATTTACATCAAGTAATATTGGTGCTCAGAAAATTATTTAATAAATCACATATGATCTGTGACAATACAGCACTGAACATATCCCCTACCTATATGAGATAGCATTTTCTGATCTAAAAAGCTGCAATGAATTCAGTATAATTTTGAATTAAATGTTGATTATCTATAGCCTGGCCTATACTTAAATATCTTTATTAATAATAATTACATATTTTTTTTTCTCTTGCATTGGATTAAAAGAACTTAAACTTTCTGTAAGGCTGTCAATCTCAGTGTGTCCATATACACGAAAAAAGTTACTCTAAGAAAACCTTAAGCTGCAAAAATCTTTCTATAGCAATGAATTAAAAGTTTGATTCTGCTTCCTATAAAACTGCTTATTTAGTTTTATTTATTTAACTTGTTTCTCACCTTGGTAATATGTATGAGAGTTTTAGAGAGTAGACTTTCTCTTGAACTCCAAACTTCCCTCTTGGGCCACAGAATGTTTGAAGGTGTGATAGTAACATCTTTATCATAATTAGGCCAATTGTGCAACATATGTAGATGACAAGAAGAGTTATAGCAGTCACTTGAGAGCTTCTACTAATAAATATAGGCTTTAATACTATGTGACTTTTTTTTTTAAGGGATAGCTTACAAACTGAAAAAAACAAACAAATAAAACAAAACAAACAAACAAACAAACAAACAAAACAACCCAAAAGTAGAACAGTTCTGGCATTAAAAGTAAGGCAAATAGCATCAAAATATTTCCCGTGTGCCAGCAAATTTTCTTTTGACATAGTTTAAGATATTAGACTCCCAATCTGGTAAAATAAGCTGAGTCACTAGAAGATATGCATGTTGTACAAAAAGAAAAACTTCCAGGAAATTAATTCACGTACTTGCATCTTGAGCATCCTCACTGCTTAGATTTTTACCTTAATCATAGCTCTGGTCTGGATTGCTTCCAATAGCTTTCTCTAAAACAAATCTGTCTTTTATAATATTCCTGAGGTACAACTAATCTCTAGGTGAGGTGTGGAAAGTTATGACCGTGACTGTCTCAAACAGTGTAGACAGAAGTCAGTTTACACACCTTGGTCTCAGGTGCAAGGACTAGTGTCTGACTTATTTTTAGGTAGCTACAGAGTCGTAATTTCCCTTATCCATAGTAAACAGACAGAGCATACCTGACATCAGAGATTAGGATGAAGTGATTCAGAAAATGAGAAGTTGCGAGTCTATTTTCAAATTTTCAGTAGTGTAGAATCTTCATCTTTTATACAGTATGGTCTGTGTTCAGGACATTTCTGCATTTTCCATTAAATAATTAGTGGATAAATAAAAAAACAGAATGCTGAGACTGAAAGGCAAAAGCCAGAATTCCCCACTCATACCTGAGTTCAGAAGAAGCTTGGTCTTGCTTTTACCCTTTTTCCAGTCAAGGCCCCATGAATTTTGTATACTTTTCTGTCTAGTACACTGGAACACATTTAATAGGAGGGATGAAGGCACCACAAACGTGCATCTTTTAATCAAAGAAGCCTGATGATGACCCTTGAAAACTATTTTCCTTTGCTCTTCAAAATGCCATTGATCTCTAACAAAAGGGATTACTTCAGTAATTATTAATTAACTGTTTAATATAAATATTAAACAGTTCTCTAACAAAAGGGATTACTTCAGTAATTATTAATACTGAATCTTAACATAATAGTAACTGAAACTTCAGTGCAAGTCTGAAATGGCATATAAAGGCCCTGGTAGTATAATACCTCAGACGTTTTACTGCCTTGACAGTGATGGGTTCTGTATTACTTTTTATGTTCTTTCTTTGGACTGAGCTGCTTTGAGCTTGTAGTAAAAAGTCCTTAGTGACCAGTTGTTTATAGCTTGAGTGTTGTAAATGAAGCCATGGGAGAACTATATTGGTAAATGTCTGATGCCCCTAGGCAGTCAACTCATAACAAAGAATAGCCCTTTCTGTCAGCTGGGACTGGGCAGGCTGTTGTACAGATTTCACACTTTAGCAGGGAGCCAAAAAGAAGGAAGCAGATTGGTGAAGGAAAACTTAAAGCTGTGTGTTTGAAAATTTAAGAGTGTGTGATAAAAGCTGACATAACCAGAACAAGCCTCTACTATGAGCACAATACTTCTAGCAAGAAACAGGGTGCAACCCTAGACACCTGATCACACTCAAGGAAAATCAATTGTGTCAAGTCTGGGATTCAGAAGAATGTTAGCTGGGTGAGCATAGCACCATAGCAAAGGGGGAGATACGAGGATGTTTTACATAGCAGCTTTAGCCATTTTGTTAGTGAAGCTTTTCCATATTAATTTGATAATGTTGACTATTACACTGTTAAAATGTTAATTGGATGAACAAGCAGTTCTTGTTTCTATGTGTCTGATAGGTTCCCTTTTGCCCATGACAAGGGAGTGCAACCTCAGAACACAGATTATTCATGGACACAGACATATTTATTTTTTCAGTTTCTAGATACCATTGTGGTTTAAATAGGACTTGGGAGCCCCATTGTTTATATAGGCCGGTTTTAGCAAAAGCAAAGAATAAACATAGATACCAAAGAAATGTATATTTTAATAACAGAGGAATCTTCTATCATCAGGCACCTCTGAAGGTAATACTCGCTGTGTGATTTTTTTTGTGCTGCAATTTCTGTCCAAGTCCTACTTTGGACTGATCTTTAATTTAAAATTAATTTTGTTTTCAAATTGACACTTCATAATTGGTGAAGTATACCAGAGTATTCAGAGGTGAAACAATTGGATGTCACAGACTGGATCCTGTTCAAATTTGGTTTTGGGACTGGTCCCAAGCTGCAACGTTACTCAACAGTTGTTTGGGAGAGTGCTTACTCAGCCAGATACTGCCCTAGGGCCCCCCGAAACAATTTGACTTAATAAACAAGCAGATACTTGGAATGCTCCTTCACACTCTCTAAATCACTACTGTGTATGTAATCCATGTATTTGCATTTGGCAGTTGCCAGGGAACAAGGGAGGGGGCTCAAGAAGAAATTAGAGAGCACAGCTTCAGTATTTTTCTCTCCTAGCTAAATGCCATATTCATGACATAAAAGAAATGCTTTCATGACTGTTCACCTTCTGGTCAAATGAATATAAACTTTTGATTAAAAGCTTCAGCAAAATGTGTACACTTGTATAGACTAAGTTAGAACCTGTACCTCATTAATTTTATTTAATTTGAATTCTTAGTATGCATCTATGATTATGCATAAAGTTCTTCCTAAATTCTTGGTTTTAACTCGACTCAGTAAAACACAAGTGTGTTAGGACAGTGTAAGCACACCTCTGGGTTGTGTAACCTTAAATTACAGAATGAAGGGGCTATTAGCCATATCAAGAGGTCATCTAGTCCATCCATCTGCCCTAAGACAGGATCATTTATGCCTATGTTATGCCTGACAGATATGTGTCAAAATGGTTCTTGAGGACTTTGAGTGACAGAAGCTCCATAGCTTATCCAGGCAATCTATTCCAGCTTTCCAGTTATCTTTACCACTGAAAGCTATGAGATTTCTGTGTGGTTTTGTTGGTTTCCCTAATACATGACATAATTATTTTAATGGTAATTTAAAGCATATTTTTCCCGTCTTATTTACTATTACATGTGAATAATATGTAAAAATATATATATATAATATGCAAAATATGTGAATATATTCAAATATTTATAAATGAAAATACTGTGAAGTTTCCCTTCTAGAAATCAGTGTCATTTCAGATGTGTCAGTACTTCATCCTGCAAATACTACATTTTGTCTTTTGGTCCCAGAAGAATTGTTATTACGAACTTCAAGAAGGATTGGTCTGGTCTGCTGTAGATCTGCATGTAACTTAAGTACCTAAGCGTTTTTTCACAGACTGGAAGACAGAAAGCAGTTGTATTGGGTGAAGAAGCCCAAGTGCGGGCAGCAGGCGCAGCAGGCTGACCTCTATGAGGAGAGGTCAGGGCTGCCGTGTGCAAGACGCAGCTGGTTCCAGCAGGCTCCAACAAGCCCACCACAGGACACCATAAGCTAAACCTTGCAGACAAGATAGTGGCACCTCAGTGAAAATATAATTAATAAAGATTAGAAATACTGCACAGCAGAGGAGAGAGTGAGGAAAAAAGAGTTTTCAACAAGCTCATCAAGATGGTGGGCATAAGGTTAGTAAGAATATAGTTAGTAGATTAGCATTTATGTATAGAGTGTATATGTGTAGATGACATGAGGTTCTTCATCCTCTGCTTGGGGCTCTGTTGAACTCCAGGAACTATCCTTCAGCTGAGATTCAGACTTGAGGAATTAACAAAATTTTTCAGCATTAGGAAAGATAATTTCTCTTAATAAAGAAAAGAATTATTGTGAGTCCTCTGATGAAAAATAACAGCAACAAATAATTTTTGTTGTTACTGGTTTAATTTTAGATGAAATATCAGATAGACTTCCTGTAGAAAATATTAGGCATGCGGTATTTAATCTTCAGAATTACGCAGTTCAACCTGACCACAAAAGATGTGTATGAAGAAACAGGAAACATACTGATGATGCATAAAGTGTAGCTTTCAACGCTTACTAGGCACTTGTATGCACAGTCTTGTGTTTATTTTACTTAAAAATATCTATCTATGCATTAGCCATTTATTTTATGTGCATGATTATGTGTATTAATTTGCATTCCTTTTCAGATGTACTTTGTGGTCTGATTATGAAAACTTTGTCAGAAAAGATCAGTAAGAAAAGTCTATGCCGATAAAGATAGCAGAAAATATTTTGGAGAAAAAAAGAAGCAGAGAACAGTATTGATTGAAATTGAATGGAATTAAAAAACAAAACAGAGATAGGGAGAGAGAGGACACATGGGAAATGTAAAGCATTCTAAAGAAAATTAATATTATGCTGAGGCCTATATGTGTCCTCTTTCTGGATATATATTGTGATCAAGAAATAACTGAGCAAATGAATAAACAGCATACTGTGTGAAAACAGAAATAAAGAGAAAGAAAGAGCTAACTGCAATGCATTAAATGTAAAGAAAAAGGGACAGTTGGAATGACTGCAGAGCAAAGTGAAAAAAATAGAATCATAAAATAGCATAAAAATAAACAAAAAAAGGAATATTTGAAAGAAAGAAACTTTCACAGAGGCTGAGAAAAAGTAAAAATACTTCAAGTACGGGAAGAAAAGAGGTCACTGAGACTGCAAAGCATGTAAGAAGTATCCAATTCATTTGCCCTGTGTAACATCCTTCAGGTACAACTAATCTGCAGGTGAGCCAGGGCAAGACTCAATCATTTCCAGTAAAAATTTCCAAACAGTTAAATATATTGGCTTTCAAAATATAATGCTGTTTTCCCACACATCCTTCCACCCAAGATTCAGTACAGTAAATAACTCTCTTGAACAACGTTTGCTTATCTATTTTTTTAAACTTGAAATGGCTGAAAGATAAAAGGAATTCTTCCCTCTGATGTTCCCTTCGATATGTTCAATTTTTTTTTTCTCCTCTGATGTTTTCTGCTAGTGCTTAACATTAAACATGGACTCAACTCCCAGTATTTTCTTTTTGAGTTTTATAGGAGAGATGCATGAAAAATAAACCAAGCTTTGGTAAAAAGTTTATACACAGATAGCAATTCTGTATGAAATGGAATAATTGCTATTTTCATGATACTATTATTTTAATATTAACTCATTAGTGCTATAATTCATTGCTACATTTAGAAAATCAATTCTACTAATTTCTAAGTAGTAGTTTGCTACTCTATCATTATATGTATCTAAGTCACTTGGATACAATCATCCTAAAATAGCTATATATTTATGAAAGCTAACAGAATAATACTTATCCTAATCTTGGCTCCTTGATTGCTCAATAACAGGAAATTATCATTCTTATTTCCATCCTTCACAAGTACCCAAGTTCATATAAATCTTTTTCCGTATTTTTTGCAACCACTTCAGAAGAAGCTGAGCTATATTATTTATGGCATAAACTGCACTAGTCAGAAAGAGAACTTCCACTGGAAGTACTGCAATGGCCAAGATGGCAGCCCAGGAGTTACAGAAAGAAATAAATGGCCTTATTTAATTATTCTTTTTTTCTTTTTTTTTTTAATCTCATGGTTTCCGTAAATGTGTTAGAGTGGTTAGATGATTGCAAACTAACAAGTGTTTGGAATTTCTAAATCTGATAGATTGATTTAGAAAGAAGAACTAGATGTTTTAAATCTGTTAAAAAAAACCCCACCCAAACAAAATCCTTCTTAGGTGATTCATTTCCACTGATAGAACAGTTATATTTGGTTTACAATAATGCAATAATTTCTCTATTGATAATCTAAGACATTACACAATTCAGTTTTTCTAAATGTTCTCTATTATGGAACATTCATTATCTTAGATGTATGCACCAGTTTAAGTAAGCCATTGGCTAGTTTTTAAATAGGGAATATGATGTTACTGATCAAGTTATGCTTATTGACTTCATATATTCATTTCCATGCATAGTATAGTATCTTGGATCCATAGAAAATAATCACAAAGAATAATATCTTCTGTTAGCTTGGGCTGGGACTTTTTAAACAAAGCTCTGGAAGCAAAAAGCCTGGTGTGGAAAATTAGGTCATAGGATTATCTGAATTAGCTTGCTACTAAACTCATGCATAGACATCCGCTCAGTTCTGAATCGTGGAATTTGTAATCCTGAAAATGTTTTGGGTTTTTTTTTTGTGATTATTTTTTTTCAAGTATGGAATCCTTACACATACACATATACTTTTATATATTTATCAAGCCAGTGTTATACTTCCTTTAATCATGACACTAAGAAATATTCTAAGTTTAAGCTTAATTGGTGGCTTGTATAATACTTCTCTGACCTCTATACACCTGAATCTCCATTAATTCCAGCGATCAAATCCTGGAACATTTTGTACTTAGAAAAAGAAAAACAACCTGAGAAGGAGGAAAAGAAAGAGCTAATTAAAAGAGAAAAATAAAGCTTAGGTAGATATCAGGGTGTACCCAGAGAAATTTAAAACTCTGTCTTTATATAGTAAAGATGAAATAGTGCAGCAACACATTTAACAAAAATGAAGTAAGCATAAATTCTGATACTGATGATTTATTGAAACTGACATTTTAAGAAATACTTCAAAGTTCAATTAATGCATAAGATTCAATAGGATTATTGCTGTCCAGCAAAGTAAACACAAAAATATTTACCTTCCAACAATTCCATATCTGGAGTTAAAGAATGAACAAATTTCTGTAGAATTATATTTGACAGATTCTGTTTATGCTTTATGCCATTACCAGAAATGTCTGTTGTGGTATCTGGATGGCACATAGGCCTTAGTAAGCAGATTTTAATGCCATTTTAGTCTAACAAAATTGGAAAATAAACTGTTTAAAAAGTTCAGCATTGATGGGACATTTTTCAGTTGCATGGCATTTTGCATAGCTATATTAATAAAAATAAAACAAAAAAATTAATTAGGTCAAACATTACTTGTCTGGATAATGTATAAAACACAATCTCCAAGTTCACCCTTTCTTTGCAAAGCAGATGGTCAAATAAAGGGAATTAAATTATAATTATTAAATTGATGCAGTCCCTGTCTGTCTCTCATGGTATTGTACCAGAGCAGTGTCTTTATACTATTGATCAAGTGACAAACTAAGATAGATTGCACTGGGCAGACAGGGTGATTTTTAAGATGCTAAACCCGGTTTTAAAGATTAAGTTAAGTTGCAAAGATGAACTTTTGTTCAGAACTCTTCCCTACCTTTATTCTTACAGTCAATTTTGTTCCGGTTGTTGAAATACATTTATGATAGCACTGAATATAGAATCCCCTGATGTTAAACTTACAAGTTACAGTGACTGGCTTTTTTTACACTAATAAAATACTTTTGTTAAGTTTGAAAAATTACACTAGGTAGATGCAATAGCAGTAGCAAGGAAAGTAACAAACAAAGGAAAAATAACAACCACAAAAAACAACCTCCTTTCATATTGACATGAGAGAGACATAATGATTTTGCTGGTTTTGGCTGGGATAGGGTTAATTTTTTTCATTGTCTCTAGTAATGAGCTGCAATTTGGGTTTGTGCTGAAAACACTGTTGATAACACAGGGATGTTTTAGTTAGTCCTGAGCAGTGTTTACACAGAGTAAAGGCCTTTTCTGCTTTTTACCCCACCAGTGAGTAGACTGGAGGTGCACAAGAAACTGTGAGGGGACACAGCTGACCTCCACTAACCAAAGGCATATCACATAACATATGGTGTCATGCTCAGCATATAAAGTTGCAGGAAAATCAAGTGAAGGGTGATGTTTGCAGTGATGGCATTTGTAACCATTACATGTGATGAAGCCCTGCTTTCCTAGAGATGGCTGGACACCAGCCTGCCAATGGGAAGTGGGGAATGAATTACTTGGTTTGCTCTGTTTTACACTAAATTCTCATGTGCTTGTGTAGCAGTCTTTATTCCACATTTTCACTAGAAGCCATAGTGTACAAATATGTTGTCCATTCAAAATCATTGCAACTATCTGAACTGCATGACCAGTGGTGAAAACAAAAGACTTACAGCTCATGTCATATAAAACTGTAAGAAGGTGCATATAGACTTACTGCCTAACACCACTCTCATGTCCCAGCTATTTTGCACTGAGACCGTTAGACACAGAGAAGCCAAAAGGAACCCTGTCAACAGGTTTTCAATAATAAATTCCTAAGAATAGATTAAAAAATAAATAAATAAAAGAAAGCATACGTTGTTTCTCCTTTCTTGCCTATGAAAATGCATTTAATTTTCTATGATGGACTGCATATTCTTTTTCAGATATATCTAAATTATACAAAAAAGGTTTATAAAAATTTTGTAATAGAATAATTAATCAGGAAGGCCTTCTTATACAGAGTTATTACAGTGGTTAGTAATAATGGTCCTTGCAGTTCTGAAACTTTTTGAATCTCTAATAAATATTTATAAACTTATAATTTTCTTTGTATTTTCCTTCTGATGTAGTAATTCCTGAAATAAGTGAAGGTCTGCTATGAAGTGCCTGTAGTAATACTCCAAAGTTTATTTTACATTTTAAACAATCTACTTCAATCTCACTTGATAATCTTTATTTCTGGCAAACTGTGTGGTTTGTCTTTAGTTAAAATCCAGTACATACTGTGAGTTAAAAATGAAACTACTGAGTTCATTATGTGTATGACTTGAGGCTATATTTGAATGCGCATTTTCAGAGGACACAACTCACTGATACAATGGACCTTAAACATTGATGTTATCTCACTTGTGTACTTCCATCATTATGCTGAAAGACTGTTATAATAAAAAAAAAAAAGATATCTTTCCCTCACAACGCATGGCTACTTAGTATATTTTAATGCATAATGCAGATAGTGGTGTTGGAAAAGGTCCATATATGTTTCCTTCTGGTTTTCATATGGGTGTTTTTCCAGACAACTGTATGCAAAGGCATTGTATATATTGTATGTAATTGTTAGAACTTTTATCCTTAAGAGTCCTCTCGTAAGCAAAGCAAGAGCTAATTTACTCAGCATAATTTTTTTATTCCTGTCAAGGTTGATGAAATAATGAAAGCTGAGAAGCAGAATATTTCGTGGTTGTGTCATCACTTAAACGTTTAAACTCCATCACTTTCTCAAATGTGCACAGTACTGCGAGGCAAGAAAGGAGAAAAAAAAAAAAGTATCATCATCACAATAACGTTGTCATGAATCTATGAATAATGATTATATAAAATCTTCATGTTATTTAGACATATTCTACAAATATTCTACATTGAAGGTTGTGGTAAACATCTTCTTAAATCTCTTTAAGTTCCTCTTGCAATATAATAATTTATGATCATTATGTTCTTCATGAAGATTATGATGTTCAAGTTACTTCAAGACGTTACCCTCCCCCACCTCACCCCTTCTTCCTCTCCCTTGAATTTGCTACCCTACCTTGCCTTAAGCAACCCTTCCCATTGTTCTTACTCTAAACTGTAGATAAATACATGTACCTGTATATGTGCAATTCAGAATATTCAAATCTGTGTATACATTGGGTGACTCAGGAAAACAGGTTTTGCTTTATATCTAAGACTGAAAACATTAAGAATCAGCTGACTAGTTCTAAAATTTTGCAGAAAACTTTGTCTAACCTGCAATGAAAGCAAATAGATCAAATATACAGAACTTATAATATGCTTTTTTTTCTAATTATAATAGCTGAAATCATATATTTTGGAAAAAAAAACACCACTTTTTTTTTTTTTTTTTTTTTTTTTAACTGATTAGAACTCGGCTGGTTGCTATTCTGCCTAGGAAAATAAAAAAAAAAGGCAACTTAGGTTATTGGAAAAGATAGTGAATTGAAGTTTGAAATGGCTTGAAAAACTGGTAGACTTCCAGATTCTTTTTCCTCTACTTGCAAACTTTATAAAATTTAATGAGTTTATTATGAGGCTATTTGTTAGTTATAAAAGTTTTGTACAGTAATACTTTGTTGAAATATACTAGTTCAGCTTTAATGAGGGACAGAGAATTTATTGAACATGACTATTGTTTTTTGTAGAAAGAATACATTCCAGTTGTTTCACTTTGTTGGGCAGGTCACTGGTGGTCATAAAACAACATCCTGATAAATACTGTTTGTTCTGTTTTGTCTTCTTTAAGTTAAATTATCATGCCATTTCAAACTCTCCAATTCCAGTGAAAGTGGAAGTGAAAACTTCAGTCCACTTACCTGGACTACGTTCTGATCTCTACTTTCTCATCTGCTAAAAATTTGGCATGGATTCTTCAGTACTGTTCTTTATAGCGTAATAAAATATAAACACAGAATTATGTCTAGCATGACATATGAAGTTGTTTTACAGTAAATATGCTTCGATTCCCTACTTCAATGTCATCTTATTTTTGTAGAATGATAACTAACACTGAACTAGTTCATACAGTTTTCTTGTCAGATCTCTTCAGCTCAAAAGTTAAGGCCTAAATGTGTTGTCCTTACTTCCTTATTCTTGTAGAGCAAAAGGGATGGGAAAAAAAATCAGAATCATTAGAATAAGGGATGCCTACTAACAACTCAGAGAGGCATCACAGAAGGAAGTTTCTTCATGTAGTTTTTTAAATGAGACAGTATAATAAGGCAAAGGCTAACAAATGATTTTGCTATAGCAATTAAAATTTGCATGGGTACACTAATCTAGTTCCCATCAAATTGTTTACGCAAGAATAACAGTATTTTCCAGAAATTCCTTAAAGAACCTGGAAAGAAATGCATTTTATATATTTTTCAGAACACATGTTTTTAAATGTTTACAACTGCCTATGTGCACAGCAGATATATAAGTTTAAAAAGTAGATTTACTTCATATTTCTTGTGGCAGTGGGTTATGCCTTGATATCAGTGATATCCAGATGGATTCTATTCTGTTTGTTTATGAAAAGGGAGAAGAAAATTCTCAAGAGAATTATACTTCTGTCAGAAGGCTTAAGAAAACAGGTTTTGGAAGATTAAAGAGTATGAACATATTAACTACAGATTTAAATTGAACATGAATTGTGTGTTCATGAAAAAGAGAAAAGCAGCAGCAATAATGCCTCTGTAGAAATAAACAGAAAAGGATAGCCTGAATCTTTGTGGCACTTCTCAGTTACTAGAAAGAAATTGCAATATAAATGCTTTGATTCTTTTGGTTATTTGCTGTCTTGTATATAATTCGTGTTCTTGCCTGTCAGGACTGAAATATATTTCCTGAAAAACTGTCCTGTATTTGAAAACATAGGAAAGTCACAATCGTTGAGAACAAATTTCCTTCAAGTTTTGTTTCCTATCTCTGATAGTGACCATTAACATTCACTTAGGCAAAGACTATAGGGAAAATGTAAAGAATGAAATGCTCCTTTCCTTGTTATACTTTCATGTTTTCTAGCAATTAGGTAGTATGTATTTTTTGTGAGGGCTAGAAGCCACTTAAGTTCTTGGAATGTATATAAACCAGAATAGGAAGAGTTACTGGACTGGGCATGTAATAGACTAAGAAAATAAAGGAAAATATTAGATGTAATAAATTGGGACACAAAATGTAGAAGTTCAGACTTTGTTAAGTCAGTTTAACATGCCGTTCTGTTCTCATAACCTGGATGGCAAATAAAGGCATTATATATTAAGTAATCTAATTCCAAAATGGACTCTACAACCAAAAGTCATTTTCTCAGAGAATAAGAACTCTGCTCTGTCTCACTCCTATGCAGAAAAAAGGCCTAAAATCCAGATCTCCCCTTTCAGTGAAAGTCCTTTGAACAGTAAGTCATTCAATAAAATGCATGCACTGTAGGCAACACAAGTGATTAGCTTTAGATAGGAATTTTATATTTTGGTACCCTGCATTGATGGAAGTACTTATTGAAATTCCTGTTCAGGCAGGAACCTGTGCCTAGGTTTTTTTATCAGGTGCCTCAGGTAAAGTGATTATTCATTATACGGTCATGGGGATCAGCAACTGATTCTGAAATCTCCCAGAGAGTCTCAGTCAATTAGGCAGATAGGATCTCAGCTTGAAAGTCTTCAGGCTCATACTTGTCTTCCATGGCTATATAAGGAACTTAAGAACTTAAATGGCCTTTGTGGGTTTTTTAGATCTGAATCCAAAGAAATAGTAAAGCCAGAAACAGTTTATGTAACTTCTCTATTTTTAACAACATGAAAATAACATCCAAACCAGGTTTAACCATCTCATTCACTGCTTCTACATAAGTGAAGGAAGAATAATATCATGTTGCCTGAGCTTTTTAATAAATCAACAAATTTCTCAATGACTTCAATAAATCGGTGAGGTTCTCAATGATTTCTTTGCCTCAGTCTTCACCAGCAAGTGCTCTAGCTGTGCCACTCAAGTCTTGGAAAGCAGATGCAGGGACGGTGAGAACAAAAACCTTAGCCCCACTGTAGGAGAGGATCAGGTTCAAGATCATCTTAGGAACCTGAATGTGCACAAGTCCATTGGACCTGATAAAATCCATTCATGGGACCTGACAAAATCTGTCCACAGGTCCTGAAGGAGCTGGTAAATGAAATCGGTAAGCCACTGTCAGGAACTTCACAGCAAGGTAAAGTTCCTGATGACTGGAAAAAGGGAAATATATCCCCATTTTCAAGAAGGGGAAAATGGAAGATCTGGGAAACTACCGACCAGTCAGTCTCACCTCTCTGTCTTGCAGGATCATGGAGCAGATTCTGCTGGAAACCACATTAAGGCGCATAAAAACCAGAGATGCAGTTGGTGACAGTTAGCATGGCTTCACTACGGTCAAATCCTGCCTGACCAATTTGATGGCCTTCTGTGATGAGGCTACATATCTGATGGATAGGGGCAAAGGAGATGACACCTGGACTTGTGCAAAGCATTAGACATTGCCCTGCATGGCATCTTTGTCTCTAAACTGGAGAGACCTAAATTTGATGGATGGGCACTCGGTGGATAAAGAACTGGCTGGATGGCCTCATGCGACGAGTTGTGCTCAACAGCTCAACGACCAGCTGGAGACGGGTAACAAGCAGTGTCCCTCGGGGGTCAGTTTTGGGGCTGATCCTGTTCAGTATCTTTGTCAGTGACACGTACAGTGTCTCCGCAGGGTTGCTCTGAATCTCTTCTCTGCCCAACCTGTAGCTGTGCCTGGGATTGCTCTGACCCAGGTGTAGGACTTTGCAGTTTGCATAGTTGAACTTCATAAGTTTGGCATATATAGATATACAGATCTATAGATGTATATATAGATGTATAGATATATAGGTATATACACACTGATAATTTTTAATAATCTGGGACATGATACTAAGACCTTCTATCTTTGCTGGAGCTAAGCAGCAGTGAGCTAGGATGGCTCTAGAATGGAATGGAATGGAATGGAATGGAATGGAATGGAATGGAATAAGGTAGAACAGGACAGAACAGAACAGAACAGGACAGGACAGAACAGGACAGGACAGAACAGAACAGGACAGAACAGAAAAGAACAGAATAGAATAGAACAGAACAGACTAAACTAGACTAGACTAGACTAGGTTTCAGTTGAAAGGGGTCTACAATGATCATCTAGTCCAACTGCCTGACCAGTTTAGGGCTGATCAGAAGTTAAAGCATGTCGTAGAATCATAGAACAGCTTGGGTTGGAAGGCACCTTCAAGATCATCTAGTTCCAGCCCCCCAGGGATGGGCAGGGACACCCTCCACTACACCAGGTTGATCAAAGCTCCATCCAACCTGGACAACCACCCTCATAGTAAAGAATGTCTTCTTTATATCTAATCTAAATCTACTCTTTTTCAGTTTAAAGACATTCCACTTTGTCCTATCACTACATATCCTTGTAAAAATTCCCTCTTCAGATTTCTTGTAGGCCACCTTTAGAGAGTGGAAGACTCTTATAAGGTCTCTTCAGAGCCTTCTCCTCTCCAGGCTGAACAAGTCCAACTCTCTCAGCCTGTCTTCACAGGAGAGCTGCTCCAGCCCTCTGGTCATCTTTGTGTCTCTCCTCTGGACTTGCTCCAACAAGTCCACAGCCTTCTTATGTTGGGGACCTCAGAGTTGAACGCAGTACTTGAGGCAGGGTCTCAAGAGAACAGGAGAGGCTAGAATCATCTCCATTGAGCTGCTGGTCATACTTCTTTTGATGCAGCCTAGGATATGCACATTAAAACAATGCCTTTCCTCCCCCCTTTCCCGCATTCAACTTCACGTCTTAATTTTCCATTGCTTCTACATACCCCCACTCCTCCCCAGTTGACACACGAGGGATGGAGTTGGGGAGCTATGGTTGGTACATGGCAGTTTCCTTCTCTGCTGCTCCTTCCTTCTCACACTTTTCCCTGGCTCTGAAAAGGGGTCTCCATGAACTGCAGTTCCTTCAGAAAATATCTGCTTTGGCAGGCAGCAGTGACTAACTGCCCTGCCACAAAACACCTCCTTCTCTTACTCCTCCTTCACTGCCCCTAGGGTTTGCACTTCTGCTTCTCACTCTTTGTTTCTCCTTCTCTGCTGTGCAACATTTTGTCCTTTCTTATTTACTTTTTCCCAGATGCTTTACCAGCTTACTCCAGGCTTAGCTCTGTGCTGCAGTGGGTCTGTTGGACTTGCCTGAAATGGACAGCCCCAAAATTTACCCACAGAGGCCAACCCTGCAGCCTCCGAATGCCAACATCTGGACATATGCACCCAGTGCACACAAGCTTTCAAGCTGGCTGTAGCATTACCTTCTAATTCATGGTGACATGGAAGAAAAGAAACTAGGTACTGCTGTTGTACAACCAGAGTTAAATCCCCAGCTGCTCCAACCTGCCCATTTTTCTCACAGCCCACTCCTCCTTCCTCCTTTCTGTGTTTCTAACCTCAGTTGCTACACTGAAAAACTGTGTGGAAAGCTAGGTTGTATTTAACCAACTCAGTAAGATTCAGAATTTTACTGGTTTTGGGGCAGATACTTAGTCTTAGGGAAGGCTATGAGAGCCTATTCTTTGTCTATGGTTTGTATGAATTAAGTGTGGTGTGATCTACTTGAGTGGTGGGTCTGCAGACAGAAATCCGTATATAACCCAAAAGGATCTGCAGAAAATCTATAATCTAAATAAAATATCATACTTGCTACTGCATTTTGATCATGAGAATCAATGGCCAAACAAAACCCCAACCAACCCCAAATTTATGAATAGGTATATTTTTTATTATTATTAATATTATTTATATTTTGTTATATATATTGCCATTCCATTTTTTATAACTATGTGTGATCACAGCTTTTGGACTTCTCCTACATGCATATGCACATACACTTTTGTGTGTGTTTCTATGTATATTCAAAATATTTCATAAAAACCCCTCATAACCTAGCACAAAACCATTTAAATTATCTTCATAGTTTAAAATATTCTTATAAGATACATTTAATATTTAATCCTTAACATTAAAGAGATATTTTTTCCGTATTTCCACTGTTGTAGATAAGGAGGTTTTTCACCTTGGAATCACATTATCAGATTGACAATATGAAGTTCAACTCAGAGGATGAAAATACTTACAGTTTTTATTACACATACTTTTAAACTATTTTCAGCATTCACAGCTATGAACAGTATGGTAAGAACCCTAGTTCGGTCTTCTAATCATAAAGAGCTAAAATATTTCAAGCTAGCATTACTTAGAAGAGCCTCCTGTGTTTAATTGCCAGAGCACTGTAATGTACTCACCTCAGGGTTATTCCAGGGTGAACATCAAAGCTGTTTCTAAACTCATATAATTTTTCATCCTTAACTGATTTTTATACAAAGCTCTTGAACACGGAAAAAGTGCTGAAATCCCAAGGTGGCAGACTTGACTTGTTAAAAAAGATATTTGTTTCTTAAATCTGGCCAGGTCAGAAATTAAACTCTTCCACCATTCCATTGTCCTAGCATTTCTTTTATCTATCTCTAACAAATAAATATATGAAACTGGGGACAAATTATAATAGTTCAGGAGAAGTAGCTTGGTCCTGGAAGCAAGCAAGAAAGATGCAGCAGAGGTGTGTGAGTAACTGGTAGGAACTGGTTATTGCTGTTCTTCCAACACATAAATTATACACAGTGGCTTTGGAATAACAGCACTGCTCCTTCAGATGAACCCAAAGATAGTACCAGAAGGTATTTTTGCATGGCATAACCATGAGTATTTGCATATCCATGGAAGTATAAAACTTAATAAGCCTTCTACTAAACCTGAACTGAGCTAGCGGGATTTTTAAGACCAATTTGTGTTATCATAGTAACTTTAACAATACACCACTGCAATTTAGAGTAAACTAAGCCACAGTTTTAGTCTATCAGCATATGAAACAATACCCATTTAAATTACTGCCAGGTTGAAAAACACAGTAGTTACTTTGAGAGGCAAATTATTTTGTCCAGAGATTCAACTTGACTTAATATTTTTGTGTTTTAAGACCTCTAAATTTAAGGTCAGTCCAAGAAGGACCTATCTGTTCAAAAGTCTTAAACAATGTTTTATTTAAGGAAAATTAACATGGATCTAACACTGGTGAAGCTCAAAGCAATTGTGTTATCAAGCTGTCTTGAAGAATTATGCTGTACCTTACTTATTGCTCAGTCTTGTTTTGTTCCTTATTATGTTTTTGAAATGTTTTTTTGAACCAATTTTGAATCACTCTTTAAAGTCTGCTCTAGAATGTTTTCACTCTTAAAAGCAGGCCACCAACCCAGGTACCGTGCAATAGATGAAAAATGTCTCTTAAGAAATTTGAAGTCAGCTAGTTGTGCCACTCCACTGAAGCAGAGGTTAGGCGCCAGGATATGCTCATTGTCCCACTTTTCCTGTGGTTAGCAAACAGACAGAAGCTTCCTGATGGCGACTGAATTATGTAAATGTGCATAAGCAGAAGTCTAAGGTTAGGCACCTACAAATAAATTTTAGGGCTATATTTGTGTTGTGGCCACAAGAGCAAGGGTTACTTGCATTTTTCAACCAAACACACTGTTTAGGTTCCTAATAGTCTTTTGTATTTCTCATATATCATTTTAATTATTCTAACACAGACCTTGGTGTTGCATCTTGGCAATTAGTTACACAGACTATGCATACGTATTTTAAAGTAAAAAGTGTTAATGTTAAGGCCTGTGTCCAGTTTGTAATATCAAATTTAATCTAAGCACC
Source organism: Lathamus discolor (assembly GCF_037157495.1). Classification (NCBI taxonomy): domain Eukaryota; kingdom Metazoa; phylum Chordata; class Aves; order Psittaciformes; family Psittacidae; genus Lathamus; species Lathamus discolor. The sequence continues at coordinate 90,134,105 of NC_088887.1, read as the reverse complement.
ATTTTCTTAATTTCAAGTCAATGAACTTCTGAATAATTATTTTTGAATGTTTCCTTTCAAATAGTGTTGTGGTTGATATTTATCTTTATAGCAATATCATGTGTGTATATTTTTTTTCATTCTTTGAGCTGAAAATTCTTTTGTGACACTGAAGTCTGGAAATGCTACGGCATTTTCTTTTAGTAATTATAAGAAATTTTGCACTTCTGACAAGCCTCATCATCCTTGTGATTTATTTTGTCTCTTCTATTGTAGTGCTTTTATCCAAATTAAATGACAACAACAACTACTTTTGACGGTCTCTTAACAATGAACTTGGTAATTATAGCAAGGAATTCTATAGAATATAGTTGGGAATATACCTTGGAAGTCTCTAGAATAAGAAAGACACTCTACCATTACTGAACATCAGTGAAGGGACCCTAATTCAGCGAAGATATGAGACCCTAATTCTTTTAGGTGCTTCAAAAATAATTTCATTTTAAATTGCTTTATAAAAATTAAGTTGTACTTTTTTAAACATATGATTTCTTTTGCTAAGAAGCATATAAAACTGTGGAAATGTACAGAACTTAATTACATGTGAGATATATACCACTCCTAAGACCCCTAATATGTAAAATTTAATGCTTGTTAAATACCAAAAAATGTAAAAAGTTCTAAAACTTTTAGACTTAAGACTTTCATATATTTTAATATTCCATTTTCTATGCCGTAGAACTTTTTTTACCAACCAGCTTATAGTTTTGATGGTTAAGTGTTGCCCTATGCTTTGGCTTTTATCCAGGCAGTATGACTCCAGTGGAATCCATCGGGGAAAGCCACTAACGCACTCACTGGTGTAAAACTTGCATGATGACATAAATCTTTTAGCAAGCAGATTTAGAAGATATATTGGTGAAAGTTATGTGTGTAATATAAGCTACATTACATGAGCCTTCAGTGTGCACCTTCAACATTACACTTTCCAATATTTAATAAAATAGTGATTGCAAGGAGCTGAGTCCTCAGAGGCCTCGTTATGCCAATACCAGTGTGAAGGAAGTACGCTCAGATTTTCTCCTACGTTTTAGTTGCAAGAGAAACTATTTTGTTTTCTGAGCTATGTAGTAAAACTTGATTCTTTAGAAAATTTTGCTTTTTATCCTTGCGTATTTTAATGAAGTAGCATTTTACTGCATTAAATAGAAACAATTTTCTTTGAAGAATAAATGAGTGTGTTCTTATATCTACTGGGCTTTTATTAATTTTGTAACTAAAATGAAGGCAGGGTAAAGTGAAATGATCTCAGTTCTTTTTAATTAACATCTATGGTTCATAAATCTGGAGATAAAACTGAAAGATAAAAACTTTTTTACTATTGTCTGCTCAGGGAACTGAATTTATTTTTACTTTTTTTACTATTGCCTGCTCAGAACTGCAGTTTTAATCTGATGTCTGTACTGGAAGTTAGTGGATATTGGTAGCACTCAACAGTTTTCAGAGCTTCACCCTCACGTGAGATATTTTTTTTTTTTTGCCTTCATTTCTTCATTCCACCTCTGCAAAGCAAAATTAGAAAAGCAAGATGATTTGCAGCTGCATTTATCAGGTATCTGTTGTCACTTCAAGGTGCCTAATAACATGTTAGTGTTCTAATTTGGATCATGATGCACTTTTGACACAAGTTTCCCAATCATCTTCATGTACTGAGCTCTGACTGACTTTACGATGTGGTATCAGAGCAGCTGGAATTCCTGCTGTCTAAAACTAAAGGCGGAGCTGTAGTCTCAAAACAGAGCTATGGTGCTCCATTTGCTGATGGACATTCAGTCCTCTGGCCTCAGCTCAGGCTGTTCACTGGTAAGATCACTGAAATACGTGTTCTCTGAGCATCTCATATGCAGAGTAAACTGTTTTATTCAGAAGATCCATTGCCATTCTGCTACCCTACCTAATATTGCCCTGACCTCCCAGGACCAGAGGATATCATTCATTTCAGGCTACACTTCCACTGACAGAGGACAGGATATACCCCATAGCAGCACCTCTTAATTTTACTGGCTGTATAAGAGGTAACTACTTAGACTATGCAGCTACTGGTGCCTGCAGCTAGGTGGGATAGATCCAGACCAGAACATTGTTTTAACTTAATTATTACCTTACTATTCAATAAAGATTATGCTTGAACCATGTTCTGAACTGGTGCTCTCCTTGAATAAAATCCCAAACATATCCAGAAAAACATTTTAATGTTGCAGTCAGAGTTATGTGGGAAGATGCCTGTGCATTGTTGTAACAAAGATTAAAAGAGAAAGATGCTTCTTATAAAATATTAAGCTTTGGACCAGCTACTTTAACAGCTTGACACAACCACCTATAATGTTTGATTATATTAATAATTCTCAATTTTTCTTCACAAACTCACTTCTTGGAGGACATCAATCTCTCTGAATAATATCTGTATACTAACTGATACTATATAGATGCTAACAGACACTATATAGATATAATTATGTAGATAAATGTTGTTAGCTTTGAGGGTCATTGTGAATATTTGACTTCAAGCAGGCTTGCTGGTTGCAGGCAGTAATAAGACACAGCAGGATGAAAAAAACCCAGGACACCTTTGGGCAATTTCAGGATTTTAAATGAAGAAAAATTCAGTTACAATTCCAAGGGCCAGTGGAAGAGATTATTTTTAACAAGATTAATACAGTCAGCATATACAAACCAGCATTTCTAAGTCAAGCTTTTGAAAGCTTTAACTTCAGAGTTTGGAAAAAAAAGTCCTAACAAACAAAACCAAACAAGAAATATAGAATGATTTAGAGAAACATTAGCATGATCAGTCTAAAAACCTGATCTTTATCACTATTACCATCATTAATGGGTTAATAGCAGAGGTCTTCCAATCTTAAAGAATCCTGTGGTATCATTTGATCAGTAGAAGTCATCCTGGAAACATATATTGGAATGCATTACTTTAAATTGCTCTCAAGTGTATTGCCAGTTTGAATGTCTAAAAATATATCGTGAATAATAATTAAAAGAATGAGGACTTTTGATTAGTCAGAAGAGAAGGATTTCCTGTCTCAACCAAACAGACTATTTGATTTTAACATCTACCAATGGTCAGACTGACTACAGTTAAGTATTATAACATATCTTTAGAAATATATCAAGTTTTCATAATTTTAAGGAAGCTGTGATCAAGACATAGGAGGAGAAATGAGGCAGTTCATTTAGAAGAATCATCTGGCTTCTGAATGACTGCTGCTGGAGAATCAGTGACTGCTGCACTTCAGCTCGCAGTTAAAAAAAAAAAAAAAAAAGCAGCTTTGTTAAACAAGATTGATAGTAGTCAAAGAAATGCTGATATGTTAACATTTCTTCTTCAAGAATGAAGACACTGGTCCTTGATTTCTTGACCTGCTTTGATATTTACTTTGAGATTTTCACTGAAAATTGCTAAATATTATACTGGCAGGTGTAGCTTCATTTTAATCATATTCATTTCACTGACTAACCAAGACTGTAATTAAAAATCTTTCCACATTTGCTTTGTATAGGCACAGGACAATGATGACATTTTCTAATTGTTTCTTTTATGCTTTTTTTTTTTTTTTCTGGGAAATGTGTTTTCCCTGTCTCTTCTGTTCAGACTGACATTTTATCTACTAACTAAATATTTGTTTTTAATACCTGCAAGATCACTTCTGCTCAAAAACAAAAAAAAAAAAACAAAACAACAAAAAACCTTCCTTTTGTCCTCTGTTATATGTCAATTTTATCTGAGAGCTTTTTTCTGACTTGTTCTTTACCTAAAAAAAAATATCAAAAAAACCCAAACCTGACAGTTCTGTGCTTGTGGTAGCTACATCATGAAAACTCTAGACCTGAATGCAGTTAAAAATAATGTTCTGGTTTTGAACATATTTCAGAAGTTATTTTGTCATTGCTAAATATATTAACCAGCAGATAGTCAATGCTGCTACTGTTCTACTTATTAATTCAGAAATGATTTGCCAAACCAGCTAATGGTAAGAAATACAAGCTACTCATTCAGATTTCTCAGTTTTATTTCAGCACAAATTATGCATTTAGAAATATAAACTAATATACAGAAAAAAATATTATCCTTGGATAGATTGACTTGATATTAATACATTGAGGATGCTGCTCTTAATGATAACATTTAGTTTTAGATAGTCCTTCGAGGAGAAAAAAGTTGCACTTGGTGATTCCTATGGGCCTCTTCCAACTTGAGATACACTATGATTCTATGAGTCTGTGATTCTATAATAATAAAAAAGACAATGGTTTGCTATCTCTGACCTAGTAAAAGATTTACAGGAAAAGCACATCTCATGTAATACCTTTAGGAATCAAAAGAAGTCATTTGCTGCACAGGAACAGCACATTACTCTTCATGTAGGGAATTATATATGCTGGTTTACTGCTGGAAGGAAGGAAGGAAGGAAGGAAGGAAGGAAGGAAGGAAGGAAGGAAGGAAGGAAGGGAGGGAGGGAGGAAGGGGGAAGGGAGGGAGGGATGGAGGGAGGGAGGGAGGGAGGGAGGGAGGGAGGAAGGAAGGAAGGAAGGAAGGAAGGAAGGAAGGAAGGAAGAAAGGAAGGAAGGAAGGAAGGAAGGAAGGAAGGCAGGAAGGAAGGAAGGCAGGAAGGAAGGAAGGGAGGGAGGGGGAAGGGAGGGAGGGAGGGAGGGAGGGGGAAGGGAGGGAGGGAGGGAGGAAGGAAGGAAGGAGGGAAGGAAGGAGGGAAGGAAGGAAGGAGGGAAGGAGGGAGGGAAGGAAGGAAGGAGGGAAGGAGGGAAGGAAGGAAGGAAAGAGGGAAGGAGGGAAGGAAGGAAAGAAATGTATTCTTTAGTCTAGGTTTTCTTAGGAATGGTGTTTTTAATTCATCAGCTCAAGCAGTTGAACCTGAAGGCACTGAAGAAAAAAACCCCTGAGACTCTAGCTTTCCCTCTCTTTTTCTTTTTTTTTTTTTTCCTCTTTCTGTATTCTGTTTCCTTCTTAGTGATTTCTTAGGATTCTTCTCATGTTGCAGACTTACAGAACATGAATACAAATGTAGATATATAAAGATATTAATACACATAACTCATACAAAATGAGAACTGAACTGGAAACTAAAATGGCAAAGCGTGAATATTGCAAAGTAAAGCAATGACAAACTAATAAGTATCAGTATTGCAATTTCCTTCTCGATCTTAATCTTGGTGCACTACATTTCAGTCTTTAATGCTATAATGTCCAAATACATCATAAATATTAACTAAATTATTTTCATGACTTGAAGGGCATTTGTTAACCACAGTTCTCATGTAGGAAATCAGTGTTTTTACATAGTAATGTGAAAAAATGCATAAGGATGCAAAAAATATTTTGGTTTTCTCTCACTCTTTCATTCCTCTTCTTTAAAAGAGCTAAGTTTAGTTTTGTTTATATCACAAACAAGCAACAAACTTGACTGGTTTATGTGATCTGAGTATGTTCATTTCACTACACAGTTCTCTCTTCCTTTTCCCCCCTCTGTTTAGCTGTTTTTCCCTCTGTAATAAATAAAAGGGATTTCACTCCAGCATCTCACAGAACAGCAAGAGTGGACATCTCCATGAGGGTGGGTCAGAGTCAGGATCTGCATCAGTGAAGTGCCTGGTCAGGACTGCACAGTCACGCAGGCAAGAGACAGGTCTGGAGCTTTAGTACAGCTTCCACTTGAAGGTGAAGTGGAAGACTCCACTTCCCACAGCTCTTTCTTACCAAAGTCTGATCCAACCTGCTCTTCAACGCAGGCATCCAAATCCTCTGGAAAGAGCAAGGTTGCATTGAGAGCCCTCATAAAGTATGATATAAGCACTAGATATTAAAACGTTTTGTTTCCCTAGGTAAGTATAATTTATTATCATGTGAGTGTTAATAAATCTAATATGTATTACTAACAATGTCTTTTTTGTCTCAACTTCTATAAAAAATAACATAGGTGATATAATGTGATTCTATTTAGTGGGGAAAATCGATGTAATAAAAAAGATTTGTATTCCTTTCTAAAATTAAAAGCAAACTCTTCAATTGCCAACATGCTACTCAATAATTAAACATCCACAATTGATTTTGTTGAATTAACTTCCTGAACTTGATATTTTTCCTTGTATGACAGAAATGTCTAATCAAATCTGAGAAATCATCTATGTAATGCAACATGTCTCTTATATTTACAGGAACTGAGAACAAAACAAAAAGTAACCAAATCATAGAATCATAGAATCATAGAATAGTTAGGGTTGGAAAGGACCTCAAGATCATCTAGTTCCAACCCCCCTCCCATGGGCAGGGACACCTCACATTAAACCATCCCACACAAGGCCTCCTCCAACCTGGCCTTGAACACTGCCAGGGATGGAGCACTCACAATGTCCCTGGGCAACCCATTCCAGTGCCTCACCACCCTAACAGGAAAGAATTTCCTCCTTATATCCAATCTAAACTTCCCCTGTTTAAGTTTTAACCCATTACCCCTTGTCCTGTCACTACAGTTCCTAATGAAGAGTCCCTCCGCAGCATCCCTATAGGCCCCCTTCAGATACCAGAAGGCTGCTATGAGGTCTCCATGCAGCCTTCTCTTCTCCAGGCTGAACAGCCACAACTTCCTCAGCCTGTTTTCATACGGGAGGTGCTCCAGTCCCCTGATCATCCTCGTGGCCCTCCTCTGGACTTGTTCCAACAGCTCCATGTCCTTTTTATGTTGAGGACACCAGAACTGCACACAATGCTCCAGGTGAGGTCTCACAAGAGCAGAGTAGAGGGCAGGATCACCTCCTTCGACCTGCTAGTCACACTCCTTTTGATTCAGCCCAGGATACGGTTGGCTTTCTGGGCTGCGAGCGCACACTGCCGGCTCATGTTCATTTTCTCATTGACCAGCACCCCCAAGTCCTTCTCTGCAGGGCCGCTCTGAATCTCTTCTTTGCCCAATCTGTAGTTGTGCCTGGGATTACTCTGACCTAGGTGTAGGACCTTGCACTTGGCATGGTTGAACTTCAGAAGGTTGGCATCAGCCCACCTCACAAGCATGTCAAGGTCCCTCTGGATGGCATCTCTTCCCTCCAGCATATCAACCGGACCACACAGCTTGGTGTCATCAGCAAACTTGCTGAGGACGCACTCAATCCCACTGTCCATGTCAGCGATGAAGATGTTAAACAAGACCTGTCCCAACACCGATCCCTGAGGGACAGCACTCGTTACAGGTCTCCAGCCGGATCACTGGACATGCAGTCCAATAAATTTGCTTGCCAATATAAGAAACCAAAAATATTCTTATAAAAGTAATCAGTTACTGCACATTCTTATATTAAAAATATTCTGTGCTTATTAATATTGAATATTTTTCTTTTCATTGCTAATGAAACCACCAGTTATAAGATCATTATTAGAGCATGTAAATAAGAGTTTCCAATGCACTTTCTTTTATCTTTAATATAGATCTATCTAGTGACAAAATAAAACTGCCTAGATTGTTATGGTATGGTGAGACATAGCATGGCAGCCTTCGATTTCACTGATCTTTACTTCTTTGTCCTAAAAAATGCCTATGAAGGAGACCTTTCTCTTTAAAGGGACTTATATCTTCCCCCATATGATCCAATGTTCCCTGCTTAGAACTTCTCACTGGGATGTGATGGCTTGGTTCAAATTCCTCATCTAAACCAAGTTAAACTGAATTTCTGAACACAGGACAATTTTTTACCCATGTGACTGCATAGGTTTCTACGCTTACATGGGACTCTGTATTTCTGTATATGCGTATGTGTGACATAACAGCTGATAACCATGTATGTAGAGGGGGAGGAAGACAGAGGAATGAAGAACTATAACTAGCATTAATTGCTCCAAAAATGTTCAACTCTGAAAACCTTAGCACAGATCCTTGTGTTTTTGTGGTATAGATGAAATGTATGAACATCTTTCCTATGCTGTTCTTTATGCTAAACCACCTCTTAAATGTGTCTTTTATGGTTGTTTTAGGTTGCTTCACAGTGGATACTTTGAACCCCATTGTAAGATACGTAGTTCTACCCATGTTATGCATGCTGAGGTATTGATTCCTCTAGCACTTCTGTAAATGTGAAGTGATTTTGCAGAGTGCAGTTTATCAGATGGGGAAATTATCTGAGAAAAAGAATCACCTTCAAAGTACATGTTTTTTTATTTGACATAATAACTTTATCATTCTGTATACTCCTTTGTAATTGGTTAATATGCTAAACATACACGTTACAGATTTACATTATGTAAGCTTGTTCTTCTTCTTTTCTGACCTTCTTAGCAAAGTTATCTTTTGCAGTATATTTGTCAGTGTCTTCCCTGACTTAGTTGTCTGGCAATCTGTCCATTGGCACCTTCATAACATCTGTCATGAGTGTCTATGTGCACCATTCTCCAAGTCCTTCATTTGTTGCCTTGTCTGTTCACCGTAATTGCCACATTCATCATAGGTACTTCTTTTCAAGCAGAAACAATTTCATTCTCTGATGTTGCATTTGATGTCTTCTTTGTAGTTCTTTGTATTTTATTTCTTTTTTATCAGAAGATATCTGCCCTCAGCAAACAAGTATACAAGTAGTGCCAAAAAAAATATATCACTTCCTTCACATGCTGAGATTCTCATCTTATCATTGCATAAGAAAAGAGCTCCTGTCTATCACAATTTGCAGAGGTGCTGCCTTGAACCTGCTTCAAAATAATGTGAACTGGAAATTGAAACCGCAATTAGCTGCATTGATGAAGTGAAAAATATAGCCTGGTACTGTACAGAAGCACAACAGAAAGAACAAAAGATGCATTCAATCTACAGTATAAAACATGATATTTCAGTCCTCTTCTCACCAGAGCATTATGGATGCTGGTGTCTGGGTCTGTAAGAGAACAATAGGGAATCTGAAAGTGTGTACTGGAATCCTATGGTTTGAAAGAACAGATACCAAATATTCAGCAATGAAATTAACCCTTGCTAATATTTCTTACATGAGTAAATATATGTTTCTTGAACACGTGATTGCTTACAGCACCTTCTCAGGCACACTTATCTGCAAAGTTTAGGCTGGATGGCATTAGGCTTTTTCCTAGTAGCTAGTGCAGTTCTGCGTTTTGGCTTTAGTCTGAGAACAATACTGACAGAACACCAATATTTTAGTTGTTGCTCAGTAGCACTTAACCTGATCAAGGACTTTTCAGTCTCTCATGCTCTGCCAGTGAGGAGGGGCAGAAGAAGCCAGGAGGAAGCAGAGACAGGACACCTGACCCAAACTAACCAAAGGGGTATTCCATACCACAGCATGTCATGTCCAGTATATAAACTGGGGGGAGTCACCTGGAAGGCCCAGATCGCTGCTCAGGTCAGGCTGAGTATTTATCAGTGAGCAACTGTATTTTGCATCATTGTTTTTTACTGAGTTTTATTCCTTTCTTTTTCCTTTTCATTACAATAATAACAGTTATAAACAATAGACAGTGTAAACAACTTTAGAACAATTACTGAACTGTTCTTATCTCAACACAAATGTTTTCCGTTCTGATTGTTCTCCCACTGGGCTGGGGAAGACTGAGTGGCTCTGTGGTACTTAGCTTCTGGCTGAGGTTATGCCAGAGCCACCTGTCAGTGTTCTGCTTAGAGATATCTTATTTCCTGTTTTAATAACAGAATCAAGAATCAGGCAAGAAATAAATAAAAGAAAGAGCTTACTTCTGTCTGATTCCTTCACAGCTTTCCTAGTATATCTGTCTGACATTCTCAATTGCACAGGTAGATGAAATTTTTAGGCACAGAAAGGGACAGTGACCATAATAGTTTCTAAAAGCTTGCTAATTCTTTAGTGTACTAGACTATGATTTTGTGTCAATGTGACATCAAATATTGTAGCAATATCTCTGATGATATTTCATATGAATGGCCACATAACTTGTGATATAATCATTTGTTAAATGCCAACTCTTTGGGGGAATTTTTACCTATTTTTTTAATATTTATTGTGTACTCACATATGAATTTTCTTTATTTCTTTTCCTGTTTCAAGTTGAATTTCTGTGGATTGCAAAAATAAGCATAAAATATAGAGAACAATCAATAAGTTTTTATTTTAATTTTGTTCTTAAATATATGACTTATGGATTTTACTTTTTATCCAGATTTTAATGAGTAATGATCCTTTAAATGTGACTTGTCCTGCTGATACTGAAAATGCTAGTCTGAATTACAGTTCTCCAACATGTGCAAAGGCTTCCCAATCTAACTCAAATTTAGCACAGAGAGATTTCCTTCACTGAAATATAAACTTTAAATGTACTTTATAATTCTTACCCTTAGACCATAGTATATGTTTTTCTGTCGGAACAAAATTTCATCTTTCTATAACAGATAACAAATTGTGTAGCTCTCTAGGAAATGTATGTGTATTCCTGGTAATCTGTGTGACTTCACTTACATGTTATACGCATTTATTTTCTTTATAGAAATTTGAACTAGGACCAAAGAAAATAGATCTGTGAGTGAATTATTCAGACAGTAACTCGTTCAACTACTGCACCTAAGGAGCTGGAGATGGAAGCATATCCAGTGCAGACCAGATTAGGTTTTCTGTTTTCTCCTCAGTTTTCATTATTGCTTACCTGTCCCAAAAGTGCTTTGACAATCCACTAACAATGTTCAAGGACTCATTTTGAGTTTTGGCATTCTTTACCTTTAGACTTCTTGGAATAAAACATAAATATTTCACCTATGTCTTCACCTAATTTAATTCTCTAATGTACACGTGTGTATAGTCTATGGTAAATGATAGTTATGGGCACAAAATAAAAAAAAAAATCAGAGTTTTTAGACACAGATTGTTGCAAACAAACCACATTGACTCATTTGGCTTTATAAAGTTTTCATGTGGGTTTATAGAGTTTAGCTGCAGCACCTTTACAAGTCACTGTATAATTCAGTGGGTGATGTACCACTTCAATAATGAAGTAAAGTTATATCAACTGCAGCACTAACTCTTTGAGTTGTGGACATTTGCCTGAGACTACCAATTCATTTTATAAAGTCTGCTGAACAGCAATCAGATAATAATGACTTTTTGGTATATAGTTAATGATGCAGGGGTTTAGAGGACCCATACCTGATTAAGTGTGCAGGGTGGGTGGTGGGTGGTTAATGTAATGTAAAGTAATGATAGAGCAAGTAGAACAAAAATAAATAGGTTAACTGCCACATTCTCTGCATGTTGAATGTGAAATGCAACTGGTATATAGAAGCCTTCTTTATAACTATTACCAGTTAAACCCTCATAATATGGCTCACATAGGATGAACTAGACTTTTTATTAACGTTTTCTACTGGAATAGGATTCATCTAGGAAACAGCCCTACCTGCTCACACAGATAAAATTGGCTATTAGTATTTCTATATAACACTAGGTTGGGGTTACACGTGGACATTGGGGTGATAACACCTCAGTGATTAACTTTTCAATTGAAGACTTTTAAAATCTGGTTTTGTGAGCATTTAAGTTTTATTTATACTACGCTTTGAATCTGTGATCATGTTAGACTTCATGGAACACAGGGAAGTTGACTACATAGCAATGTTGATCTAAAGTCTTCTTTTTGAAATCAGAATCCTTACATTTAATTCAAGAGGATCATGTAAGCATCAGCTGAATCAAAGTTACTTTTTGCAACTACTTCATCACGAGGTCTTCATTGCTTATCAATGCTGAGTATAATGCAATTTTTTTCATAGGCTTTTTTACTATCAGGTACGTAAATCTGACAGCTTTGTTATGCCCAGGGATACTTAGGCTAAAGTGTTACTAAAATTATCTTTCTTCTGAAACAGACTCCCAGAATTCTGAGTCATTGTATATTTATTACTATGGGAGTAATGAACTGTTCCGTTTTGTTTTATATGCCATTGCTCAGGTTTCTGGGTCAGGTTAAACACGGCCATTATTTCTACTCAACCAATTTATGCACAAAACTGAAAAGAAAGTGAATAGGTCAATGTCGTGGTTTAAACTGATCCACACAGCTCGTCCACTCACCCCCCCCCACCAGCGACCCTCCCCGCTCCCGCAGGGATGGGGAGGAGAATCAAGAGAATGTAACTCCCACGGGTTGAGATAAGAACAGCCCAGTAACTAAGGTATAACACAAATCACTACTGCTACCACCAATGATAATATTGATAAGAGAAAATAACAAGAGAATACGATACCACTGCTGAATGAATTCGACCCCCCTGAAGAGAGACCGTGCCCTTCCGGGTAACTCCCAGTTACCTCCCTGGGCATGATGTGCTGTGGTATGGAATACCTCTTTGGCTAGTTCGGGTCAGGTGTCCTGTCTCTGCTTCCTCCCAGCCTCCCCTCCATCCCTGGCAGAGCATGAGACTCACAGAGTCCTTGGCCAGAATAAACATTACTTAACAACAATTAAAAACAATCGGTGTTATCAGCTCTCTGCCCAGGCTGGAAGTCAAAACACAGAGCTTGCACCAGTTACTAAGAAGGAGCAAAACGGCTCCTGGTAAACCCAGGACAGCCAAACAGTCTTTCTGTGGAAATGGTTCTCTTCCTTTTGTTTTAAGAGTAACCAATCTGGCTTGTAATGGCCTCTCTCAAGATATTGTGTAAGATGTAAAGTACAGAGACAATATGTTCAAAATTGGTTTTGAAAAGACACATACTTTTTACTAAAAGGAGAAAAACATAACCATAGATAAACAGTAATGAACAGTAAATAAACACAAAAAGACCCTTTATTAAACAAAATGAAACAAAACATTTAATTTCAGTAACTGAGAAAGCAAAGAGAAGGAAACACTAACTCTGCTCTCAGAGGAATTCAAACTTTCAGCATAAATTAACTCTACCTAACTCTTGAAGGAATTACTGAGCTTAAAGGAGTTGAAAAGAATTGTTGTTTTAACCTTTGTTCTTCTGATTGCTCTGATCTTGTGTGCAGTTACATAATATTTGCTTTGAAGTAGCTGATTTGAGTCATTGCATCTTTCAAGCGATCACAGATTCCAAAAGGAAGAAGGTCCGTAAGAGTAAAGTCTTGGTCTCTGGTGTGGACTGAAGTGGGCAGCAAAAGAGGCTGCAATCCCATATGAAAAAGGAAGGGATTTCAGTCTGAGAGAAGGATAAGCATGGCATTTGAAAGAAGTAGCTAAAGGAAGTCAGGATCCAGCTAATCTTTTGATTGGAAAAAGGTGTATTAACTTGTGCACTTCAAGCCTATAAAAACCTCACACATTATCTAAGCCTTTTGATGGTCACAAGAATGGATTTTGAGGGTCACAGCTTAATCACAGATAGGTTTAGCAGCAGAACACTTGAAATTGTTGGATGTTTCATCACATCCGCCCCCCACCCCAAGTCTCTTCTCTTTTTTTTTTTTTTTTTTACTACAAAAACTATTCAAATATTAAGTAATGCGAGCAAATAATGCAACATTAAACATAATTCCATTTTGTTTATAGACAAGTTATTTAAGTAATGAACTGGTGATCACAGGGGGTCCTGCTTTAAAAGGATGGACTTTGTAGACACAGCCTAAGTAGTGCCTGCTTTTCTTCAAAGCAGATTATGGTTAGAATAATAGAATAGTTAGGGTTAGAAAGGACCTCAAGATCATTTAGTTCCAACCCCCCTGCCATGGGCAGGGACACCTCACACTAAACCATGCCACCCAAGGCTTTGTTTAACCTGGCCTTGAATACTGCCAGGAATGGAGCATTCACAACTTCCCTGAGCAACCTATTCCAGTGCCTCACCACCTTAACAGGAAAGAACTTCCTCTTTATATCCAATCTAAACTTCCCCTGTTTAAGTTTTAACCTATTACCCCTTGTCCTGTCACTACAGTCCCTGATGAAGAGTCCCTCCCCAGCATCCCTATAGGCCCCCTTCAGGTACTGGAAGGCTGCTATGGGGTCTCCATGCAGCCTTGTCTTCTCCAGGCTGAACAGCCCCAACTTCCTCAGCCTATCTTCATATGGGATGTGCTCCAGTCCCCTGATCATACTCGTGGCCCTCCTCTGGACTTGTTCCAACAGTTCCATGTCCTTTTTATGTTGAGGACACCAGAACTGCACACAATACTCCAGGTGAGGTCTCACGCAAGCAGAGTAGAGGGGCAGGATCACCTCCTTCGACCTGCTGGTCACGCTCCTTTTGATTCAGCCCCGGATACGGTTGGCTTTCTGGGCTGCGAGCACATACTGCCAGCTCATGTTCATTTTCTCATCGACCAGCACCCCCAAGTCCTTCTCTGCAGGGCTGCTCTGAATCTCTTCTTTGCCCAATATATAGCTGTGCCTAGGATTGCTCTGACCCAGGTGTAGGACCTTGCACTTGTCATGGTCAGGCAGGATTTCCCCTTAGTGAAACCATGCTGGCTGTCACCAAGCACCTTGTTGTTTTTCATGTGCCTTAGCATGCCATCCAGGAGAATGTGCTCCAAGATTTTGCCAGGCACAGAGGTGAGACTGACTGGTCTGTAATTTCCCCCGGTCTTCCATTTTCCCCTTCTTGAAAATGGGGGTTATATTTCCCTTTTTCCAGTCATCAGGAACTTCACCTGACTGCCATGATTTTTCAAATATGATGGCCAGTGGCTTAGCAACTTCATTTGCCAGCTCCTTCAGGACCCGCAATGGATTTCATCAGGTCCCATGGACTTGTGCACGTTCAACTTCTTAAGATGGTCTCGAACCAGATCCTCTCCTACAGTGGGCCCAAGGTCTTCATTCTCACAGTCCCTGTGTCTACCTTCTAAGACTTGGATGGTGCGGTCAGAGCCTTTGCCAGTGAAGACCGAGGCAAAGAAGTCATTAAGAACCTCAGCCTTCTCCAAATCCTGTGTAGCCAGTTCTCCTGAAAGCTTCCTCAGGGGGCCTATGTTGTTCCTAATCTATTTTTCATTTGCTACATACCTGTAGAATCCCTTCCTATTATCCTTAACATTCCTGGCTAGGTTTAATTCTAACTGGGCCTTAGCCTTCCTAACCTGGTCCCTAGCTTCCCAAACAACATCCCTGTACTCTACCCAGGACGCCTGTCCTTGCTTCCACTTTTTATAAGCCTCTTTTTTCCTTTGAATTTTCCTCAGCAGCTCCTTATCCATCCAAGGAGGTCTCCTGGCCCTCCCGCTGCACTTCCTTCTAGTTAGCATACAACACTCCTGAGCTTGTAGCAGGCGATCCTGCCCTTCAGGGCTGTATTCCATGGAACCTTACTAAGCAGGCTCCTGAAGAGGCCAGTCTGCTGTCTTGAAGCCCAGGGCAGTGAGCTTGCTGAATTCTCTTCTCACTGTCCTGGGGATCTCAAATTCGACCATCTCGTGATCACTGCATCCAAGGTTGCCCTAGAGCATCACATTCTCAATGAGCCTTTCCCTGTTGGTGAGCACAAGGTCAAGCATGTCACCTCTCCTTGTCGGCTCCTCTGTTACCTGTAGAAGGAAGTTGTCTTCCACACAATCAAGGAACCTCCTGGATTGCTTGTGCCGTGCAGTACCGTCGTTCCAACAGATGTCAGGGTGGTTGAAGTCCCCCATGAGAACAAGGGCCTGGGAGCGTCAGGTTTTTCCTACCTGTCTATAGAGTGCTTATGGTTACTCATTATTAAAAAAAAAACCAAAATAACAACATGTAAATTATGTAAGAAAAGATAAAGGCATAAACAAGTTTCTATAGCTTCACAATGAACAAATAGAGACATGGGGATCAAGTTCTTTCCCTCCATATATGAGGGCCTTGTGTCTTGATATGGATCACTTAGCAAATCCCTACTTTGCCCTATAAAGTAGCACAATGGAATAAAATTTAAATTATATGTGCTTCTGAGAATATCAAAGAAATCTGGCATCCAGGAAGATAAAGAAGCACAGCAGCATTTTACCAAGTCTTCAGACAGCTGAACAGATGTCACAGCAGCCAGCAGCAAAACCAATCAAGGAGTCAGAGAGGGGAATGTGCCAAGAGAGCAGACCCAGGCCCAGATGCCAACAGTAGAAGAATTCATCTCTTAACATCTGGTTGTACCAACCTTTCCCCATATGTGGGTGTATGTATTGGCTTTGGGCCTAGTACACACTGAAAAAAAAAATTAACTGGAATGCACTCAACACTGCCAGGAATAAACAGAAAATCTGCCAAGACTGTGCTGAAATCCTGTGAATCTGACAATTGCTTTTCTATTTGTAAATGCACAATGTGTCCCTGTGGTAGCTTTGCGTGTGTATATGTTTTAGACTATGAAATAGGTTCCAACCTGTTTAAATAAAATCTTACCTAAAACAGCTCGTAGAATTAACCCAGTTTGTCAATAGACCCTAAAAAAACACAAAGAAAGAAACAAACTAAAACATAGAAAAACATCCATACAAAACCCCACGAACCAAGTAACCTTAGTTAAATAGTGTCTTACTGGATATGTCACTCATTGGAACTGTGATTGACATTCCAATAAACTTGCACCTCCTCTTGCCACCACTATGGGCAACAGGAATTAATAACCCTTACAGAAATTTGAAACAAATTAGACTATACAAAAAAGGACAAGGACCTAGATGCTGACAAATATGACACTTCCAATTACTCCTTTACTTTCTAAGTTTATACTTAAATATTTTGTTGCATAAGGGTCTAAACAACAACAAAAAATGCCCACAGAATGAGCTTACTACCACACAGCCTCACAACTGTTGATTGAAGATATTTTGGTTATCACTTTCTCATAAAGAAAGATAAAACTGTCAAAGGAATGTCAAGAACCACATTCTAATGGTACAATAACAAGGAACAAGCATATAAAAGGCAAAACTGTTTGTGCTGAGGCCCTGAAATCTGTTTCTCCACAGGCTTTGTTTCTTGTTGTGGTCACAAACGATCACACTCTGTATATGACAGCTGAAATGTATTATTGTCTTATTAATGTTTTAACCACATTATCTAATTAAGAAAAAACCCTTAATAATAATAATAACAGTTCAAATTCTTCTGCATAACCCCCTTTCCTGTTATCTATGTCTTTTCTTTGGTGCAGTGCTCACTCTTCCAATGTTCCTCTGGGTCCTAAGCTAGATGGATGCAGTTTTCTTCAAGAATGAGAAGGAAGGTTTAGGGTGAATGAGTTTCATCATGACATCATGTCTAGGAGTGGAGTTTCTTACTTCACAGATGTGGGGGCTACTTGGGTTTTTCTATTACTGTCTGCATTCTTCTCACTGGGTCCCAGCTTAAGCTGGAAAGTTGCATAGATCCTAATATAAAGGGTGATTATGTGTTAGTTCTATGACAGCTGAGGAGGACAAAAGCTTAACAACATATGCTATTACAGCAGGGAAGGCATCAAGCACTTGAACTCTAAGACTGTTGCAACAAGCTACAGCTGGCTCAGACCAAGGTGAAGCTGGATAAGTCCTTACAATCCTGAGCGGGTGAGCTTGTGCTCTGTAATGTGAAGCGTGGTAAGGGGCAAGGCGTTTGCAACTGGGAGTTGTACTTCAAAGTAAACTCTTATTTGAAGTAAAATGCTGATGCAGAAGTGTTCTAAGTGGGTTAGGAGTTTGTGTGCTTTGAAAAGTGGTTTTAGCACTTAGAGTTCAGGCATCTAAATGCTTAGGTCACTTCTGAAAAATACTAAAATGTACCTTAGAATTCTTATCGGAAGCTTCTATTTCCTTGTCTGCATGTTAGGCTACATCCCCCCCACAATTTTTAGAATGTTTTCCTAAAGGCACTATTTCTCACTTGCAAACCCGAGATATTTGCAGTTCTCAAGCTGCAAACCCTGGCTGAACTGCAAAATGCTATTGCTGATCTGAGCTTTTGTAATTTTTTAATAGCTTTTATGGCTGTAGGCAGATACCTGCTCTCAAGTGTTTCTGAGGCAGAGAAAGGGAGTCCAAAGGCCAGAAATACACGCATCACCTCTTCGCCTCCTCATAATGAGATGGGAAAGAGAAGACTGAATCTTCAGTTATCTCTTGCATGTATAGCACAAAAAGAAAACCTGTATACTTGCTACAGTCATCAGTTCACCCATCTCTGCAGGCGCCTTTTACAACACTGTTCTAGCAGTCAACATAAAATTATGTATGTAGTTGACTTTACAGAATGAAATAGTATACAGAGCTCAGATTAATATTGACTTTAATATCAGTATAAATATGAGATACTATGTGGATTTCAGTTTTCATTACCGATCTTAGTTGTTTTAGGGTTTTTTTGTAAATTAGTTTAAGCTGTCACATTGCAGTAAGCATATGCCAAACACTGAAACCTGAACCAAACTGATACTATGCTCCCTAACAAAGAACTTGGGTAAAATGAACTGAAAGTCATTTTCAAGCAGCAGGCTATCATTGGTGCTTTCAGCAGTTCATGATAAATGTCTAATAGTTTCAAGTCTGAAATTTAAGTTTCTCTCCAATTCTGTGTATCAGCATTATTCATAACATTTCCTTACTTTTAATACTTTCAATATTTTAATAATAATTATTTTTTTATCATTAAACACAAAATTGAATGTGTAATCCTTCACTTTTCTCTTGGTTTCAGTAACATCATGTTTGTTTGCTTGGTTGGTTTCCCCTCAGACACAAAAAATCCTAAAAAAAATGTGTTTCTAGGATTTATACACTTGGTGACATCAAAGTGGCAGACTGTCTGAAACTTTTCTTCTTTTTGCTCCTCTATTAATTAAAACTAATCACTTCAGATCACCTTGCAGTTCCTAAGTTGGTGTTATCAAATATATCAATATAATATATGCTTATCAGAGTGATGGAAACACTGAAATCTACAAAGACAGAGAATGAATCTAAAAGTTGAGCTTTTCAAATATGACACATTTAAATATCTAACATTCAGTACCCAGAGATGTTCCAGAATATTAAAGAAGGATGATCTATTTTAGAGCTGCAGAAATTTGTATCTAGATAGACGAATAAACACATATAAATCTAATTTCAGGACCAACAGTTTTAAAGACAATGCATTGCAATAATCACCTTACTGAACTAAGCCTGAGGACCACCTTTGCTTATCATTTCTTCTTGTCACTATATTCTGTGTGTAAGAGAGTAGAAGTTAATTTTCACTTTTTATCTTATCTGCACCTTTTTCACTCGTTCATTAAGTTCAGAGCCCTTTAGGAAAGAAACATCTTTACGTGTATTTAGAAAGCTGCAGGCACAGTCTAAACTCCGTGTTCTACCTCGCAGACAAATGTTCAACTTTTCTGCCTGATGTTCCTTTATAGTTATCTTCTGACTGTAAGATTTGCCACCTCTTTTCAGCCAAATGACACCAAAACTTATTCTGTTCCTGCCACTCAAGTTTTCACATATATCTGCTTAAAACATCCTTCAAATCTTACATCCCTTGGAAAAGAAGCTGTCTGTAATAATCAGTGTCTAATCCTAAGGCCTCCATCAGGATCTGTCTGTATTATCCAACAGTAACTATTTTTACTTCTCTAAATGGACTACAAAGTTAAGGAATTATCTATATTTCTTCTTAGATTATTTAAAATGTGTTTTAAGAAACTGAAAATTCACTTTTATCTCTAATTGAAAAGAAGAGAAAAAAGAATATCTATTAACTCAATTTTTGTTCCCTTCGACAGTATTAATTCATAACCCATAGGACTCCCTCTTAGCCATAGTAGCTAACATTTTAATCATATGTAATTCTGGCATCCTAGACATGCAACCTAAAATTATCAAAATTTCCAGTTCCACTGATAAGTCCCTTAAGTAACAAGTTTCATTATCCAGTTCAGCTCTAAGAGATAAAAGTACATTTAATTAATATACAAAAGTTGGACTATTTAGGTTTTATTGGTTTCATTTATGCTGCTGCTCAGCCTAAGTAATTTTCCTTATTATACTAGCTTTCAAAGAATTGAACAGTGTCAAGCATAAAATCTAATCATAAAGCATCCAGGTCTCGTTCTCTTAAGAAATGGTTTTATTTCCTTCAAGTATTTCTATTATCTTCCCTTTCTTTAGGTATCAAACATTCACTTTGCTAATGCTTTTCCTTATGCCCCTTTAATAGCACCAAATCTTAATCTAAGTAAAACTGAGTCTCAACAGTGATTACATAGAAAGTATCAAAGAAGAAATCTAGAGTCCCTGGAAGTGTATTAGTGACTAACTATCGTTGTCTTATTTCTGAATTTGTAAATATCTCTTTTTAAAGTCATTTTTTGTCCTCTGAATCTTACAAAATTGTAAAAGAAAACCAGAAACAAATAAACAAAAACAATTACTTGATGTGAGATATACCAGAAAAAATAATTGGAGAGGGAACTTCTGTGAGAATAAAATCAGCTAAGTAGAATTGTATTTACCACAACAGAAGCAAGAATCTCATAGGGAGTCCAAACTGTAACTAGGTAATTCAGTAACAATTCATGGGAAAAGCAAACAGGAATGTTCATACACCTGAGAGATGTCTTACAGAAGAACACCAGCAGAAGAAATTTAAAATATATAAGTGGATGAATAGTACACATATTTTCTTATTTAGCAGGTTTATAATCATTTGTTAACAGTTTGGGAGAAACAGGTATTATATACCTATGAATCCTGCAGGAACTTAACTGGGAAACTCTTCACCAGGAGTGGGCAAGTTACAAAAGTACAACTAAGCATAGCTTCTTAAATATCAACTAAAATTATAGGTTAAAAAAGGTATCTAGGAATATATGGAGAATTCTGAACAAGAAATGTTGGTTTCACTACCTTGCAAATATTATAGCAGAAAATAGAATTAGCAGTGGTAACTGTAATTGGAAAAGTCAACAAGGCTTGTAGAAAGAAATGTCTTAGAAAGTAATAGAGTTTCTTGAAGAAAACACAAACATATAAAAAAAAGAGTAGTTTACTATATAAATGTTCTTGTATTTCAAAAAAGTTCTTGTCAGCCCTTCTAAGAGTCCCTTGCCCAAATTAAGCTGTAATAATGTACGAGCAAAGATTTCTTCAAAGCTTATGATAACCACTTGTATTAAATATACAAGACAGATAGAAAAAGATTGTAAGTTTTCACAGTGAAGTAAAATAACAGGAGATGACTGCATGGTTCAATACTGTGACCTGTGCTAATCAACGATCTGGAAAAAACATGGTGAACAAAGTCTGTTGATGATACATGACTGTTCCAGCAATGAAAGCTAAAACCGTGAAGAACTGTTTAAGGACTATGCAAAAGAAATTAATCCAATTCAAGATAAAACTGAATATTAATACATTTTAGTAAATGCAGTGCTAGGAGAAAAAATTACCTTAGGATTTTCTGACCAATGGCATGCTCTAAATTATCTAATACTACTCAGATTGTAATCCATTGTAGACATACTGTTTAATGAAGAAAAAAAAGAGAAGGTATTCATTTGTAGGGGGTATCACAGGCAAGGCACAATAAATGACAACCTGTAGTGTTGTGTAACAACTGTCTGGGGTCTGTCTAATCAACAGGGTCCTTGGTGTGCTTGTAACAGAAGAATTTAATGTTTGAGGGTTGGAAGTCAAAGCTTCAGAAGAGGTCATAGCTATTGCATGCTGTCTTGCTGTACATGCTAATCACTGGAGTGTGGGAGCCAGGTAAGAATCACAAGCACTGTTAATAGGCAAAACTGAGTAAATGGCAAATAGTAGTGAGCCTGGATAATGCATATGCAAATGGTGGATTCTGATGGTGGACCTAGACAAAAAACAATGATATTGGAGTATCTAGTCTGATTATTACCTCAGAAGCTTGCTCACATGCTTGCTTGCTCACTAGCCCACAGCACTGTGCTTCCCAACATGGAGGTCTCTGCTGGTCCAGGAAGGCTGGGCAGAAAGCCTTATCAGTTCATGCTATGCTGCTGCTCATAGTTACCACTTTTGAGTGTCACTGACAAAGATCTCTCCCTGGGTATTCCCTGTTTTTTTTTTTCTCCATGCAGTTCTCTATCTGTGGTATCTCCCCCCTCTTCTGAGATCTTTCCTCCAGCCAGGGTTGTCATCTTCTTACAGGCTCCTTTCTTTTCTCCATGATCTTTTCTTCTTTACAGAAATGCTAGGTTTTGGCACCACCTCTTCCTCGGGAGTTGTGGCTCCTGGATTCCACTGTCTATGTGACTGCATATGTGAAAGCACAGTACTTAATCTAGTCTGTCAGTTTCTGCTTCTATCCTTTGTCTCTTTCTTCATTAAATGGAGGACTCAGGACATAACCGGATTGTTTAATCAAACTACTGCAACATTTACAACCGCGTGTACCCACTGTTGCTAGCAAGTAGGAGTCTTCTGCTTCAGAGATCAAATATTCAAACTTCTACACCACCATTACACATCCCCCCAGTGAGTTAACACTCACAATTCAAGCTATTTTTTTTTTCACCTATGACAGAAGGCAATCCAATACTTTGTAAAATCAGTAAATTGAAACAGCTCCTAGAGGTCATTGTTCATTATAAAAAGTGTTCTAATGGTAGGTAAAAGTCTACTTGGCAATGCAAAGTAATACCAAAATTGGCTAAGCATTTTAGGACATCAGTGTAACCAAAGTAAAGCTTTAAACTATTAAAATTAATTCTTCAGTTTTTCCTTTATGTTTTAAATGTTTCACATCTCCTGTGGAAGAATATAATTTCACACTAAGATAAATTTGTTATGAGAAATTCATTTTCCTAACATGAAGTTGTAAAATTTACTTCCTGCATCCAATTGTTTCTGGTCAAGCACCAGAAATTTGAGAATCATTTCAGTTTAGCATATCCCATATGCTGAATGCAATACACTACCTTGTGGAATTCATATGTTTCATTTGCATACTTTCCTTTAGGACAAAATGACACACAAATTTCAGTGTACTCTTTCTAATAAACCATGCATGGAGATGATAATTCTTAGGAAATGGGAGATCAGACCAAAGTTCTTTCTCTGTGAAGCACATTTAAGTCCATTTTTCTGGATCCCAGGGTAAGCATTCTGAGCACTGAACTTTGAAAATTGGCTACTTATGTTTCTTTGAAAAGTGCTGAAGATGAGATAGAAAGAATATAGCTGTAAACAACAAATTTATAGCAATATTTAAATCCAAAAGAAGTCAACATGTACTGTGTAGCCAGGCTTTTAATAATACGGATTCATCACTCATCAAAAGCCATCCTAGTCCATGGCAATGTCTCACACAAGTTCTGAAATAAGATATTAAGGGAAAGTCAGAATCACCAATATATAAAGTGGGATTGTAAGAAAGATGGAGATAGATGTTTTACCATGGTCGATAGTGACAGGAAAAGGGGCAACATTTTTAAACCATTGAAAAAAGGTACACTTGGATTGGAAATAAGGAACAAAAAAATGTGATGAGAATTGCGAAATGTTGGAAATGATTGCACCACCACTGGAAATGTTTGAAGTCAGTTTGGTGGGGCTTAAAAGGAAGCTGGTCTAGTGGAAGGTGTCCTTGCCCATGGCAGGATGGTTGGAACTAGATGATCTTTAAGGTCCCTTCCAACCCAAACCATTCTATGATTTTTTTTTTTTTTTGGCTTTTAATTTTTAAAATTGTAGTTTTGTTAACCTAAGTCCAGCATACTTTTTGCTTGAGGGTATGCATGTTGTCTGTTTCATAGGAATCAAGTATGTGTGGCTGTCATAAGCAAGATAAATGACTGCATGACCTAATGATCTGATTTATTAAGCTTGCCTTTATTTTTACTAAAGCAATATGATAAGTATTCATGTACTTAAAATGAAGCCAAACAAATACACTTTTTGACTAGAAGAACAAATTATATTGTAAACTGTAATTCCACAAGAAGTCTACCTAAAACTGTTCTTACTACTTTAGAAATTTGAATGTGATTGACACAGTTATTGTAGTGCTAAATTTTTTGGATACTGCTAATTTATGTGTCTTTGCCACATGCTTTGTAATTTACCTTTGCTGCTATTAGATAAGATAAAGTAAGATTGATCTGTCTTTTTCAGAACTTTAAAGAACTTCAGAGTTCTCATGCATTTTGAAAGCATACAGTGTAATTCCCCGTGTTCCTTTAATATTGCAGTTATTTCTGAATTTGCCAGACTGACAGTCTGAAATACTAATGGAATGAACTTTAGCAAAAAAAAAAAAAAAAAGACCAGTGTGTTAGGGGGGACAATGTCTTACTTTACTTTGGACATTATAATTTAGGAAGAAAAATGTGGGGGTTGAAAAATGGAAGGCACTATATTTGAAGTACATTCAGACAGGAGGTCACACTTGAAGAGACTATCCTCCATTGACAGCAGTTATTTTTGTCCAGACAGGAGAGTTCTGTCTTGCATGAATTTGGACAGTAAGAATATAAGACAAAGTATTCAAAAAAAAAGAAACATTATTTATGAAATAGGTTCCTCTAAACAAGTAAAAAATAATTGAAAGATAGAACTATAGAAAATACAGACGTTGCAGGGGATCCACTATTGTGGTTTTGAGCAAAAGGTGCTTTCAACTTTGAGAAGTAGGAGGGAAACAAAACAGAATTCAAAGCTTCATGCAGTTAAACTACTTGAAGTAGACAAAAACATTCTTAGATCTGCCCTATTGGGGGAATTAGTTCCTATAAAAGCCAGAAAACTGCCAAGAAATTCCAGAAATTTGTGATTATACAGGAATCTTATTGTCCATCTCCCATTTCTGCAAAGCCCAGTAGTTCTTACAGTTTTCTATTGCTTTTGTTTTAACGCACAGTTCTCCCTCCCGGACATTCAGGCAAACTGTCTGAAATGCCTGCTTTGAACACCTGTACAGCTACATGAAGTTTGCATGAACTGGAGAGTATACCAATGCTAGAGAAAATCCTTCTAACATCAAATATTGTATTCACTTACATATATATATGCAGAAATTACACTGTAAAGGATGTATGTCCTCAACCAATACAGCAGTAATGGTCTGCCCCAGTAGTTACAATGGAGACATTATCTGAGGGAATTAATATGATCAAATTTGATTAAATGGCTGCTAAAGCAAAAGTTTTACAAATGCATGGAAACAATAGCTACTCAACATTGTGTCCTGGTGTCCTGGGTTCATCAGTAGCAGTTATGTTTCTCCTTCTTAGTAGCTAGTGCAGTGCTGTGATTTGATTTTTTGGCCTGGGAACAGTGCTGATAATGCCGATGTTTTCAGTTGCTGCTCAAATGCTTATTCTGGCCAAGGACTTTCTGAGCCTCATGCTCTGCCAGGGAGGAGGGAAAGCTGGGAGGAAGCAGAGACAGGACACCTGACCCAAACTAGCCAAAGAGGTATTCCATACCACAGCACATCATGCCCAGGATGTAACGAAGAGTTACTCAGAAGGGCTAGGACGGGAGGGTTGGAGGAGGTATCGGTTGGTGCTCGACTGGAGGGAGTGAGGCAAGTTATTGGTCGGCTGGTGTTGAGGTGTTGTATTCTTTCTTCTTGCTATTTCTTTTATCATTATTATTATTGGTGGTAGCAGTAGTGGTTTGTGTTATACCTTAGTTACTAAACTGTTCTTATCTCAACCCATGGGAGCTGCATTCTTTCGATTCTCCTCTCCGTCCCTCCAGAAGTAGGGGGAGGGAAAGAAGTGGGGGAGTGAGTGAATGAGGTTTGTGGTTGGGTTTAAACCACGACACCTGGGTTCAGCAGTAGCAGTCATTTTTCTCCTTCTTGGTAGCTGGTGCAGTGTTGTGTTTCTGACTTTCAGCCTGGGAACAGTGCTGATAACACCAGTGTTCCTGGTTCTTGCTCAGTACTGTTTAGGCTGACCAAGAACTTTCTGAGTCTCATGCTCTGCCAGGGAGGAAGGGAAGCTGGGAGGAAGCAGAGACAAGACACCTGACCTGAACTAGCCAAAGAGGTATTCCATACCACAGCACATCATGCCGAGGATGTAAACTGGGGGCAGTTACCCGGAAGGGTTAGGGGCTGGGTATCGGTTGGCAGGTGGTGAGCAGTTGTATTCTCTTCCCTTGCTATTTCCCTTATCATTATTATTATTGGTGGTAGCAGCAGTGGTTTTGTGTTATACCTTAGTTACTAGACTGTTCTTATCTCAGCCCTTGGGAGTTACATTCTTTTGATTCTCCTCCCCATTCCTCCAGGAGTTCGGGGGAGAAAAAGGGGGGGGGGTGGGGTGTGTGTGTGAAAGATCAGGCTACGTGGCTGAGTTGCCAAATGGACTTAAACCACAACAGTTCTTTTTGATGCCCAACGTGGGGCACGAAGGGTTGAGATAATGACAGAACTGACCAGAGCATGTCTAATCGTATTTGTGATAAGCGTTTATTGTTTTGGATTGCTAGTCACTCATCACAATGATGATTTATTGGCTCTCAGAGTTGTTGCTCTTAATCTCACAGTTTCAGCATGTCGTACCTTACTTAGAGCCAGTATTTGCTGAGTTAGCGTTTATCGGCTGGGGACCTTGGGCTAAGGTTCTTGTCTCATTGTACTTTATGGTAATGACTTGTAATACAGTAGAATCATCAATCATGAAACTGATCTGGCTTGTGTTCCCACTGTGGTCACCACCTCTATACTTTGGGAGGTATATAATAGGAGTGTATAGCAATTGCACATCTTTTTTCTCCTCCTCGGGTGTTCAGCCTATGAAGGAGACATTCCCACACACCCTAGTGACAAGTACAGCTGCTACTCAAACTCCAACAGCAGCACACAGAGGAGCTACTCCAGCTTCAAGTACAGCAGCTACACTGACCCCAGTGACAAGTACAGCAGTGTCATTTGAGAGTTCTGAAGGTTTTGAATGGCCTTTGGGTACCCTTGAGACCTGCCTGCTGATTGTGATGGGGATCAACATGTTGGCACGCGTACAGAGTGTGCTTTACCCACAACCATTTTGTCTGATATCTGAAGTCAAGCAGAGTTGGGCTTGGGTCTTGTCTAGGATTAGACGAGAACATAGGAGGTCCAAGAGATTTTTTCCCAAGGCTGGAGAGTCATGAGTGGCAGGGGGTGTGCGACAGTATGGGTAAGTATCTAGTCCACTGGGCCCCTCAAGTGCTTTGGAAACTTCGGAGATGGAAGGCAGCTGTATGGAGTCCCCAGTGACAAGTTGCAGAAACTGCTGAAGGGGAGGGTGAATATTTTTTTGAGCCTGGTGGGCCCATGACACTTCAGGCCATCAGGGCAGAGATGCAACATAAATATGGACTCATGATCGAGGGTGGACTTATCAATGGACACTATTGCCCACGTTATTCACGAGTGTGAACACTGCATACAGCCTCTCCTGCTCTGAAAGACTGTTACAAGAGATGGAGCCCGATATCATGGACCGGATGGACTCAGCAGCTTTATAGGGACTGGTCCATGCACTAAGGAATGATCTCTCAGTCTCTGTGTGGATGTATATGTATGTGTATATATATGAGATAAGAATGATGGCATATTGAAAACGTGGGATCTGAGCATGATGTGAATGGTATGGAATAAGGGGTGGCTACTGCCCTGGGTTCAGCAGTAGCAGTCATTTTTCTCCTTCTTGGTAGCTGGTGCAGTGCTGTGTTTGACTTTCAGCCTGGGAACAGCGCTGACAACACCAATGTTTTTAGTTGTTGCTAAGTAATGTTTAGTCTGACCAATGACTTTGTGAGTCTCATGCTCTGCCCAGGGAAGAGGGGAAGCTGGGAGGAAGCAGAGACAGGACACCTGACCCAAGCTAGCCAATGAGGTATTCCATACCACAGCACATCATGCCTAGGATATAAACTGGGGGCAGTTACCCAGGACGGTTAGATCACTGCTCAGCTGGGCTGGGTATCGGTTGGCAGGTGGCGAGCGGTTGTATTCTCTTCCCTTGTTATTTCCCTTATCATTATTATTATCGGTGGTAGCAGTAGTGGTTTGTGTTATACGTTAGTTACTGGACTGTTCTTATCTCAACCTGTGGGAGTTACATTCTTTTGATTCTCCTCCCCATCCCTCCAGGAGAGAGGAAGGTTGAGGGGTGGGGAGTGAGAGAGCAGGCTGCATGGCTGAGTTGCTGACTGGGCTTAAACCACAACACACTGTCATCATTAAATTTTTAAATAATTTGAAAAATCTATCATTATACGTCAGAATTATTCTGAACAGAAAAAAGCTGTAATCTTAATTAGGAATTTGTGATATAGCCAAGTATCGTCTGGTTAAGGTCTGGCTGGGATTGAATTAACTTTCCTCATAGGATGACATGTAGTGCTGTATTTCACACTTGTCACTAGAATGGTGGTGTTGGTGCATCAGTGTTTTTTGTCTGTTCAATGATCCTGCAAAGGCTGGCAGGCTGGGAACAAGAAGTGGGGAGGGGCACAGCTGAGACAGCAGACCCCAACTGACCAGGGGGATATTCCACATCATATGACATCATGCACAGCAATAAAAGCTAAGAGAACAGGATGGTGTGTATTTTCTATAAAGATGTTTATCTTCCAAAGTAACCAGTATGTGTACTTAGGCCCCACTTTCCAGGAAGTGCTGGACACCACATGCTGATGGGAAATAGGGAATAAATGTTCTTTGATTTTTATTTGCTTCTGCATGTAGCCTTTGCTATCTTGCTATCTTTTTTTTTTTGGGGGGGGGGTGGCTAGGAGGGGGAATGGGCGTAGGGGGTGTTTGAGTTTGCCTTGTTTTGTTTTGTTTTTTCTGTGTGTATGCATTTGGGTTTGGTTTTTTGTTTTTTTTTTGGTTTTTTTTCATCTTATTTTCTCCCTGTGTAATGCTGAGAAGGAGGATTAAGAGAGCAGCTTGGTGGTCACCTGGTGGCCAGCCAACGTTAACCCATCAGAAACAGTAATCCTATAGTTCTCATGGTATGAGATAAGAGCCTAAGAACATATCTCAGTTTAACCATAAGATTTTTTAAACTGGAAGATGAGTGAAACTATTCCTACATCTTGTCTTCATATGCATTTACACTAATAAAATAATTTCACAAAATCTCCTAGGTATTCTTCTAATTAGTTCTGATTTTACATTTACTACTTTAACCCATAGCTGTGGGAAAAACTAAAGGAGTTTTTTCAGTTTAAGATTCCTAAAAATCAGCAAAAAGTATTAATATAATAGCAAGATAATTAGAGCACTGAACAGGGATCAGCAAATCGAACAGCAGATATCCTGGCACTGATATTTTGCAAAACCCCTGAATTTTATTTCTGCTGTTTTTATTGGGGTTCCAGCACCGAAAGTCTCCATGGCAATGTGTTTTGCAATTGTCATAGTTCAGGTCCCAATACCATCATGAGCAGCTTATGTACCTTCTCTGCCTACCTGGAATGGAAATGTCAGTGTAGTTTCCTCCAAACAAACCAATGTTCCAAAAACATCTGCAAACTGAGCCAGCACACAAGAAGCAGGGGCAGTCAGGGTTTCATTAGAAACCAGAATATCACTGTGAACTAAAAACTTGACACAAGCCAAAGATTCACATATATTGTTAGTGTTTCTTGCTAGATGTAACTCTATGAACCCTCTTCCAGAGTAAGATAGGTAAAGTAATTGCTAAGCAGGATGTATAGAATGTATTACGTGCCAGAGAATAGGATACATCAAGCTAAAACATAAAAAGGCTAAACACTAAGTCAGTGGAAGACAATAAAGGAAGTGTGATCTTGAAGCCCTTCGTTTCACAGATTTAATGCTTAAAAATGGTTTTAATTTCTGAACCTGAAACTTGTCTCAATTGTATGTGTCTAAAGAGTCTTGTGTTTTCACACTGGCTGCTTTTTAAACATGGTGAGAGATAGTATTTCAAATTCTTACATTTTTTGTAATTAGCATTGCTGTGGTTCTAAAGGTCAAATTACATGATGTAGACAAAATCATTTGGAGGGTATTTGAGTGGAACCACAAATGGACATGACAGTGCTTCCCTGAGCCTGGAGCACTCTAAAGACAACAGATCTCATCTTCTCACTCTCAGAGTCTCACAGTGTAAGATGATTTTTCTAAGTAGTGGAGCAGAGTGCCCTGCTCCACCTCCTGTTTTGCTGTCACAGTGTTTTTAAGCTCTATCAGCTTTAAGAGTGTATATTTAATTATCCTTGACATTTTGCACATTTTTTGTTCCTGAAACCCTTTGAACTTTTGACCAGACATATAGTCTCTTTTGTCTTGATAGTTGTGAAGGTTTAACCTTGGCTGGAAGCTAGACCCCACACAATGGGATGGAGGAGGGAATGTGAAGAGTGAAAGAAAAATTGTGGGCTGAGATAAAGGTGGTTTGATAGGTAAAGAAAAAGCTGTGTGCGGAAAGAAAGCAGAATAAAGAATTTGTTCATCACTTCCCACTGGCAGGCAGATGTTCAACTATTTCCAGGAAAGAATGGCTTCATCATTTGTTGTGGTTACTTGGAAACACAAACTTTGTAACTCTGAATATCCCTCCCTTCCTCCCACTTTTATTGCTGATCATAACATTATCTGGTAAGGGATATCCCTTTGGTCAGTTTGGGTCAAGCTGTCCTGGTTGTGTTCCCTTCCAACTTCTTCTACATCCCTGACTACATGCTGGCAGGGCAGTGTGAGAAGCAGAAAAGGTTCTGAGGTTGTGTAAGCAGTATTCAGCAATAACAAAAAAATTCCTTGTTTTATCAACACTGTTTTCAGAACAAAGGCAGGACATAACACCATACAAGTTTTAAGAAGAAAATTAATACTATTCCAGCCAAAAGCAGTAAGGTCCCCCCAAAAAAAACAGTGAATCATTATTTTTGAAAAGGCGAGATAGTAGCATTGTTCAAGCAGCCATCAGAAGTCACTGATACAGGATACTTGGTCTTTAATCTTTGTTACAGACAGAGGTAATTTTTATTCATAAATGTCTCTCTTACTTGACAAGGTAAAATATGGCTATGCAAACTGTAGCCATTTTGTCATTAGGATGCCATAACATGTTTGATGGTGTAAATTCAAAGGGAATTTTCATGAAAATTTTTAGACATAATCAAAATTACAAACAACAATTTGTTAAAATTATTTTTGAAGAATAAGTGATTTCTTGCTCATTTCACAGTTTGTATATTTATATAAATGAAGCTGAAGTATTCTGCACTTGGAGTGTCTATTCCTAGCCTCTCTTTCCTCTCTACCAAAATTTATTTTTTCTTGACATACTGAACGTCACTAGGATGAATTATTACTCAGTGAAGTGACAGTATATCTTAAACTCTACTCTTCAGTTATAGCATACATGAGACGGATAAATCTCATGGTAAAAAAGTAAAACACATATGCCATTTTGGCAGAAGCATAAATTTTGTATGTAAAAAAGTCCTAATTTCCCACAGCTTGTGAGAAGACTTCTTTTCACAAACTGGAGATAAGTCTAACCTCAAACTGTTTGTTATTAAACATCATAAAAGAAATAGAAACAAAAGACTATTCTTTTTTAAAAGTCACTTAAGAAGAGATAATAAATATTTTAAAATTTTCTAAAGCCATTACATGCAAATAACAAATAATGCTACCTACAGAAAGAAAATAGATTTTTCAATACCAGGGACTTACCGCATCAGACATTAGAAGCATGATCTTTCATATATGGTCAATAAAAGTCTGTATAACAAATAAAAACCTTTTTAAGGAGAAGAGATTCTTTTTCCTGAAGAACCAGTACAAAACAAACTAAGTCTGAAGATGAAGATGTATTGTTGAGCCCAATTACACTGAGGGGAAACATAAATAAACTCTGTGAACCTGTCAGATTCAGAGAAATCTTTGAGGCTGGAGGCAACACAAACAGGATGGGTATGAGGCCGCAGCTGTTACATGACAAGAATTTAAAAATAGAATCATATCCCAAATGCAGTTTTTCCTTAATTTTTTTATTTTCACTTTTGTTGACTAACAGAACTCATAAAATTGAAATACTAGAGAATGACTCACTTGCACATTAGATAGACAGCAAAGCTAAGAATTACTGAAGTGCCATAAACAACACAGTAAATATACCAGTGAGCATCAATTTTCTCTTTCATATGCATACTGCATTTACATTTACTTCAGCAGAATATTTAAGTACATCAGTCTAAAACATGTATTACTCTGAAGCAAAGTGTTTGCAATCTTTTCTTAAAATACACAAATGCTTCCAATGCTTTCCCATAAATTAAAGCTGGGGAAAAATATTATTTGATTTAGCCAGCTGAAATGCAAAAAAAAGATGGCTTTACTTTCTCCAAAATTATTGCTGCTTTTGTTCTATTCTTTAAACTGAGAGGGAAAAGAACGAAATGAAGTATTAGATATGATTTACAGTGGGGGGGTTTCTGATTGTAAGTACGTTAATCTCAAGTTTAGGAGTAAAATTGCTGATATTCAAAGAAACTAGAAAGAAAGCTTTATCCTACACACAATGATTAAAGCACTCTCCTGTAATGTCAAATGAAAAATTCTCCATATAAATCTGCAGTCTTCTGTTTTGACCACAGAGTTGAAATTGGGCCTACCTCATCACCAAAATCCTTGGTTTATGGAATTGAAATTTGAAACAATAACCAGTAGTTGCATTTAATACGTATCTCTGTAACATACCCATAGCATTAAATCTGAACTGTATTTTTATAGTTCAGTTTTTTAAGAATACTCACAAAATTATTTTCTTAGTTCTATGTAATCATGTGAATAATTGCAGTTTAGTAGTTTTAGAACAGTTTTCTTCAAAACTGCACTTTTAACTGATTATATTATTTGTCAGGGAGAAAAAGCGCACAAAGTCCTAATCGCAGTTACAGATACAAGGACTTTTAATGAGTGTTTAATTATTTAGTGATGCTTAATGTGTCTACCATCAGTAAATATATGTTTTCTATCAGACTGGAAGATAGATAATCTATCCATACGCATGTATACTGACAGCCATTATAGAAACCTAAACCAAAGAAGCAAAGGGATCTTTCTGGAGCCTGAATAGATCCAGTCTGCCAATCCCCATTTTCGTTTGGAGGGAAAGGTGCAACTGGAAACACTCTGCACTTGAAAGCTAGCTAGGGTTCCCTCTCATCTAAAGCTCATGTACCTTGGGGTCTGCAAGGTGGTATATTACAGCATGTTTGGGTTGCTTATGTCAGGTAATGCCTGCATCACTTCACCTTTCAAGACTGAGGACAGTTATTTTCTCAGTTCAGGAAGACTGAGTTTCCAGAGCAATTTTCTATTCTGTATACATTGTCTACTTGAATTGTAACTTTGGGCATTAGATCCTACCCGTGTTTCTTACGTTAAAGGATAAATGAGCAATAGGTGAGAAAGCATGGAGATTTTTCCTTTTTTTTTTTTTTTTTTTTTCCCAGAATTGCATTTTTATGAGGTCAGTAAAGACAATCAAAGGGATGGAGCACCTCTCCTATGAGGAAATGATGAGAAAGTTGGGGTTGCTCAGCCTGGAGAAGAGAAAGTTCTAGGGAAATCTTCTCACAACCTTTCAGTACTTAAAGAGGGCCTCTAAGACAGATGGGGACAGACTTTTTAGTAGGGCCTGTTGAGATAGAACAAGAGGTAATGATTTTAAAGTAAAAAAGAGTAGATACAGATTAGATATAAGGGAGGATTTTTTTTATTATGAGGATGGTGAAACACTGGAACATGTTGCTCAGAGACATGATAGGTGACCAGTTCCTGACAACATTCAAGGTCAGGCTGTTTTTTCTCAGGGCTCTGAGAAACCTGATCTAGTTGAAGATTTCCCTGCTTATTGCAGAGGGTTTGGACTAGATGACCCTTAAAGGTCCCTTCCAACCCAGTTATATGATTCTATGGCAGTAACACCTTTCACTAGACCAGATTGCTCAAAGTCCCATCCAGCCTGGCCTTCAACTCTTCCAGGGATGGGGCAGCCACAAGTTGTCTGGCAACCTGTTCCAGTGTTTCACCACCCTAATAGTAAAGAATTTCTTTCTAATGTCTAATCTACTACCTTCTTCCAGTTTAATGCCATTTCCCCTTGTCCTATCACTGCATGCCCTTGTAAAAAGTCCCTCTCCATATTACCTGTAACACCAACCCCCTCCTTTAGGTACTAGAAGGCACCTTTAAGGTCTCCTCAGAGCCTTCTCTTATCTAGAATGAGAAACCCCAGCCATCTCAGCATGTCTTCACAAGACAGATGTTCCAGCCCCCCCGATCGTCTTCATTGCCCTCCTCTGGACTTTCTTGAACAGGTCGACATTCCTCTGGACCTGTTCAAGCTGGATGCAGTACTACAGGTGGGGGTCTCACTAGAGCAGAGTAGACTGGCAGAATTGATGCCCCTTCTGGCTACACTACTTTTGATGCAGGCTGGGATATGGTTGGCTTTTTGGGTTGAAGTGCACACTGCCAGCTCATGTGTTTCTTGTCAATCAACACCCCCAAGTCCTAGGACTGTTCTCAGTTTATTCTCCATCCAGCCTGTAGCTGTGCTTGGGATAATCTACTTCTCCAACATAAACTTCAGCTAAAAACTTTTTAAAAAGTCATTACAAGACAACTCATATAGTTTTAGCTATTTTCCCCCAGAGGGTTTGAGTCTCACAAATGTTTTCTGAAGAAATTTACTGAGATTTGGGGCAGGTCCTTAAACCTGAAGAGTAATTTGCTTTCTAGCACTGCTTTTTGCAACACCAAAGCAGAAAAGGTCTGTTACTGAAGACTGAAAGGTGAAAGGTAATATTAAAGAAGTGAGATGTGAAAATGAAACCCCTAACTCTGTGTATGTGGAGTGATATATGGGTACAGTGGGAAATTACCACAGGAAATATGCCAAAAAAATACAACCTCTTTAAAACCCTACTTCATAATTACATAACATGTTATTTCTTGTTATGTAAATGTGAAAACCATCATTTTAACAGAGCCTGCTAAATTATACTTTAGTAAACCAGTCTCATATCACTAAGCAAATAGCATACTCACCATATCAACACGTTTCTTAATACATGCCTCATGTTTTTCTCCTCACATTATTCTCTTAATTTATACCCAGCTCTAAGACTATTAGTTTGTTGCAATCCATAAAATATAAATTACTTCAGTTACTCGTAGACATATCTGAGCTACGTTTAAATGCAACATATCTAATTCTTATATCTTATAGGACACCCTCTGCAATGCTAACAAAAATGATTTCACAGAGTGATAGCTCATACACAAATATGTGCATGTATGTGGGTTTTTTTTTTCTTTTTTTCTTTTTTGTTTAAATAGGACAGCTAATCTATGTATAATCCTTTCTTGAAATTAAATTCTAGCATTATGTGACAGGATCATATTTGGAGTTAACATAAATCTTGGTATAGGCAAACCAAATAATTACTGCAGTCTTCTGATCCATCTTAATGTTCACACTTATTAACAAAGATTTAGACATAAAGCAACCACTATCATTCATTTGGTGAGGATTAATTCTCCAAAGATAATGCAAACCAGTGGCAGTGGATTGTCATTGCTAAGTTTTTAGGATACAGTTCAGCTAACTATTTCAAGGTAGACTTTGTGGTAAAGCTGCCATCTTGCAGATAAATTTAACGAAGTTAGGAATAAATATTTAAGGAGTGAAATGTGTGTGCATGTTATAAGCATTTTTATTCAGTTATCTGCAATGTTTAGTAACAAGAAGGCTTTGAAGGTAGGTGATTTTGAAGTCTAATTTATGAGGAAAAACTTAGTCTATATTTTTCTCTGAAAGATGAAAGACATGACGTTTGTGATACTGCAGAAATATTATATTGTCATAGAGTATGCTGACCTGTTCAAGTTGATTTCAGGAACAGCAAAGTCTATTACCTTTCTCACGTAGGAAAAGAAACATATGTTTCCTAGAGGACAATTTTAAATTATAGTTTATGACCAATTTTTGCAGATAGTTGTCTGGAATATAAGCTCTGTTTTATCCTGACAAAGAACTTTGGGAGAATAAATGAAGATTTCTAAAGATGGGGTGGATCAGTATTTAGAATACTCAGAACTCAGAAACATAATTTTAAGGCCAGCTTTACTAGAGACTTCTTAGGATTCAAGACTGTCTGGGATTACAGAATTAAATGCTTCTGAATCAGATTGGAAGAAATAGAAAAAAAGAAAAAAAAACCAACAAAAAACAGTATACTCTGTCATTCCATGGAGATTTTTTTTCCTCATTTGAAAGAAAATAAAGGTGTTCTGCAATATTAACATAAAGGAAACTTCTAATTTTTCTTGCACAAAAGCTAATAGCCATTTCTGGTACTTAGTAGACTATATTTAACATCATCTTGTTTGTAAATTGACTAGTTTACTGCTAACATACAATCATAGAATCATAGAATAGTTAGGGTTGGAAAGGACCCCAAGATCATCTAGTTCCAACCCCCCTGCCATGGACAGGGACACCTCTCACTAAACCATCCCACACAAGGCTTCATCCAACCTGGCCTTGAACACCGCCAGGGATGGAGCACTCACAACCTCCCTGGGCAACGGATTCCAGTGTCTCACCACCCTAACAGGAAAGAATTTCCTCCGTATATCCAATTTAAACTTCCCCTGTTTAAGTTTTAAATCATTACCCCTTGTCCTGTCACTACAGTCCCTAATGAAGAGTCCCTCCCCAGCACCCCTATAGGCCCCCTTCAGGTACTGGAAGGCTGCTATGAGGTCTCCATGCAGCCTTGTCTTCTCCAGCCTGAAAAGCCCCAACTTCCGCAGCCTGTCTTCATACGGGAGGTGCTCCAGTCCCCTGATCATCCTCGTGGCCCTCCTCTGGACTTGTTCCAGCAGTTCCATGTCCTTTTTATGCTGAGTACACCAGAACTGCACACAATACTCCAGGTGAGGTCTCACGCAAGCAGAGTACAGGGGCAGGATCACCTCCTTCGACCTATTGGTCACGCTCCTTTTGATGCAGCCCAGGATACGGTTGGCTTTCTGGGTTGCAAGCGCACACTGCCGGCTCATGTTCATTTTCTCATTGACCAGCACCCCCAAGTCCTTCTCTGCAGGGCCGCTCTGAATCTCTTCTTTGCCCAGTCTGGAGCTGTGCCTGGGATTGCTCCAACCCAGGTGTAGGACCTTGCACTTGTTGTGGTTGAACTTCATAAGGTTGGCATCAGCCCACCTCGCAAGCGTGTCAAGGTCCCTCTGGATGGCATCCCCCCCCTCCAGCATATCTACCGGACCACACAGCTTGGTGCCATCGGCACCAAGGTACCACAAGGTACCACAGGTACTCACACTGAATATACACCACATAATTTAGTTTGGAGATCATAATGAGGTGCAATACATTTTCATATTGATTTTCTCTATAATTGTGGTGCTGTAATTGTAAGCAATGAAATAAAAATCCTGTTGCGGCGCAAATGTTAACAGATTTTATGGTTTTATTTCATGCAAATGAAATTGTATGACTCTGGATTTATCTAAATGACAGGCTTGGACTTCCTCTATTTTACCTACATTCGTTGACAGGGAGTGCTTTGCATGCTCAATTACTCATGCTTATACAGAAATTATCAGGAGGTAAATATATTTTTAGAATTTATGATGAGACAGCATGATTCATTTGTTCTGAAACTTCCAGTCGCCAGTTTCCTCCAAAATCTAATTCTATCTTTTGGGAGTGCCAATTTGCTGTAATCATTTTCACACGATTTTGTCATTCTGAACAACTTTAATCTTCTCCTTAACAAATGAGGTGAAAAAAGAAACAGCAGGAACTGATACTGAATTAAATATTCTAAACATGATATCTGGGGAAAATTTCAGCTGAAACATTATTTTGGCCACTGGTTCAACTACTTTGAACATGATACTCTTCTTAAATAAATCTTTAAAAAATTAAAGAGAAAGCATGGCCATTATAAGATTTGCCTTTCTGGTGCTTTTCATTAATAGTAAAGTTAATTCAGAGCAAAGAACTGTAAAGGTACAGCAGCAGTGCTAAAAACTGGAAACATTAACTTCTTGTTAGGAAGCAAGTGAAGACTCCTCTTGATTTCAATTTTAATCAAAGGTGTCCCGGGTTCAGCAGTAGCAGTCAGTTTTTCTCCTTCTTAGTAGCTGGTGCAGCGCTGTGTTTTGACTTTCAGCCTGGGAACAGAGCTGATAACACCAATGTTTTTCATTGTTGCTAAGTAATGTTTATTCTGGCTAATGACTTTGTGAGTTTCATGCTCTGCCAGGGACAAGGGGAGGCCGGGAGGAAGCAGAGACAGGACACCTGACACAAGCTATCCAAAGAAGTATTCCATACCACAGTGTATCATGCCCAGGGATGTAACTGGGAGTTACCCGGCAGGGCACGGACTCTCTTCGGGGGAGTTGAACTCGTTCGGCGAGTGGTACTGTATTCTCTTCCCTTGTTATTTCTCTTATCAATATTATCATTGGTGGTAGCAGCAGTGATTTGTGTTATACCTTAGTTACTGGGCTGTTCTTATCTCAACCCGTGGGAGTTACATTCTCTCGATTCTTCAGGAGCGGGGGGGGGGGGGGGGGGAGGGGCAGTGGGAAGGAAAGAAAGAGGGAGGAAAGGGGGGAGTGAGTGAACGAGCTGTGTGGCTAGGTTTAAACCAAAACAGTCTTTTTTGGTGCCCAACGTGGTGCGCGAGGTGTTGAGATAACGACAGATCTGACCGGAGTGTGTCTAACTGTATTTGTGATAAGCATTCATTTTTTAGATTAATAGTCACTTGCCACAATGCTGATTAATTGGCTCTCAAAGTTGTTCCTCTTGATCTCACAGTCTCAGTATGTCGCACCTTACTTAGAGCCAGTA
Organism: Lathamus discolor; assembly: GCF_037157495.1. NCBI lineage: Eukaryota > Metazoa > Chordata > Aves > Psittaciformes > Psittacidae > Lathamus > Lathamus discolor. The sequence goes on along the minus strand of NC_088887.1, from coordinate 90,095,291 downwards.
TTTCCTGTGTTAGCGTTTATCGGCTGGGGACCTTGGGCTAAGGTTCTTGTCTCATTGTACTTTATGGTAATGACTTGTAATACAGTAGAATCATCAATCATGAAACTGATCTGGCTTATGTTCCCAGCGTGGTCACCACCTTTATACTTTGGGAGGTATATAATAGGAGTGTATAGCAATAATACATCTTTTTTCTCCTTCTCGGGTGGTCAACCTGTGAAGGAGACATTTTTTTACCCTCCCAGCCCCCTTCCCAGACTATTTACAGCATCATTTGAGAGTTTTTGAATGGCCTTTTAGTACTGTTGAGACCTGTTTGCTGATTGTGATGGGGATCAACATGTTGGCACACATACAGAGTGTGTTTTGCCCACAACCATTTCGTCTGATTTCAAGAGTTAAGCAGAGTCAGGTTTGGGCCTTGTCTGGGGTTAAACAATGATATAGGAAGACCAAGAGATTTCCCCCGAGGCTGGACAGCCATGAGTGGCAAGGTAAGTGGGATAGTATGGGCAAATATCTAGGTCAGTGTGTCCTTCCAGTACTTTGGAATTTCACCAGAGAACAAGTGCAAAATCTGGAAAAATTAGTAAAACACTTAAATGAGGTGTGCTGTCAGTCTGGCCATATCAGAGATGGACAAATCATGGCAAAGTGCTGGGGCTTGGTTTATTGTCCTGGGTTCAGCAGTAGCAGCTGTTTTTCTCCTTCTTGGTATCTGATGCAGTGCTGTGTTTTGACTTTTGGCCTGGGAACAACACTGATAACACTGATGGTTTTAGTTACCGCTCAAATGTTTTAGTCTGACCAAGGACTTTGTGAGCCTCATGCTCTGCCAGGGAGGAGGGAAAGCTGGGAAGAAGCAGAGACAGGACACCTGACCCAAGCTAGCCATAGAGGTATTCCATACCACAGCACATCATGCCCAGGAGGTAACGGAGAGTAACCCCGGAAGGGCTGGGGGACTGCAGGGTTGGAGGAGGTATTGGTCGGTGCTTGGTTGGGGGAAGTGGGGCAAGTTATTGGTCAGCTGGTACTGAGGTGTTGTATTCTTTCCTCTTGTTATTTCCTTTATCATTATTATTATTGGTGGTAGCAGTAGTGGTTCGTGTTATATCTTAGTTACTAAACTGTTCTTATCTCAACCCATGGGAGTTGCATTCTTTCGATTTTCCTCTCCGTCCCTCCAGGAGCAGGGGGAGGGAAAGAAGTGGGGGAGTGAGTGAACGAGCTTTGTGGTTGGGTTTAAACCACGACACCTACGTTTACAGGGCCTTGTTCAACACTATCCAGCACCTTCAAAAGGAAAAAAATGTCCCTGCATCTGAGGACAAAGCAACAGTCAGTGCAGCTACCCCAGCAACAAGTACAGCAGCTACTCAGACTTTGACTTCAACAGACAGCATGGCTACCCCAGCTCCAAGCACAGCAGCTACACCACCCCAAACACCACAACAAAAGGTTTAGGTAAATTGTACTGAAAAAAATGTCAGAAATGCAAACATGCTTTAAAGTGATTTTAAGTGCATATTCAGATGGCTGTTAGCAAATAACACTGTTGGTTTGTTTTTTGTTGTTTTTTTTTAATTAAAGGCAATATTTTTAATTATTGTTATAGGCTTTGTCTTCCAGTCAGCCACATATTCAGTTAGATAAATATTTTGAATTGTGAAGATGTACAAAGCCAGCTTGATGATAAAATAACTTTGGTCAAATAGTCCTTTGGGTGAAGAACTGCAATGTTCAACAAGCATGCATCTCTGTTCTTCAGGTGTTTGAAATTGCTATTGTGATCACAAGAATGTTTGCACCAAAATATTTGTCAAGACTAACTTATTAAAAATAGCTACTACAGTTTCAGTAGGAGAGAAGGTAGGCTTCTTTTTGACTGCAGAATGTAGTTGTCTGGAATAATCTGCATGGAAGTACAAGGGACACTCTACCCCTGCATGGTTGCAGTAAAAAGTTTCAATTCTAACACTGTAGGGATATCCTCTCTTCAATATTTTTTTCTGCCTTATCTGTTTAGATACGCCAACTAAGTCATAACAAACTGAAATTGTTAGATTAAAGCAGGCATTAAAATCATTATTTATTACCTTTAAGTTATGGTGTTTTACTGATACTGAATTATAATATGTTGTTGCTCATGATAAACTACTGGCATTGAAATATATGGTGCAGAATGGAACAGTGGGTAGGAAAAGGTAATTTTTTTCTTTCTTACAGATCTTGATTCTTGCTGTTTTGAAACATCGTGACTACATGAACTCCACAGGAAAGATATCTTATGTATAAAATAATTTTGTTATCTAAGGAACAGTGAACAGACAAAAATTGCTGTTGCACATTAGGTTAGGAGAAGGCATTACTAATCTAAGGACAACAACATGAAAAAATTCCCAGGTGCTTATCAGCAAATTCAATTACAGTAACAAAAAAATGGCTTATAAATTTAGAGCTAAGAAGGAGTTTATATCACTCAGGTGTTTTCTTCAGAGTTGCCTTTTCATGGATCTTTACCAGAATTTGATGAGATAGGCATAAAAGGAAACATCAAGTACTCGTAGGCAGGCTACATACATTTAAAAATAATGAAATTGCTCTGCATATAGTAGCTTACCCAGCAGATTGTCACAGCATGCACTCTCATTAGGATGTCTGCTTGAAGCTTAGATTCCTAGCAGAAGGCAAAAATAGAATATACATGTAATGGAGGCTAGACACACATATTTATCATTATAGCAAACTATTTTTCAAAGAACCGTGAAGTCTACAGATCTTTTGTATTATATATGTACTGACAGTTATTTTAGACTGGTTTTAAACATACTTTCTGAGTCTTCTTTAAACTAACCATTGATTTGTACTCTGTGTTAACAGAAACTGAGGTTTGGGGATAGCAGAAGAAACTAGGTAAAGGTGAACATTTTGGGAATTGTCATGTCAGTTTGTATGCATTTGAGCTGATTTCTAGCCTTGCTGGGGTAACAGTGGCTTTTTGTATTATTTACTTTCTATTCCTGGGAAAACCAATTCCTAAAACAATACCAAAATTATACAGTGTGTGTAAAAGAATAAACCTAATATAAAAGAATTAAACTATATAGCTATGAGGGAGGGATGAAGGCAGGCAAGCAGTCAGGAAAGAGAGAGGGAGACAGGGAGGCAGGGAAGGAGTAAGTCTAGCTTTCTCAGTCTGAAGCCTAAGACACGATAAATGGTGTCTTACCTGGAGCCGATTTGTTATGGCATGATGACACCTCTTATTTTAGCTGCCTCCTACCATTACTGCCAAGAAACCTGTCCCTGTATTCACTGAAAATGAATTCCTGTGAGCATCCTGATCCTTACTGTGGCAGGTGACAGATACCCTGACAGCAACTGTAGCCTAGACAATCCATTAAGAACATCATGTGAGAAAGAAGGGAATTAAAAATAAACAAGAGAAAAAAGGAAACTAGATGGACCATGAAAAAGAGCAAACAAAAAAGTCAAATCATTAATTTTAGCAGAGGATTCAATACAAGTATATCTATGGGGAACAATGTTTATTGCTCTATCAACACATGCTTGTAATGGAAGCCATCAATGTTTTGGACAAGACAAATACATTTATCTTGTTTTGGGAGATTGTGGTTCTGTTTTTAATTTCTTTGAATGGTATAATACATTACATTTGTTCTAATTGTCCACAATAAATATGTGATCTGTTCTTTCTAAAGGATAAGGATGGACAGCAGAGAGGAAAGCTTCCTGTTTGTCTTTTCCTGTTGCTTTCTGGGTCAGGTAAAAATGCCTACAAAGAACAGAATATTAAGATTTCATTTTCTGTCCTATTAATCTGTCTTTTTCTCAACCCATGAGTTTTACCTTTTCACCAGTTCTCTCCTCCATCCGTCTGGGAAGGTGTTTAGCTGCCTGCAGGGTTAAACCACTACAGTCCTTTCTGGCATCTGGCGTTGGGCATGAAAGATTGACATAAAACAGATATGATCAGAGTATATTAAAACAATTTTGCTCTAAGTGTTCATTTTATTATTTTAATAGTTGCTGATCACAATGCTAGTTTATTTGCTCTCAGAGTTGTTCTGCTTGTTCTCAGTTGTTATGTAGCACTTGCTGCGTATGTTCTCTGTTGTGCTCTTTATCAGCTTTGGCAACTGGATTAAGGTTGCAATTTTGCTCTACTGTCTAACTATGGTTTATGATATGATGAAGTTACTGGTTGTGAGACTAATCTGGTATTTGTACTCAGTACTGCCATGTTTAGGGACCATCTCTCAGAAACTACAAATAATTCCATTATTCCTCCTTGGAGATCCTATCTGGGGGGGAGGTAAGGGGAAGTGACACCTTCCCCTGCTCCTTCACCTTTCCCTTCCCACTAGTTACAATGGCTCTTAGGGATCTGTAATATCTTTGAGATGTCCAAATTAGCATGTTTCTCTTGCTATCTCTCCTGGATGTGTTTCGGGTCTTGTTTAAGGTTAAACAACTATTTATCACCCAGAGATCTGTCCTAAGGCTGGGGAGTTATGGAATGGCAGGGCGTGTGGTATAGTATGGGCAAGTGCCTAGGACAGCTGGCACCTTCAGTGATTTGGAACTTCACCCCTGAACAAATGCAGAACCCAGAAAAACTGGTAAAATATTTGGAAAAAGTTATCGCCCTGGTGATTCTAAAGAGGTATAGATCAGTGCAACGTGCTGGTGCCTGGCCCAAGCTTACCAAGCCCTGCTCAACACTATTGTCATGGTCTGAATCATGCATTCACTCAAGAGAGGAGCAACAATGTACCTTATTGATATAACACAATAAATTAATGAACTTCAATGGCATATGTGTCAGTGGTTTAGCGATATTTGACAGCAAAGTACACTTGGGTATTTACTGCATAGAGCACAGGGTTAGACAAAACTGCCAGGGAGATTTTACAGTTCAGAGTCATGAGCTTCAGAAAGGATCCCCTTGTGTTCTAAACTCAGAGGGAAGTTTAGGTGCGTCTATATCCAGACTTCGTCTTGGACTTGGTCAAGACCTTATGTCTAAAAGATTATGTATGTGCAATCCATCTGTTATACCACCTAACTAAAATTTCAATGTTTCAGTGCATTTATTCCCAATTCACTAATTGAGTACCTGGCATGATAAGAAGTCACTCAACCTTGAGAGACATCCCTACTCAAGGGCAGATCCTGTTATGCAGCCTGCTGCTGTGCAGGCAAATTCAACAGGCTGTCCATGATGGAGTAAGATGATTGATCCATAGTCATATTTTTATACAAGCTGTAGATACTACTTTCTTCCAAACTTGGCTTGAGTTGGACATTGACCAGCACTGTCGTTAGGTGGGTGCATTTCTCCAATTAGCCCTTGGCAATTGCGTCATTATCTGCTTCCTCTGAATCCACCTTGAGTCAGATACAGCCATCACAACCAGACCCACCATTATGACTGGTGGTTATCACTTGAGAGGGGTTGTACAAAACAATGGTCAGGTGAGGTGGGGAGCACACCATGACTATTGTGTTCCCTCAGGGGAAAGGAAGGCTTCTGGATCTGACAACAGAAACAACAGACACTGTGGCTATTCCAACCACAGTGACAGGCACTGCAGCTGAGCCAGAGAACCAACCTATGCCAGTATCAGTTGCCCATATACAGGAAAGGAAATATGGGATGTGAAAGTCAGTTCATCTAGTAAGGGAAGAAACTCTTACTAAGAAGGGGAAAGAGGAAGAAGTGGATGAGGCAAGCTACTCCAAAGCAGAGCTGTAACAAGTAGGAGGAAAATGCAGAACATAAAACTGAGGTGGTAACCACCCTATCACTGAGCCAAGAGATACACAGGAAGATTTCAGCAGATGATTTTCCCACTAATAAAGCATGACCAAGCAGTTTCACATTCTACATCAAACACATCTATTTTTCCCCAGCTGTATTCCCCTAACGTGTGTTCTAAATACAGTTGTGGCTTTTCAGATTATATATAATGCGAATTAATTTCTTATTCACTTATAGACATGGATATACATACATTTGCACATGCAGTGCAGGGTCAGGGACAAGTGGTCATTTTGAGGGAAAAGATGGGTAGAAGCTAGTTATACCCAACTTTCTGCTGTGAGATAGAGTAGTTCATATGCAGTATTAAAATGAATGTAACCATTGAACTAGTGAAAAAAAAAAAAAAATACCTGGAAATAGTTCTAAGTTCAACTGTATAATTCTGGCCACAGCACATGTAACCAATATTTTTTTGTATATTATTTGTGGTTTGTTTTGTTTGTCTTTTTTTTTTTTTAATTTATTTGGTTTTTTGTTGTTGTTGTTGTTTCGTTGGTTTGGTTTGTGGGTTTTTTTGTTTGTTTGTTTGTGTTTTGTTTTGTTTTTTTCCCCTAAAAACATTAGCCCAACTTAAAGCATTAAACCTCTGTTTAAAGTTAACATGTATAATCTCAGTGCTATGATTTAAATTAGTATTAATGCTTTTGCCTAGAGCTTAGTTTCTGAAAAATGATGTCACACACACCTAATGCATTCTGATAAAATACTATGAATATATCAACATACCTAGTACCACAGCTTGATGAAGTATATAAGGATTTTATACTAGACTCTGTAAACTAACTTGTTTTTTTGTCAATACCATTTCATACAAAAAGAAACAGCCTTAAAGTAAGTAATAAAGCTGACCTAATTTTGATGCAAGAAAATCTATCACAAGGATTTATGGTGCTGTTATATTTCAATCAACTCAGGAGTTAGCAATTTATAATCTTCTGATCTACTGAAACTAGACTGGCACAGATCAAAACAACTAAACAAGAACTGCAGGGTACAAAAGTATTCCTTGTAGGAATTAATATAATAAAAAAAGATACATCATAGAGCTTTATTAAATATTGTAATAAAGTCTTCGGAAAGGTGAAAGACAATTCCCAAGGGCAGCAGTATCTGCTATAGTAGAAAGCAAAACAAAACAAATATTGATTTATGTTTCAAGCTCAACATTTGGGATTTAAAAAAGGAAAAACTGTTAAGATCTGGACTTTCATAAACAGGTACCTTGAAAATAATATTTAGTTTATAAGCTGTGCTATTATAAAAACTATTATTAATTCTTCAGCCATTTACAATATATAATAAGGATCTACAGCTCCATTTCTGACAGTATATCTGCATTGTTTCTAAATGGTGCCTGTCTATACTGTTCATAGACTCTCTAGATCAGACTGACTGCACATTGCTACTTGAGATACCCCATATATTGTCCATGCTTAAATTAAAAAAAATCTTATTTTGGGGGGATGGTTTTGTTGTAAGTGTTTGGAATGAGGGACAGTCATGGTGCTTGCTGGAAAACAGGGAAATACATTGTGTCATAAAGGATATTTGATCCATGCAGAAGCTTTCAATATTTCTTCAGCACTGAGTAATCTGGAAGGAGCCAGGCTGGTTGCAATCTTACTCATACTGCTTAATAGGTGCATCACTGGAGTGAGCTATTACCCAAAACTGTGGAGCAGCTCACAAAAACAGTCCAGAGGCAATTATTATTCATGCAGACAAGGCACCACCATCTGGGAGTGAGCAAGAACAGTATAGATATATCTTAAAGACAACCTTACATTGGGTAATTCCTGTCAGTGTCAGAGGGAATGGATGGGAAGCAGCATCTGCACCCATATTAGAATGTTAAACAGTGCCATAGAATGTTCTTGGGAAGAACGACATGTCTACTCTACTAGCTTCACCAAGTAGCAGCATATAGTACCTTTCCAACAGGCTTATTGAAAACTTCCTTAATTCCATACATAGTAAGTTTTTACTGTATTAGTTTTGAGTTTAATGTATATGTAATTTCATAGTAGATGTTTGTTTGTGGGTTGTTTTTTTTTAATTATTTTTTCCTTTGATTAATGAAGAATCATCTTGTACAATACAGAGTACAAGATAGATGAGTTATGCATAGTTTGGAGGGTTCACATGGTTAAGATGCTGTGACAGATAACATTTTGAATGTCATTAGTTTCTACCTAAAGTAAAATAGAATTGTACTCTGTTGATGATCTTCTCTCTGATAGTTACAAAAAGAATCTAGACATTTAGCTCAGCTCATGTGGTAGACCTCCATCTACCTATCATCTATTTCCAAGGTGAAATCAGTCTTATTCCCTGAATTTTAACTTAAACCTAAATAAATTAGGGCCTTTTTTTAATGTAATGAACTCTATTTAAATGATATAAAATATACAAGGCATTTAAATGGGATATAAAATATAGACATTTTTTCATTGTTGTCTCTACATTAGAAAATAGAAAACAATAGAATCCTTTTAAGATCTCTGGATTGAGCACAGAAGACACCTAAGAGTGACAAGGTTCCCAATTTAATTACTACTTTGAATATCTAAAATTTGCTAGCATGAATTCAAGTGATATAAAGGCTTATTGGGGATTTCAGAAGAGCTTATTTGCAACTCAGTTGCTTAAATCCTTTAAAAATAAACTATGTGTCTTTGGATAGGATGTATCTGGCCAAATGAAGATATATATTCTCTAGTCACATTAGAATTAGTCAACCTTTTCTCTTTGGAGAGCCTTTCACAATGGAATGTATATTATTGTGAAGCTGTCCTGGGTTCAGCAGTAGCAGTTATTTTTCTCCTTAGGAGCTGGCGCAGTGCTGTGTTTTGATTTTTTGGCCTGGGAACAGTGCTGATAACGCCGATGTTTTCAGTTGCTGCTCAAATGTTTGGTCTGGCCCAGGACTTTCTGAGCCTCATGCTCTGCCAGGGAGGAGGGGAGGCCGGGAGGAAGCAGAGACAGGACACCTGACCCAAACTAGCCAAAGAGGTATTCCATACCACAGCACGTCATGCCCAGGATGTTACAGGGAGTTACCCGGAAGGGCTGGGGGACTGCAGGGTTGGAGGAGGTATTGGTCGGTGCTCGGCTGGGGGGAGTGGGGCGAGTTATTGGTCGGCTGGTACTGAGGTGTTGTATTCTTTCCTCTTGTTATTTCCTTTATCAATATTATCATTGGTGGTAGAAGTAGTGATTTGTGTTATACCTTAGTTACTAAACTGTTATCTCAACCCGTGGGAGTTGCATTCTTTTTGATTCTCCTCTCTGTCCCTTCGGGAGGGAGGGAAAGAAGGGGGGGAGTGAATGAACGAGGTTTGTGGTTGGGTTTAAAGCATGACAGAAGCACATGTCCAGGATAAACTTGATTTAAAATGTTCATAAAATGCATTTATTTCCTAAAAACACAGTCAAGGAAACTAGTTTGGGTGTACATACCTAGACTTATTCAGATATATCCCATCTTTATGTCCAAGTTTTTTTCAATGACTTTTCAGTGACCAAAAATCTTGGTCAGAAAAGGAGCTCTTTAGCAAAGGTAGCCATGCAAGAAAGAACTTTGGATAACAGTTTCTGCCAGTGCAATGCTATGTATTTTACCCATTTTGTACTTAAGAAGCTGTCCCCTAAAATTGAGTATTTTTTTAATGAGGGTATTTAACTCCTACAATCACCACATTTGCCAAAGCCTATAACCAGCTGACACTGCCTTTATTTAAGGCAGGAATTAAGATTTTTATTTTGTAGTTCAAAATAGTAAGACTTTAAAATGAAATCTCAGATGTTAAATCTAAGATTTACATCTAGATCTTAGACTAAATCTAAACCTTAGATGTTAAATTCTGATAGCAAGCTATCATAGCTACTAAAAAGGATCAATAAAAATTATGTAAGGAATAAATTCCTTTAATTTGACGCATAATTATTATAACTATTTTTATATAGTGCAATTTTCAGAAATAGTTCATTATCTCTGAAGGGAAAATAAGCTTAGGTCTTTTTGAAATATTGGTATGCACTACATCAAGTACTTCTACAATGATCTGACCATTCAAATAGTAGCTAATAGATTATTATTTAAGATGATAACAGAAATCTCATTTAGTATAACAAATTCATTACAAACCAGAAAGGAATAAATTACAGCCAAATTCTTCACAAAAGATGGTTGTAATTTATCCTGAGTAGCAATTTAGAAAACATTTTTTTCTCCACATTAGTCTGTTTTTAATAAGGCAACTAATATTACAATACAGGGGTATCAACGCAGCAGTCTCTCCCAGATGTTAATTAAAGTATACATTTATTTCTGTTTGATTACACTTTGTATCACCATCTATACAAAAACCCAATTTGCCTCTGGAAGTAAATACAACATACAGATACAGACCTTGTGCTGGAGAGCACAATAACATCTGTCATTTTGAAGCACAAAACACCAGGTTTCCTGATGCTCTGGATTTTATCTAAGTTTACATTGTATTCAGTAAAAGAAAAGATTTAATTATTTTAAGATGCAGTAGTTTTTGTTTTCCTTTAGAAGTAAAGATTTCTAAGCTATCTTAATGAACTTAGGACAGTCTGAAAGAAAGGATTTGTCCTGTTCTGATACAGTAAAATAAAGACTTGTCTATTTTGAGCACAGCTTCAGGTATCTCCTCCTCGAGATGACTGCATATACCACATCCATCCACCTAGGACCTAAACAATTACAAATTGCTTCAGTTAGCTTGAATCAGCACAGAATAAAAAGGATACCATCAATGATAACATGAGAGTCAAATATTTTTTGGTTATACGAAGAGAGAAAGTTGTTAGGGTTTTTTACCTGTCATCAGATAGTATCTATATTTGACATACTGTTTAAGAATCACAATACCCTATTTCTATAATGCAAGCCACTCATATAATTACATTTTGACTTCTCATAAGAGTCTGAAGTGAAATACTGAACTTTGGACACTATATACAAACGTGCCTCATACAAAAGCTGAGTAAGAAAATGTAGGGTCCAGCCTGAATACACAGAGAAATGAGATAAAGGAACTAATTAGGACAGCATGTTCTAAGGGAGGAAGGATGTACATTTCTTATCCTTCAAAGTAGATCTGAATACAGAATGTAAAGAACCACCTGTCTTACTACAATTCTATAACCCAATTTTCAGCTAGGTGGAGCTAACTATGGTTTATATTATTTCTGTGGACAAAGTGAGTATCCTGGCACTTTCTAGTGAACCTTTCTTCTAAAATATGTTTAGAGGTCATTGGGAAAGTGTGTCCTGTGAAAAGGTGAACCAGAATGATACCTATTACAGGCAGGTGATGCATTGGATGGAGGAGTTCATTCTGGTGATCAGTAATGAGTACACCCCTAAAATGCACATTACATAGTTTGGAGGCCCAAAACATCACCATTTTCACTCTACAGATCTTGCTGTATACAATGTTATTTTATTTCTGTTGCATAATACTACCAGCTTACACATCAATTGAACAAAATCTTCACATATCTCAGAAAGACTTCACTTTGATACATGAATTCTAAAAACCACTCTCTTTAAATCTAGCTACTTAAACTCAATTATCTTTGAGAAGGATTATAATAGGAAAACAGTCTTCTAATGAGCACAGTACTCACACTATGACTATTAGACCATTACTGGTCAGTAACCTGAGTCATGTTTACCATGTGCATCCCGTACCTCTTTCTTTTGTGGGCTTCCATCATTTTATTAAAGATTCTTGCTGCCCTTCTTAAAGCTAAACAGGGCAGAAGGTACATCTCTTTAAGATGTGTTGTTGACAATATCCATGATGAAGGCCAAGTGAACAAGCATTTGAAGACAAATTCCAAGACAAATGAAAAGCATCTGAAAAAGAGCTGGGCTCCTCAGGTCTAAGCAAATGACAAAATGAAGATAAAAGGTACTTTCAACTAGCACATATACAGTTTTCAGTCAATATTCCTATCCATACATGAATAACTTGTTTCCTTCCAAGGATGGAAATTTTTTAAAAAATTGAAAATGTTATGAAGATGAACATTGCCAGATCCTTATCAGGCATTTGTTAAATTGTAAAGAAGTATTTGCCACCTGGCAGTGATAGTTGCATTTTTTTTTTTTTCCAGAGAGTGATAGCTTTCTTGCAACTGTGGTGCAGTTTCCACTCTCTGCCTTGCTACATCTCATCAATGTCAAAGCATATTGAGTGTGCTTTTTTTTTTTTTAATTAGAATTCTACAATACTTGTCTAGAATGATATGCTATAGTGCTCCATTTTTAAATAATTAAGTTAGTTATGCCCAGTCCTACATCCACCAAAGTGGATTTCTCTTAAACAAGCACTTTTTTCCAGTGTGTATAACCAGGTCATATAAATTCTACAGCATAGAGCCAACTCCTAACTTAAAGATTCTGGTATCATTCCAGCTGATATAATTGAGAGTGGCACACACATGTAATTCAGTATGGCAGAAATTTCCTTACCTTTTAAATCTGCAGTCAGGAGAGCAAAAATTTTAATGTCTGGTGATATGTTCAGGCAAGCACATTCAATAGAAAATATTTGCCTTAAAAAAAAATAAAAAAGGCTGTCATTTTTATTTGTTTCTGTAGAATGCTTATTTAACTTGATTCTGTAGTATTTCATTCTTCTTTAGAGGCTAACTTCATACATCACAATTTATATAAATGTTACATTTTTGTAGCACAAGTATTAAATGATGCTTTTCAAATTACAGTTATATATTGTATCCACCAACATGCATTATTTCTTATTAACAAAATGGAAATCAGAATAAAGAGAAGTGCATGACTGATTTCTTTGCTTTCTGAAGCTCATTATACCAACTAATGTACATATGAAAATATCCCATTTAAGCTATCCTGAGATTTTTTTCGTTATGCAGCTAATCCGGATTCAACATTTTGGATATCAGTAAATGCAAAGTATCAGCCATAAATCAAAACTTAATTTATCTTCAGATCCAAAAAGGCATGAAAGCAATTATTAGGCAGAGAACAGACTTACAGTCATACTCATTACTCTGAATGCATATTCTTCTTCCATAGGTTAACATTTGCTGTGTAAGGGAAGACCAGTGACTTTAATTTAAAATCATATTTTGCTCAAACTCTAATGAAGATGATCTTTCTGCTTCCGTTCCTTTCAATGTCTTCTATAGCAGTACAATATTTTTTCCATAGTCAGTTACTATAAAAGAATAAAAAAGCTTTAAGATACAGAAACTGACACTAGTGGGCCCTCTTAATCCATGGTATTCTTTTACTCAATTATTCTGCAAAAAATAGATGTAAGAAGACCTCCTAGTGCAAAGAGATAAATTAATATTACAGTAAGAAATTACTGTGGGCAAATGCTGAATAGTGGTATATTGTTAAGTGTTAAACCCCAGGAATCTGAGCAGGTGAGATGTCCACCACTTTCTTCATAATGGTTCATTATACAAATGTCAATGTGAATATTTTTCACTCCTGTTTTAGATGCTATTTGTTTAATAACATTAGAGGAACACTAAAATGTTGAGAGGAGGGAGCAACTGGATAACTTGAGACTGAATGAATGAGAGAAAAGACACTATAGTCAGTTATGTCAGAACTCTTCCTTCTGCTTGCTTATATACTTTCTGGAGTTGGATATGGAATGATTTGTGGCTTTGTGGAACACAAGATTGATATTTGAGCATGACAATGATGCCCTCTCCATCCCTAATTGTTTTTAGAGCTTTCACAAGTGTCCATCAGTCAGCCCTCTGTAATCATAACACTGCTCTTTGTCATTTTAAGGATGTTTATATGTTTCAGGAAGACACTTCTGAATGCAACAAGCATAGTAAATAGGATCATATACACCATTCCAGAGGCCCAAGAAGTGCAGGGCTGTAATGTCGAGCAGTAATGCAGATATCTGTAGTTATTTATTGCATTAAACTAATGCAGATGGGCAGTTGAAAACACTAAGACCCAAAAGTAAATGGGAGGAGTAAATGGGATATGTATGACATTAGCATATAGTCAGGAGTTCTAATAGTATTAAGGGAAGAAAATATATATATTCTTTCTCATAAAGGGTAGCTGATTGAACCTTTATATAATGTTAGGTAGAAATTTAATTCAAACTGAGTTCTTCATATTTCATGAATACTTTTGATTACAAAAGTTTGATGAGGTCCACCTTTTACATTGGGCTTGTTGTTGGCTGTCAGGACATGGTCCTGAGCAACTGGCTGCAGGTGGTCCTACTTAAGCAAGGGACTTGGACAGGGTATAACCTGTAAAAGTCCCATCCAACTTCAACAATACTTGATTTTTGTGGTTCTGTGATGCTCACAGTTATTAAACTACAGGTGTTTAAGTAGAGGTGCGGTATCTTAATTCCTGTGTTTTTCAAAACGAATGACGAAAGTCTCTGATGTTAGTAACAGGGGACATACATCACAGGAGAGACTTTGAAAGAAGGCTAACATGGTAATAGAACATAGTGGCATAAGCAAAAATTAATACTGCTAGTGTTGGAGACAAGGCTAATCCCATTGCATATTTTCAACTTTTTTGTTTTTCCAATGTTACACTAGAAAATTGGTTTTGTAGGAGCATTTGTTTGCTTTCTTGCAACTGGAACATCGTCTTGATTAACTGATCAAAAATACCATAATAAAAATAAGTATTTTCTGTTCTGTTTTATGCCAAGGGAATTTGGACTGGTATAAAATAGATTACATTATGTAAATGAACTGCTGTGCAAATAATCTTGCCTAATTAAATTTGTAACTATAAAATATAATTGTTTAAACAAATACGTCTACCCTGTTTTTATTGAGTGCTGAATACAAAATAACAGTGAGAAAATTAACATCTAACAAATACTTGAAAAATTTATAACTTGGGGCACTGTACCATTGTTTTTTTCATCTTAGTTTTCATAGAGTAGAAATTTCTTAAACAGTTAAGGAAAGGCCTTACTGAAGTCTTAGTTTTGCTACATTCTTTGGGGTAAGACAATTGGTTAAATTTAAACTAGATAAGTAAATAAACATTTAAATCTCTGTGAAGACCTATTGATTTCTTTTATGGTATCACCTAAAGCAATGGAACTTTATTAAATAAATATTAACAAATTAGTCTATACAGTGGAAGAAAGCTAGAACTGATGCAATATGCATTGTTTCCAATAAGAAACTCATTTTGTAGTAACCTGAAATTCCAATTTCTTCCATAGTAAGTAGACAAGCAAATAACACATTAAGGTATTCCCATGTTGACATTTTCCTATTGAATCTTCTTATGGGCTGCTTCTTCATTTACCTTCTGGTATGTTTCTTAGTTACATGGGATCCTGAAGGGCTGACTGCCAAAATTGTTTGGCTGTGCAGAAATCCACACCAAACTAAAAACCAGCCATTTGAATTCTATTTCTTTTGCTAACAATAGAAAATGAAGGCATGAATCCAGCTAGGTCCCAACACAGCTGGGATCTTAGAATCATTCTGGTTACAGTATGCTAGATAGATATACTGAGCATTAAATGAGTCTAAGTTAAATGCTGTTGTCTGCTCTCCCTGCTACAGGTTTTTAGAATTCTGGCTTGAAGGAGCTTCCAGGAAGCTGTATGAGAAGTTAGGAGAAATTAACTTGCTTTCTATCGATTCAGGTTTGACGGTATCCCAATCCATGAATGAACAAAATTTAACTATTTTTTTAAAAAGTCTGCCTGCTGCAATCTGTGCCAGATTGTAGCAAAAAAAAGAAGTAGCTCCAACTGCTTTTAACAATGACTTGTTTTTTCACGGAAATTTTTCCCGAGAGAAACAATGCCTTTGCATTGTAAATATTACTCTGTCTATCAGACGTTCTTTGGTACCACTTGTACTGGTGCCATACCATTGAGTTCTGAACACACTGTCAATGGCCAAGGAAAAGTAACAAATAACTGTATGAAATATAATCAGTATTTAAATCCATAGAAAAAAAAAATTAAACTTTTAATTTGTCATCTTATTTTCTGATTATTATATTTTTTAAATCAGCATCAGTAGGAAGAATTGCTATTCAGCATTTAAATTCCTTTTGTTTCACCTGCTGCTGGATGAATCAGAATACCCTTAATCTATATTAGGTTCTAGTATGGTTTTCTAAATCTATATCCTTTTGGAATGCAGTTCATTTAGCATTTGCATTGTACCATGAAGGTTTCAGCCCACTTTGCAGTGCCTCAGTCTTATGCTGTTTTTTTGTGTTTGTTTTGTTGTTAATGCATACATCATAGTGGTTTGTAAGGTTATTGGAAAGTATACCTGTTTCTTTTTCACATCATTGGTTTCTGTCAGTATAAAATACACAGTTCAATAAATCCACTCTGTTGAATTCGAACAAAAAAGAAAAATGGACTAGAACAATTTGTGAACATTTATTATGGCAGAGAAGCAAAGCCATTTTAGAAGATCTTATGTATCTGCTGAAATTTGGGTAAAATATGTAAGGAAGGTAGGTAATGCACATTAGAGTTGTAACAAAAAAATCATCTCTACTTAGATCAGCTGCTTCTGTTAGCATAAATACAAACAGAAGTTTTATTAGAATCATAGAATCATAGAATAGTTAGGGTTGGAAAGGACCTCAAGATCATCTAGTTCCAACCCCCCTGCCATGGGCAGGGACACCTCACACTAAACCATCCCACCCAAGGCTTCATCCAACCTGGCCTTGAACACTGCCAGGGATGGAGCACTCACAACCTCCCTGGGCAACCCATTCCAGTGTCTCACCACCCTAACAGGAAAGAATTTACTCCTTATACCCAATTTAAACTTCCCCTGTTTAAGTTTTAGCCCGTTACCCCTTGTCCTGTCACTACAGTCTCTTGATGAAGAGTCCCTCCCCAGCATCCCTATAGGCCCCCTTCAGGTACTGGAAGGCTGCTATGAGGTCTCCGCGCAGCCTTCTCTTCTCCAGGCTGAACAGCCCCAACTTCCTCAGCCTGTCTTCATACGGGAGGTGCTCCAGTCCCCTGATCATCCTCGTGGCTCTCCTCTGGACTTGTTCCAGCAGTTCCATGTCCTTTTTATGTTGAGGACACCAGAACTGCACACAATACTCCAGGTGAGGTCTCACAAGAGCAGAGTAGAGGGGCAGGATCACCTCCTTTGACCTGCTGGTCACACTCCTTTTGATGCAGCCCAGGATACGATTAGCTTTCTGGGCTGCGAGCGCACACTGCCGGCTCATGTTCATTTTCTCATCGACCAGCACCCCCAAGTCATTCTCTGCAGGGCTGCTCTGAATCTCTTCTTTGCCCAGTCTGTAGCTGTGCCTGGGATTGCTCCGACCCAGGTGTAGGACCTTGCACTTGTCGGGATTGAACTTCCTAAGGCTGGCATCAGCCCAGCTCACAAGCGTGTCAAGGTCCCTCTTATCTTATTTTTCAAACACCATGCATTTTCATAATACATCACTTTGGCTATTTGCCCAAGTAGTTTCATTATCTAAAATGATGTATTAGGTTGGTTTTGTTGTGTTTTGTTTTTTTCTTTTTTTTTTTTTTTGGTGGTCTTTTTTTTTCTTTTAAATTTAACTTTGCAACGCACTTATGAATTGTTGTTTTCATACCCAGTAATCAAGAAGACCCAGCTACAAAAATAAATTCAGAGAATTTTGAGTGGAAATCTTGGTCCCACTAAAAGCAAAATAATTTCATCTTTTTGCTTTTTAACTTTTAATTTGGATTCAAAAGTCACAATGTTCTGGGCACTCATCCCTGGCAGTGTTCAAGGCCAGGCTGGATGGGGCTTTGAGCAACCTGATCTAGCAGAAGATGCCCATGCCCACATCCGGGGGGTTGGAACTAGATAAACTTTAAGGTTCCTTCCAACCCACACCATACTATGATTCTATTGTGACCCCCACACCTGCAGGTGGGGTCTCTGGTGAGGATGCTCAGGAAAATCAAAGTCTATTAGTGTATTGACTTATTTCATTACAGCTGTCAATTGCAGAGGGCAAAGAAGTTGTTTTTGTTAAATGTCATGATACTTCTGTACAGCTCACTGTAACAATTAAAAACGAAAGCAGTCAGAAATCACTAGAGGGAATGGACTTTATGTGCAAGGTAATATTTGATGCCTCACAAATAGGGCATGCACTGCAGATTTTGTGCAAAATTATGTTGCAACTTTAATGATGCAGCCAATAACATTAAATTTAGGTGCTGAATTGCTTTGTTCTGCTTTTAATGCTTTGTGTTTCTTCTTCCTGTTGCAAACAACCTCAACCACTACTACTCTTTATATTCACTATGATGATGAGCAAGACAAAAATATATTGAGAAAAATTTGAGAAGGCTCTAGTGGAAGGAAGCTTGCAAATAAAGTTATGTCAATTTGGATTTTTCTTAAGGTTCTGGTCCCTTATGCATAGTAGTTCATCAGTACTGTTTAGTTTGACTCAGAACTTAAAGATACCCAATTGTAATATTGCTTGATTTTAAATTGTTTGTTCTGTTGTTTTTTTTTCTTTTTTTAATTATTTTAAAATTTGTTCAATTATTTTTTTGTGTGTGAATTTTGCTGTAAATTAATTTAAATTTAAAAAATGCTTCCTAATGCAGAACCAGAGCAATGACATAATATTTATGTAATTATAATTCTTAAAATAATTGTCAAAATTATCTTTCTTTCCTTTAAGGTGTTTGTTTAGGATGGTACTCAGGTGGAAATAGGTTCTATGCATAACAATGGTATCGTTATGAAAACTGTTTTAATCTGACTGTATTTTTTTTTTTTTTTGGAAGTACGCGTTAAGAAAAAAAAAAAAAAAGAGAGTGGGACTCAGCTACCAGAGCATATGAATAGACGGCAGTTCAGTGACAAGTGGAAGTATTCCACTTTCAGCAAGCTCCTGTACTGGCCAGTGCTAGCTGGATATGCTTTTCCCAATACACAGGGCCATAAATATCTGAACATCTTTTGCTGCTGACAGACTTTGTAACAGTTTCCTGAATATTCTTACACTGATCACTTCTATACAGAAACATTTTAAAAATAATCCTCCTTCAAAAAAATCTAGCTACCAGTACTGTTTTAGAATTGGCAAATATAAACACTTACAAATCATTACACGATTTTACTGAAAGGTGACTGTGAGCCAGGGCTGGCCCCTGAGATTGTTTCTGCAGCAATTACTCAGTGCTCCATAAAGAAGTGCAATTACTGATAAAACTCCCTCTTCCTAATAACATACACACACATTGTTCTTGCCAAGTTCCAGAATTAAGGGCCTTCTACAAGTCTCTTAACTAGGTGCCCTTGGCTGGTAAATGTATTTAACTAAAGGTGATAACAAGAATGTTGCAGAGTGCAAAGGATGTTTGCTATCATATATTCCTTAGTCAGCACCTATCATTCATGATAACAGTTAAAAGAAAGATACTTCTTTTAAAGAGTTCTCTTAAAACTAGAGACAAAGGTTTATTTATTTTTGTCTTGAGATTTTTGTTCAGCTTTTCTGTTAAGCATGTAGGAAAGATGGAGTTAATCTGATGCGTGCTATTACTCAATGTTGAAATTGTTATGTATGACTTGCATGTGACTAAGAGCCACACGCAGAGTCAGGAGACTGCAGAAATGAAACTAATTTGTGGAAATTAGTTCAAATGGTGCCAACACATTTGAGATCTCTATGGCTGAGGGTGGCAAGAGTGCAGGCTAAGATCCAAAGACACACACACATCATGATATTCATAAATTCAGAGTCTAATTTGACAGGAAATAGAAAACATGAACATGACTTTATAAGTGCGCTTATTCTTATTATAGGGCTTAAAAGTAGTTGCTGGTAAACCAGGAATTGTAAAGAAGAATCATAACTTTAGTCAGTCCTTTGTTAACACAGAAACACAACTTTGTCAGATAAGAGTGACATCTCCAGGAATTCCTCTGACAAAGGTTCTGTGGGATGATCCAATTACAGTTTAAAGAGACTTACAGTAAAAATGACTGACTAGAGATAGAATTATCTTCAAACATTAGTAAAAAAGGCGGGGGGGGGGAGGGAAGTGTAGGAGAAACCACAAGGGGTTGGATAGGGTGTCTCTTTTGTATTAATACAGTAAGGATTACATCTGCCTGTAAGTTCTGTATTTAGTGGAGTCAGGGTCCTGGTGCTGGATACGGACCTGCTTGCTTGCCATCCTTACTTCTTTTGCGCTCTCTACCTCCTTTTTCCTATGGGCAAACTCCATATTTGTATGGAATAGAAAAAAGTCTTACACTGATTTTCATGCAGTATTGTCAGATTTACACGTGTGAGAAGAAAAAAAAAAAAGGGGGGTGGGGGTGGGGGGGGTGCTCTTACAAGCCCCGTTTTGTACAGCGCCGGCAAAGAATAGCAGATCACTGATGAACTTGGGCCAACTATAAGTAATAGCATACGGCTGATCCTGCTATTCAAAAGAAGGTTCTAGAGAGCCATTAACTTTGAAATCCTTCCCAGAGCTGGATCAACAATAGCGGCAAGCTCTTCCCATTATCTTCTAGTGACTGACAGTTGTCTACAGGAAGCAGCTATAGTACCATGCCTGGGAAATGAATGATCGTGCATTCTTATTCCAGGTCCATCATAGCTGTTGCCATACCTGAGCTACCACAGAGCACCCAATTCATACATAAGCATTTGAGACTGACCACTGATCAAGCCCACATGGAACTGTTGAAACAAGTCCAGAGGAGGGCCACGACGATGATCAGAGGACTGGAGCACCTCCCACATGAAGACAGGCTGAGGAAGTTGGGGCTATTCAGCCTGGAGAAGAGAAGGCTGCGTGGAGACCTCATAGCAGCCTTCCAGTACCTGAAGGGGGCCTATAAGGATGCTGGGGAGGGACTCTTCATCAAGGGACTGTAGTGACAGGACAAGGGGTAACGGGTTAAAACTTAAACAGGGGAAGTTTAGATTGGATATAAGGAGGAAATTCTTTCCTGTTAGGGTGGTGAGGCACTGGAATGGGTTGCCCAGGGAGGTTGTGAGTGCTCCATCCCTGGCAGTGTTCAAGGCCAGGTTGGATGGACCCTTGGGTGGGATGGTTTAGTGTGAGGTGTCCCTTCCTATGGCAGGGGGGTTGGAGCCGGATGATCTTGAGGTCCTTTCCAACCCTAACTATTCTATGATTCTATGATTCTATGATTCTATGATTCTATGATTCTATGATTCTCTGTTGCTAACAGCTCCTGCTTAAGAGCCACTCCCACTGATTAACCCTTGCAGCTTCAACTTCTGCATCAGCCAGCATGGCTGTGAGTCAATAGACGGAAAGGGCGAAAGCTGGGAGTGATAAGCTTCATCTTTACCTTTTATTTCAGGTTGGTAAAGCAGTGTTTAGAGTTAAGAAAGAGAAAAATTAAGTTAATGCATGATTTATCAACAGTGCTAGGGTTGCCAAAGATAATTTATTTTGCTTTCTGTTTGTTCTTAGGCTTTGTCTTCAGTAACTTAATTCAATTGTATGCTCCTATGTGTGAGTAAAATTTCTTGCAAAAAATGCTTAACAATCTCAGAAAACAGTATAATGATGTTAGAAAAGTAATAACATAACCACTGTATCTCTGTTAGGTCCACTCAGTCCTGCAGCTCATGAACAGTGGTTGTAGTAGTCTAGCAGTTATTTTATTTATTTTCTTGAACCAGAACCTTATTGATTGCAACACTGACATTTCAATTTGCAGAAATAAATAGACAGTAACATATATTTAACAGAAGGGAACATTGTCACTTTCATGTTTTGCTGTGAAAGTAATTTTTTATAGGTTTAAGAATTCTTGAGAAAAAGAAAAGAAATACTGAAAATTACTAATGCACACCACAGGCACCTCATTCTTCTTCCTGCCGTTTCTACAACTCTGAAACTGCCTGACTTAATGGTTTGATGACACCTCTTCTCCTCTATGTAGAAAAGCCTCTGATCTTGCAGTAATATGTATTACATCAGCTACAATCAACAGTAGAAGTCAGGGTTTTGTTCAATCCCCACCCCTCTTTATTGTTATTTCTTTAATATGCAGCCTAATGGTCTGTGAGAAACAAACTCACTGGGAGTATTTTATGAAGCCAAACACAATTTCTGGCCAGCATGGGCTCTACTAGAAATAAATAGCCAATACTATTTACTGTGAGGTGCAATACAAACCTTACAGAAGGCCAATTGGGATTGATAACTTGTTGAATGCATTGAAGATTTTTGTCACTTTTTCTGAGGACTGTAGTTTCTAAACACCTCAACATTTTATTTCTGGATATAGTGAGAACTTTAAAGTGCATGTGAACTAAAAATATAGAAAATAGAAGTTCACAAAGCATATTTTAAAAAGGGAAATAAATAAGCATATGTAAGAGAGGGTATTTGTTTCAACAAGACCGTAATATATGATGACTAGTAATAATTGCCACTTTAATAGGCGGTATGGGGGAGAACTGACTTACCTTTTCAACATTAAATTAAGAAAATAAAACCAAATAAAAATAATAGTAATTTCAGGATTAAAGACGTAGAACACTTAAAAACTGCTGCAAATTTTTTGGAAAAAAGTCTGCATAATTAAGACTGAGTTCCGACATAATCAGTCAGACTACCTTAGTAGGCATTTCAGAGTCTCACAACCTATGGCAGAGTTATTCAAAGGATATTGGTGGCATTTGTACTTTCCACAGAAACTGTATGTTATCTTGAATCAAAATACCACATAGGCATAAAGTCATCCAAGCAAACGTAATGTTGAAGGATTGTCCCATTGTTAGCATAGGAACAAACACATGACCACCGGAACAGTTATATGAGGTGCTTTATTTCAGTGCTGGGAAACCAGGGGTACGCACCCAAATCTGGTTCCAACCTCGTTACATCGCGTCCGCAATTTATATCCTAAAAGTTTCACAATTAATACATATTCAACATGGGTTACAACATTTAACTAATACATATGCTTTAAGGATTGCCACATCAGTCTACAAAGACATCAGCCTCTTCTGCGCTTGCGCAGCCCCCTCTGGTGGTAGCCTGGTGGTCGTTCCGATGAAGTAAGAGTCTTCCTCAGATGAAGTAAGAAGTCTTCCTCAGGTTGTCCTCTTCACCTTTCCCTGACTTTAATATATTCCAATCCTTGTGTGGATGCTAGCATTTTCTTATCTTCCTTTGACTGCTTCTGGTATGCTCTTCTGGCTATCTTATGCACAGGTTCTACTTGGGTATAGTCTCCAGTACATACTTTTCTAAATCCACCCATACACCTTTCACCATATATGGTTATGTTAGGTTTTTCACTAAGACTACCATTGCAACACTGGTTACAGAACAGCCGTGATACAAACTACAAAGTTATAACATTTTCTAATATACAAAACCCCACTATTGATTAATAAATTTCTCAAACATAATCATTTCTACTATTTTATACAGTTGTTTTTATCATACAAAATTCTGCTCTTTTCCAACACCATCGCACCTGGTAGGATAAAACTGGTCTTAAGGGAAACAAGGGTAACAAAGTTGTATGTAACATGTATTAAGCGATACCATGCATAGGAAATGCAGATGTAACCTGAAGCTGCAGAACAATGAAAAAAAAAAAAAGAAAAGCGAAGTGTAAAAGCGTGTTAGAAAATATATTTAAAAAAATAAATAAATAAGCTGAAAATGCAGTGTGCTTCTACACATGAAGTTTTATTACACTTTGAACCCTGCCAGTCCCTTATTTAATGAATGTAACTTGAAATATATACATACCATTGAAGAAGTGTAGCATTCAGAGCTTTAGGAAAGTATTTTTAAACTGTTCTTGTGTAAAATCAAGATGAACTACTACCCAAATAGGGTTCATTTTGACACGGTGTTTCTCTTCTTAGGAGCAGTGGCTTGCACGTAAGAAAGACAGAAATATCTTTCTAATTGCTCCTCAAAAGTAACTTTTTCTCAAGCATCAGAACAACCTGAAAAAGTAAAGAAGTGGACATGTTATTGATTCTTTAAAAAGGAATTTTAAATGGGTTTTCTTCCCTGTAGTAGCTCATAGGTAGCAAAGAGACTGAAAGGAAAGTGCAAAAGAAGGCATACAAGTATTTTTGAGGGTCTTCTGTTCTGCTTGAAGAGCAGAAACTATAGCAATTCATTTCCTGTTATTAGATTGGGCAAGTGTTACTCTTTTTTCTCCCACATGCACTTAATTACCCGGGAGATTTTAGTAAAACTTTCCCCCAAGCGTTTGGGGTTCAATAATGCAAGCTGTTTGGGCTAAATGTTCTCATAGAACACCTGTAAATTTTCACCAATTTTAGAGGGTTTGATCCAGTAATTTCAGTTCTACAATAGTAATTCCTCTAAAATTACCTCTGTTATTCTTTTGCATGCTCCCTTGCACTAAGAAGGTCAGAACTAGACCTAGCACTCCAGCTGTGGCCTCATCACTGCTGAGAGTAGAGAGGAAGGATCTTGATCTGCCGGCAACAATACTGCAGCACCATTAGCTTTCTTTGCAGCAAGGGCACATTGCTGACTCATGTTCAAGTTGGTGTCCAGCAGGACTCCCAGATCCTTTTCTGATAAGATGCTCTCAGGATGGGTAGTCCCAGTTTGTATTGGTGCCTGGAGTTCCTTCCCAGGTGCAGGACTTCACACTTCACCTTGTTTAACTTCATGAGATTCCCGTCAGCCTATTTCTCCAGCCTGTCAAGGTTGCTCTGGGTGGCAGCACAACCCTCTGGCATATTAGCCATTCCTCACAGTTTAGTTTCATCAGCAAACTTGCTGAGGGCGCACTCTGCCCCATCATCCAGACCATTAATGAAGATGTAAAACAGGATTGGACCAAGTATTGGCTCCTGGGGTACACTGCTAGTTACTGGCCTCCAGCTCGACTTTGTGCCACTGATCATCACCCTCTGGCCCCAAGCTAGGCTTCCATGCTAGGTTTTGTGTGTAGCAGACAATCCAGTCTATTATAACAGCTATTTATGGAGGGAAAATTATACAAAACCTTCACATTAATTCTGAATTTATGTCACAGAATGTATAACACACTACAGATAATATTTCTAAAAAAAATTTGAGATTCATCCGTTTTATTTTGCTAACTATTATGCCGGCAGCATATGTTTTCTGCAAGTTTCCATGAGATTTTATGTGAACCTACATACGTATGATTATTAATAATCTCTGTGTTACCAAAGTGTATATAAATTACAAAATATTTATGTATAATATTTAGTGAAAGTGTGTGTTTTGTTTTTTTTGAGTTTTTTTGGTTGTTTGGGTTTTTTTCAGAACTATTCCTCAGCAGTACCACACATCCACCAATGCCAATATGATTAAATGGGGTTCTTTTTGGAATTAAGCAGCATGGCTCCTGTTTCATTTAAAGTTTGAGGCCCTGCTATTAAAATTTGCTTCTGTGACACAGCAGGAATGTTCATTTCTGATGCTTCTGCTTTACGTCAACAAAGCATGAAATAATTAAAAAAAAAAAAATCATGATTCATACCACTAATTAACTAGATGTGCTGACATACCACAGATTTCATTTACATCAGTCTTCCCAGGACAAAGACTGTATTTTTATAAGATCCAGTCTTCTCTTTCTCTGTTGTAATAATATATATAATAATAATGGATC
Organism: Lathamus discolor; assembly: GCF_037157495.1. Lineage (NCBI taxonomy): Eukaryota > Metazoa > Chordata > Aves > Psittaciformes > Psittacidae > Lathamus > Lathamus discolor. The sequence goes on along the minus strand of NC_088887.1, from coordinate 90,069,745 downwards.
TAAATAATATCTAACCGGGGAACAAAGAAAAAAAAAATAGTTGTAATAAATAGTTTTACAAAAATTAGTACTACATAAAATTAATTTACTAACATAGTTAGACATAATGACACTATAATTGACATGAAACGTGAAGACAAATGCAAATATCCTTCTAGCATTCAATCCAACGGATATGCATGTGTTTATTTGTACATATTTATTAATTCACACCAAGAATTCTTTGATGACTTCATCTCAAATTGTTATTCATAAATTTTGCTGTCCCTTTTTTCCCACTGAAAAACTTCTAATAATCAACGTGAGATAAGAGGGTATTTCTATGCCAGATATTTCCACAAAGAACATCATCTCACTTGGTGATACTCTACAGAGCTATGTAAGCTGTCATTCTGATATGTTGGTGTCGTGGTTTAAACCAATCCACACAGGTCGTCCACTCACACCCCCCCCACCCCGACCCTCCCCACTCCCGGAGGGATGGGGAGGAGAATCAGGAGAATGTTACTCCCATGGGTTGAGATAAGAACAGCCCAGTAACTAAGGTATAACACAAATCACTGCTGCCACTGCCAATGATAATATTGATAAGAGAAAATAACAAGAGAATACGATACCACCGCCGAATGAGTTCGACCCCCCCCAGAAGAGAGAGAGCCTGCCCTTCTGGGGTAACTCCCAGTTACCTCTCCGGGTATGATGTGCTGTGGTATGGAATACCTCTTTGGCTAGCTTGGGTCAGGTGTCCTTCTCTGCTTCCTCCCGGCCTCCCTCGTCCCCAGCAGAGCATGAGACTCACAGAGTCCTTGGCCAGAATAAACATTACTTAGCAACAATTAAAAACAATCGGTGTTATCAGCTCTCTGCCCAGGCAGGAAGTCAAAACACAGAGCTTGCACCAGTTACTAAGAAGGAGCAAAACGGCTCCTGGTAAACCAGGATTTTTTGTATAGCATTGCTCTAAAAATTTTGGGTCATCTGTCGATATGATAAATTTAATGAGTAAAATATAACTACTAGGAGGTATTTACTGGCAAAATTTTTCATATGATCGTAGTTTCGCTCTCTGTGATGTAATGTATTAAAGAGGTCTCTCATTCCTTTTTTTGTTTCGCACTAGATGAGCTTGGGTTGCTCAGCATTGGAATCTGATTGTTTGGCGGTTTCTCTCTGTTGGTTCCAGACACTTTTTTTTTTTTTTTTTTTTAATTTGGAGACTATTTAGATCTTTTCATACCAGTTTTACAGATAGTCTGATAGCCAAAAAGAATTACATATCCTATGGAGTCTTTTTAGATGTAAAACTAAGACCACCTTTGACCAAATCAACTATCAGCACTGAAATACCTAGTCATAGAATCACAGAATTGTTTTGATTGGCAAAGACCTTTAAGATCCTCAAGTCCAACCAGTATCCTACAGCTGCCAAGTCCACCACTAAACCATAAGTCCAAATGATACATCTACACATTTTTTAAATGCCTTCAGGGACAGTAATAAGTAGTTTATGGTTATGTTAAACACAGACTGCCTATATCAGGCAGCATGGCTCTAAATAAGTCATGCAATTTTATTTTGTACTGGACCAGATAAAACCTAGGAATAATCAGAAATTCTCAGAAACACCCTTATCCAGATGAATGTTTGATGTCTCTTACCTTTTCTTAATCATGGCTTTAAGTGGTGCAGCTTGAAACACTGTTTTTACCCTGGTGCTTAGAGTGCTCTTAGAATTTACGAGTTACAGTGATTATCTTTGGCAACCTGGGAAAAGTCTGGTACTCAGATGTTCAATTCCTTGGGAAACTATTAGCTTATTATAAAACAGTTTCTGGCTGCATTCACAACAGAATTAACCCTGAAGATGTTAGGCAAAATTTCACCACATACTAACTTTTCAGATCCTTCCAAGAATGGAGTGCTTTGGAAATTCTCCAGCAATATCTAAATAATGAGCTTTAGGAAGGATTTAAATGACTTCCTGATCTTTCTACTCAAAAATGTGACCAAGAACATATATATTTCAACTTACAGGTTAGTTACATCTAACTTCATCTTAAAAGCACATAGAGTTCTTTATGCACTTACCCTTTATTACCCTCTGAAACACATATGTGATAAGATTATATTATGGGTTTGTGATATGATTATCACATATAAGTTTCAGATGATACTGTGGAGTAATTTTTCTGGCTTTCTATCTGAGATATTGGTGGAATGTAAGCATCCAGGATTCCTAGGTAGAATTTAGGTGGACATGTTTTGTTTTTATTTTTTGTTTCCTTCAATGTCTAATTTGGAAGCTAATTGTCAAAAGCAACAATGTCCCATAGCATTTTATAAAATTACTAGATTAATAACTGTTTGTTGAATTAAAACATGCTTTGAATGTAACATTTTTCTTAGGATTCTGTGATAATTTCTAGTAAAAGCACCAGTCCTTGTGCCACTACCATAATACAGTCAGTGTTCCAAAACAGAACAGTACTTATTAATTTGTTAACTGTATTATTCATGTCAGAAAGTTCATATGATGAATCATGAACTTAAAAATTGGTGAAACATTTCATTAAGTATTACTTAAAACAATTGATGAAAGCATCAACTTGAAAGTTCTTGTGCAGTACTTCTATATGTAGAAATATAACGGCTTCTATGCACACCATTATTTTGCCTACTACATATGGCTTTTCTAGCATGACAACTGTTTGCTTACCTTGTTTAAAAAGTACCTCTACAACTTTGGCTTAGCTAAGCCTCTGAGCAACCCAAGCGCTAGCATTTAGGCTACTATGCTTGAATATCAGCTGAAAGAAACTCAGATGTAGTAACCTTCCCCTTTCACTTTTGTATACCCTGAGAATGTGGTGCTAAAACAAAAACCCTGATAAAGTAATCCCCAGAAACCACCACTAAGCTTCTTTATTTATGATCCTTTCATAATGCCAATGATGGAAAGTGAACTCATAAGGCCATTTCACGCCTTAAATGTATGATCCTGGGAAAAGATGTGAAGAATGTCTCCATGGAGATTGGAGATTTAATATGCAACATTCTGCTGTACAAGGTGAAAAAGGAGTCTACCTTTTGCTAATTTATTCCTCATCCTTCTTTTCTTTGAAGAGAGTGCTACCTCCATGCTTTCCAGTCATGTTAAATCACTGACATAGTCATCATGGTGGTAGGGAAGTGTTACTTTCCTTTCTCTTCACTGTTATTACTCATGTATGACCCAACACACTAGAGCATACATTCTTTGATATTGTTCATGAGACTCAGTCACAGTTCAATTGAGGGCTTTTGATATCTGCTCAATCTATTTGTGTAGCTATAAAGCAAATAGTTTATTACAGAAGCTGGATATATCATATTACTAATTCCTTCACTATTTGTAAGAAGTTATGGACATTTCCCCAAAGTTATTTTTTTCAACTGTCATTCAAATTAGTTCAAATCCACCACTCAATTCTTGGCTTGAGTCAATAATAAGCTAGTTAAACAACATTTTCTTATAATTGGGGTAATGTTGCTTTATGCACATTTTCTGTTCAACTTCACTCTGAAACAAAGAAGCAACACTGTGCTTTTGGTTTGGTTTTTTTTTTTCCCTCTATTGAGAATTTGATTTCTGAATGTAAATGGTGGTGGTGTATTTTTCTCAAAAGCATTAGAGATTAGTCACATTTAGATAGGCTTCTCTCTCCTGAGATATATTTTATATGTACCCTGATAGATGAGCCATAGGATAATTGTAACAATATGCATTGATTCTCTTTTGACTGTTCTGTGCTGTTAACAACACCGCTACTAAGATGATCGGAAAGATTTTAGCCAGCAAGCAAGTCTGACTATAAATTAGTTTGGCAGGGTCCATGAACTTGCCATTATTTCAGGATCTGCTTTGAGTTTTAGTTAATTTGATTAACAAATAAATTTTCTGGTAGTTGACTCTTTCAATGCTCTTGATCTATTGTACTATAGCCATGGCTCTTTCTGTGTGTGGCTTTTGGTCTTTCATTGCAGACCTAAAAAGGTTGTTACACAGAATTTTGAAGTAACACATCATTTTTTTTTTTGTGTATGGACAATAATTTGACATTGGACCTGAAGACTTAACTGGTTGTCTCTATTTCTTTTATCCTATGACTTCATGAGTTCCTTGTGTATAACCACTAACCAGCAATTTTTCCAGGAGACAAGAAGTCAAATAAGACTAGTCCAGAAACTTTCCAGAATGCAAATTTATTCAGGGGAGTTTTATTAAGCACAGTAATAGAATGTCTGATAAAGATCTTTAGCTAAAAATATCACATTATAATTCACTTTTAACTTATACAAGACTGTGAAATTCAGAAAGCAAGTGTATTTAGAACATAAGAATACATATGAGTCTATATGCAGTTGTTACTTTTCAAGGTCTACTTTAAGTTATGTTGTCATAAACCAAACAAATATCTAGTCACAGTGAAGATATGGCTTTCTGTATAACATTTTCTACATAAAAAAATATAGCCAACCTGGAACAGGCAGAATTTTAATTTGATGTAGCTTTTGTGTATATATCTATCCATGTTATATATTGTTTCTCCACCCAAGTTCCCCCTTAAAAGCCCCAAATATCTCTACTACAGACATCTGGGAAAAATAAAGTATAAGCAGAAAAAATGCATAATATTGTCTGTTAGGGTAAATCATTGTCCAGAGTTTCTATTTATGCCCACATGAAGTCATTGCCATGTAAGCATTTGCTGTCTTAAGCCACTGAGAGCAGAGAATTCTCTGTATTATAAAGAAATGTGAAGACATCAGTAAGCAAACTGGATATGTGAGAGTAGTTCTGAGGTTGCTAATGCAAAAGCTTATATAAGAATTCTGCTTATAAAGAACATTTAGCTCATTGTTATATCAAGAAAAAGCCTCTTTTAATTGGTACATAAATACTTACTTGATTAAAAATACCAAATCATTTTGAAGGACTTAGTCATAACAGGCATTTAAGACATCCTGATTTTACTGGGTTTTTTTTAAACCAATAGCCTACCTGCTGCCACAGATAGATAGGTTCTTCAGCATATATGTTTTCTCTGTGAAAACAATTGTAAAGCTAAACAAACATTTCAGTTGCCTCAGAAAGTTGTAGACATATTTTGCCCTGGTATTATTGATAAAAAAATAATAAAACTTATTGGTGCAATTTATCTCATATAGTCCTAAATGCCTCCAAAGTGAATCATCTTATGCCAGTTTTATAAACAGTAAAAATCTAAATGTCAACTTTACGATGGGAAAAACTGAGCCATATGGGGTATCCAGATACTTGTGTTTTCTCATCTATAACCTCCTTTTAAAGTCTAAAAAATATGCATGACAAAGAATGAAAATGTGCATACATGTAAAAAGTCTGCAGCAGATGTTCCTGTGCCCATTGTGTAACAAAAGCAGCCTGGAAATAGGAACCACCATGCTTGGATATTCTCAGCCAATTAAAGTGTCACAGAATAAGGTTGTCCTCATACCGTGTAACATGTAGCCAATCCCTTTTATTTTTCTTGAAGCTTGAAGGGCTGGTTAAACTATGACATAAATTTCTCCGTCTTAATCACAGCCAATGCCCTTCAGCTCTCTTGTGTATTTCTGTGGGAGCAATCTCTCTTTCTGGTTTCTGCTTATTTAGCTCACCTCAGGCAGTGAGCTGTGACTTCTGTGACATGGTACATGTTAACCTCATGCAAACCAAATTTTAAAAAATATCTATCAAATTTTCATCCCTCATTTTTTTAATTCCTTATTTTCAGAGCACTAAGTGCCTCATCTGTCCTAGAGAGGCTCTAGCTTTATTAACTACAACATTATAACAAGATTCAAACCCACTGAAAGTGATTTAAGCTGAGTTTGCACTTTTTAAATTATTTTTTTAAGTGAAGGAATCCAAAGAAACTAGTCACTGATAATATTAGGAGGTGATCCTGCCCCTCTACTCTGCTCTTGTGAGACCTCACTTGAAGTGTTGCGTACAGTTCTGGTGTCCTCAACATAAAAAGACATGGAACTGTTGGAACAAGTCCAGAGGAGGGCCACAAGGATGATCAGGGGACACTAGCATCTCCAGTACGAAGACAGGCTGAGAAAATTGGGGCTGTTCAGCCTGGAGAAGAGGAAACTGCATGGAGACCTCATAGCAGCTTCCAGTATCTGAAGGGGGGCTATAGGGAAGCTGGGGAGGGACTCTTCATTAGGAACTGTAGTGACAAGACAAAGGACAATGGGTTAAAATTTAAACAGGGGAAGTTTAGATTGGATGTAAGGAAGAAATTCTTTACTGTGAGGGTGGCAAGGCACTGGAATGGGTTGCCCAGGGAAGTTGTAAATGATCCATCCCTGGTGGTGTTCAAAGCCAGGCTGGACAGAGCCTTGGGTGAGATGGTTTAGTGTAATGCATCCCTGCCCATGGCAGGGGGGTTGGAACTATATGATCTTAATGTCCTTTCCAACCCTAACTATTCTATGATTCTATGATTCTAATATTGCTCTTAATCACTGTGCTCTGTGTCTCCATGAGCATAATGCTTTCATAACTTTGAAGGGCACTGTAAGAAGAAAAAAGGTTAGTTTTGGGAAGTACTCATATAATGCAGTAATATAAAAGAATAATGTTAACAGTTGTTCTAAGTAGCCCTCACCTCCTGCAGCTCCAGGCCTTGGCATTCCTCTTGTCCGGCCACTGGAGCCCATCCTGGTGCTCAGGGACCCAGGGTCTCTGCCCCGCCTGAAGGACGCAGCAGCTGCGGTCCCCTCTGCAGGTTTAACCAGCAGTGAAGCTGAACACATCCCACAGAAATACACACAGAAGACATACAGAGGTGCTGAGAGGTCAGAAAAACAGGTGTTTTCACCAATACATTGACTTAAATCCTGGTTAATGAGACTAATTATCATAACAAACAAATTTCGTGAACAGATAGTGTCTAGGAACTGGAAAAAGGTAAATAGCATGGTCAAAATAATAAAGGGAGTTAAGTGGCACACATTTATTTCTCAGATTGCTCATATTCCCCTCATTGACCAGAAAGGTGCAGCTGGTCAAGGGCTTTAATAATTTTTAAGCTCTCCATACTTTTATTTTGGTTTTAATGTAGAATTGAATTTTAGCCTGGATATTCTCTTCCTTGATAGCTAAGGAAAAATAAATCTCTTTAAATATTGTTCTTTTTCTTACAGTTGTTAGTGGTTGGTAACACAGAGATATACATGTATGAAATGAAAAATATTCAGTTATCTGCAGTGCACATAGCACACAGTTTAAAGGGTGTTAAGAGAAGAGTGGGTTTTTTTATTGTTTTTTTCCACTTTACGGGACATTTAGACAAAGAGTAAGGAGTTTAGCAATTGCTGGACTTGTGGCGGTAAAAGGTTGCATTGCAGGTAGGACTGCTCTGGGACCCAGAAGGAAGAATAGTGAAGTTAGTCAATGAAAGAAGACAGAGGTAATTGGAACTTTTTAAGGTAAAACAAAACTAAGAACACATAGGTTTCTTTCTTGTATATATTATCTGGAATGCCTTTCAACAAGGTTATAAAGATGAAATATTTAAATACACCTAGCCTTCTGTGGTTATCTGTGAAGTTTGCGGGTTTTCTCATAGGAAATTCTAGCATTTGTAGTATGTTCAGTATTTTTGTCATCTGCTGGCAGATGACCCAGTATATCAATGATTGCTCACTTTTTTTTTTTTTTTTTTTTTTTTTTGGAATGTAATGTTGCTCAAATTATTATTTGAAAATAAATGTAGTGAGTGTTTTTCCAGTGGGGAGCTGATCTGGAGGAAGGGAGAAAGGAGAGGTAGGAAGGATGAGATTCTTGTAATGAAGTTGTGGTGTTAACGCTGAAAAGTTAAAGGTAAAATGTACCAGTTTGTCACAATTATGCTTCATATTGGCAGGTGTTCTGAACTTTCTGTTTGATAACTAGACATATAAATTTCAGTTCTTAAAGCTTTGCAGCCAATTTAAGGGCTCATTTATTTCCCTGACAGCAAGATATATATGCTGCCTGGCATAGTGGATGTCTGGGGCCAAATCCACCACTTTGTTGCTTGTGTGTCTCATGGGAAGTAAATAGTAGCAATTTTTCAGCACAGGCATACCGGCACAAGGTGTTTAGCAAATAAATGAGCGTAAGATGACCTGTGGTGTCCTGAAATTACTAAAATTCATGAATAATAAAATGATCTATAGATTGTTAGCAGAGGGCTATAGCAAAGGCTAATTTGCAGTCACTGAAGCTTTACAGGATAATTTGTAACTTTTGAAAATTTAATGACTTCATCAGTTTTTGCCTATTTTTTTTAACCAACATAATTGTCTGAAAGCTACCTTCAGCAGAGATCTTTTGCCTAGATAAAATCACAATCACCTATATCATCACACTGAGTACTTAACAGACTTTACCTGAAGAACTTTTTTTTCTTTCAGAAAGTTACTATAAAAAATATTTTTTTATCCTATGAAGATATATTTTTCATTTTGTTAAATCTTGTTAACTATGGAACAATAATTAAAAAAAATGAATTGATGGAGTACTGCAAAAGGAAGAGGAATTTAAAAAAAAAATACTCCAGTGAGCAAACTACAGCTCTTTGGAAATAAATGAAAGCACCCTAAAAAGCAATCAAAGAAATTATAAGGAAAATTAAAAGGCTAAGCCAATATTACGTAAATTCTGCAGCATTATTTAAGGCTTTGAAAGGAAAAGAAGGGACAAGAATGTACTTGAAAAAAAGGAAAAAAGAAAAGAATATCTTGATCTCACATTTCATTTATTTATTTAGGTTACCAACATATTCATACTGAAATAACCGAGAGAACAGTGACTGAAACCACAGTTGTTCTCTTCTTCACCTGAGCTACTGATCACCTCCTACAGTTATTTTGTTCTTCCAGTTTGAAACATTTTGAATTCTTTCCAATATATGACATCTTTGCACTTACACTCTTCAACATACACTAGAATTGGAGACAGCTTTGCATTATCTTGTGTGCTATTGCTGGAAAATTGGATGCAAGGCAATAATCAGGCACAGTTCAAACTCTTGACAATTCTGATTACATTCAGCACCACAGGAGTATGCTTAGCTCTGCAGTTTATCACTTATTTTTTAAACAATGTCCCTGTTTTAGCTTATCTGAATTCTCTGGTTTACCTGTCTCATGTATTTCCTTTACAAATTTAGAACAATGTACATTCTTTGCTAAACTTTTGTATGTCCCCCTTTCTACACATTGATGTCCACCCCTCAGTTGTATAATGGTAACTACAGATTAATGGTATCTCACTTTAGGTGGTATTTTTAAGAAAGAAAAGATCCACCTATTACTACCGAAGAAATAGTCCAACACTAGGATTTAATGGGACTAACACCTTCATATATGAAATGCAAGTATCAGAGAAATATTTCATTTACAGTGATAGACATTTCTTTCAAGAAACATTTGCACTGCGGTCTAGAAAAGCAAAAGTAGAAAATGGGAACATGCTCTCTGTAATCTCTGCTTTCTTTAAAATACATTCTTAATTAAGGGAGCTGAATTTTGAAACCATTTAAAAAGGAAAGCTAATTAACATCATTCTGTCAGTGTAGAGAAATAGTGACATTTGGCAGATACTTGAGAGGTACTTTAAGGGGATATTTACTACGACAATATTAGAAAAAGAGAAAGTACAAATGAAATACAGCAATATCTGGAAAATACAATTTAAAGAAGAAAGTATTCAAAGGAGGATAGGGAAAGATAAAATAAATGAAATGAGCAGCTAGCCTACTTATTTTACAATTTTAATTGCTTTCTAACCTTTAGAATACATCAGAAGGCAAAAAAAATGTTAAACATTCATTTATACAGTCTTCTTCGGTTTTATATTTTTAAAGTAGTTATTCTATGACAATGCAGAACAAATTTTTCTTTTTAAACTGTTCTTGAGTGATGATTGAAAATATATGACTTAGTAAGTACCATTCTGTGAATATTTATATTGCTCTTCAAGTTGTATTTTTGAGGAAAAAGAAAAGAAGAAAATCATGCATTTGCAGCAATGAGTTTCTCTAGACAATGGCCTTCCTGGATGAGACTACGCATAGGTAATCACAGTGACCTTGTTCTTTACAAAAGTTTTGCATAATGTTTATTGTAATCAGAGCATATGGAGCATCTAATTAATCCCAGAGCCTCAGAGCTGGTGCTTAAAACACAGTAAGTGGAATTTTTTCCTTAAAAAGGTCAAAACACATGCAGTATCTAGGGGATTTCGTTTTGTTTGTTTTATTCCCCTTCTCAGTTAGTAAGAAAATTCATCCTTCTGAGGTTTCTTGGGCAGAGTGTCTAGAAGGAGAATAAATAAAAAAATAATTGGGGAAAACAAATAAACAAACAAATAAACAAATGAAGGCAGGCTAGGGAATCGCTATCATGCCACCTTTATGAGTCTGCTTCTAAACTCCTTTTGCCCCTCCTCCATTTCATCTTACCTTGATCATGCTTCCCCAGGAAAAAAGGAAAGCTGCCTAAGCTGAAGGTAGTACCCCAGAAAATAACGTGGTCTGAGGTGAAGGTAGTAGAAAAATTAAGCAGAAGTATAATATTGTTTCTAACTTGCAGTATTTCCGCTTTTTTTCTTGATATTTTTTCCTGATTTTTGTTTTTCCTTTCATTCTATGAATTGACAGATTTGGTACTTTATCCTTTTTGTTTGTTTTTTTTGTTGTTGTTGTTGTTGTAGTTAAATCATTAATCATTTCTCATAGCATTCTAGCTATTTGATAGATTAAAAGCAGCTGTGAATGCTCCAGAAAAGATCAGCCTCTTGCCGACACTGTAAACCTGTGAGGGTGATATCAGACAAAGAGAGTGCACCTGAAATGCCTGCAAGCTTGAACACTGACACATTGTGCTGGTTTGGCCTGTTTGGCACCCAGAAGATTGAAACTCAATAAACACATAAGTCTCTAGGAAGTAACTTTTCAGATCATTCTAAGCTATAACATTGCTAAACTTTTCCAGTTGCAGAAAGTGTTTTTTGAATTTTTAAGTCTGCTGGATAACAACATTTACCCTAAAACTGCATGGCAAAGCTCATATGCTCTGTAGGTAAACAGAAATCAGTATTATCTACCAGGTTGAAGGAGAGACTCCTGCAGCACTGAAACGATAGAAGACATTGAATTTTTATATCATCTTATCACAATGTGAAGTTCACCTGCTCAATCAATCTCCTTACCAAGTTCTAAAATGAAATAATTGGCTTAACTGTGGAAGGAGAACGTAGCACAGACTTGACTACGTGACACATCTGTGAACTAAACCATTAAATCCATTTAATCAGTCACTGAATTTAAGTTGAAATCCTGATCTAGGAGTGGTTTTTCTATTGGGAACTGTGGCATGTGTCTCCACCAGAATTTTACCAGATTACATCCATACAGGTTGTCCTTGTCCTTAATTGCTTTCTTTGCACTAGGCAGACCGCACACTAATACAGCACTTTCTTTCACTACATCAACAGTGTACATGCCAGCACCACAGCTGACACTTCCAAGAGAAATAGACTGTGCCTGCTCAATAATGTTCAGGTAGGGAAATGCGTGAACCTCACCAAACAGATGCATTAGACCTATTAATTCTCTGGTCTGATAATTCTAATAGGCAGCATTCAAGCAAGTGAATTTAATGAGCTTAGTTTAGTAAAAGCAATTTCAGCTATTTTCACATATTTGAGTGCTATATTTCCTTGTTTCACCTTTTTAGTAAATCTCATTAAAACCACACAGACACAGTTAACTTTTTCAAATAGCCACACTTTACAGGAAATAAGTGAAAATAGAAAAGTATTCTGAGGACTTCTTTGAACAGAAACTCTTATCATTTATATATGTCTGAATAGGGCTCACTGGATCAGACCCTGAATTACAGTGTTGTTATGCTTAAGGCTATTATATATGTGCTTTATACACAGATTAATTAAAAAAGTAATTCTTTTTACCTGAGGGTTTTTCTTTTTTCCTTTTTTTTTTTTTTTTTTTTTTTTTTTAAGCAGAAAGTAACTGAAAATGTAATGCTATTTCTTGAATATCTGAATGCTGGTGGGTTTTTTTTCCAGTCACTAAAGATTCTGACAATTAAATGCTAAAGCTATAAATGTAAAGAACAGAGCCAGGCATCTGATTAAACTGCAAATGAAATTTTCCAGAGTAACTATAGGTCCTTGGAGGATTATTCATTTTAATATGTTAAACTAAATTGTATAGCTGAAATAGGTGCTTTAAGAAGGCAAACTTCCACATACAGTGTCTGTGCAAAGGAAACAAAACTTCTCTTATTTAGTATGGTACAACCATTAGTGATACCTTTGTCTGAGAAAGTCTAAGGATTTATACAATGAAAGAGTTGCATGGATGCATTTAACTGTGGGTACATGGTTAAATGATGCAACAAAAAGCTGTGTAGAGAAATACCCAAGATCATTAGTCATCTTTCATCTTCTCAGTCTATACATAGATTTTAAAATAAAAAAAACACATGGATTTTTAAATTTTCAAGAGATATGTTTCCATTAAAATATTTTCTATTTTGATCCTCCACCATACAAATGACAAAAAAAAAAATAAAATTACTAATGTCTTCAAGTGACATAAGACACCAAACTAGTCTAGCAAGAAAAAGAAATACTGTCTAGCTGGTCCTAAGGGCCATACCTATACTGGTGAATCTGCCAGCACTTCCCATATACAGGATCTGAAGATGTATTTTCCCACCTTCTGATTTCAGTCCCTCTCTTTGAGATCCAACAGCGACATTGCTGGAAGGCCATGTGTATGACGTGGAAGAGTCAGTTTTGCCATTACACATGGCTAAAGATCAGTCTAGGATGCTTGCGGAATGGGAAAGAAAGGGTTACCTATTTCCTCTGTTTGGTGAAATGGCAATTGTGATACATATATGGAAAAACATTTACAGGAAACACATTTACATTGTTTTTTCAGACACTTCATCACCTCCATGTTTAACCTATATTGCAGTATTTTTTTCCATTTTGCTAATAATCTATGTCTAAACCATAGACATTGAAACCACAGCATTAATACTGCAGAATAATGTTTTGTAAATTAATTTATATAACACCCACAGCCACAATAGTTGGCTCAGGCTGCAAATCTTCCCAAGAATCCAGGTAGATGCTTAGACAATTAATCCAAGCTAAATACCATGTTACTTTATGTAACATCCTACTACAACCACATTATTGTGGCTGCAAAGTATAAGCAAGGCATACTTCATTAGTCACTGGGTTAAAAAGTATAAAAAACTGTCACACAGTTTACATTCAAATAAATCTTACTTCCAGTAATTTTTCAGGACTGTGAGCAATCCCTTGGATTAAAAAAAAGTATTTTTGATACGTAGTATTATAAAAATACAGTAGCTAAATGTTTATACTTCAGTAATTTTAAGGAACTCACTATTACAAAAAATTACCTAAAACAAAAACACTGTTTGCCATTACATATTCACAGAATCATAAAATCACAGAATCACAGAATCAAATAGGTTGTAAAAGTCTTTTAAGTCATCAAGTCCAACTGTTACCCCACGACTGCCAAGTCCACCACTAAACTCTGTCACCAAGGGCCTCGTCTACATGGCTTTTGAGCACTTCCAGGTTTTTTGAACACTTCCAGGGATGGTGATTCCACCACTTCACTGGGAAGCCTGCTCCAGTGCCTGAAAAACCTTTCAGTGAAGAAACGTTTCCTAACATCCAATCTAACCTCCACTGGCACAACTTGAGGCAGCTGCTTCTTGTCCTATCCCTTGTTACTTGGGAGAAGAGACCAACACCCACCTCACTATAACCTCCTTTCAGGTAGTTGTAGAGAGCGATAAGGTCCCCCCTTAGCCTTCTCGTCTCCAGACTAAACTAACCCAGTTTCCTCAGCCACTCCTCACGGGACTTGTGCTCCAGACCCTTCACCACCTTTGTTGCTCATTTCTGGACCTGCTCCAGCACCTCAATGTCTTTCTTGTATTGAGTGGCCCAGAACTGAGCATAGGATTCAAGGTGCGGCCTCACCAGTGCCGACTAAAGGGGATGATCACCGCCCTGGCCCTGCTGGCATGTAATCTCTGATACAGGCCAGGATGCTATTGCCCTTCCTGGCTGCCTAGGCACAAGCTGAGCTCATGTTCAACAGCTGTCAATCAGCATCTTCCCCTCCCACAGGTCCTTTTCCACCACGCAGCTTTCCAGCCATTCTTCCCAAGCCTGGAGCATTGCATGGGGTTGTTGTGGCCCAAGTGATTGTTGAACATCATATCACTGGCCACAGCCCATTGATCCAGACTGTCCAGATTCCTCTGTAGAGCCTTCTTATTCTAAAGCAGATTAATGTAATTGAATATTGAATTTTTTATTGAAACAACTGCAATTTAAATTGTTATTGAATCATAATTTCACACTCCTGCTACAGAATGTTGTGTTCTGAGTTACTTTTGATGGTAAATGCAGTCTTTTAACACATCTTTGGCTTCATGCCTCTCTCTGCAGCAATTAATGACCACAAAACCCAGATAACTGTGCAAGAAGTGTTTGTACCAACACAGCGGGTATGGACAGCTTTTGACAGAACTGACACATCTACTGGGAAGTCACAGTAGATACTGTGCTTCAGGATAACAGGTGTATACTTTGAATTGCACAGTACAACTTTCTTTTGTACTGTGATAGAGGTAAGGCTCCATTCATGGACAGCAGTTCATTGTACCATATAGCCTGCACAAGAGCTTTGAATCAAACAGACCAAGAAATAAAAAGGAGAGGGGACTAAAGACACAGCTTTTAATTATAATGAGAGGCAGTTAGTTTGGCACCGTTACGTACTGCAGTAAGAACCATGCTGAGAATCACAGCCTATTTTTTTTCTGATGCTGACTGACTCCTCCTGTGACCTCAGCCAAATTAATTAGGGCCTAATTCTGTCAACTTTAGTCACAGTGATTAATTCTTAACTGAGTGAGTAATCACATATATATCAGAAATTCGGGAAGTAAGCTGAATCTTTCATGAATAGCAGGAGGGTGAAGCCACTCAAAAATTGATCCCTTTCAGTATGAAATGTATCTCACTGATGTCCCCAGAAATGTTCTGTATACAGAACTACAATGGAAGTTTAAAGAACTAGTTATTTCTTTTTGCTGGGTTGGTTCAAAATTTTCTGCCTCTGTCCAATAGTGCTAATATTGTCCTTGGACTTCAGATACTTGTAAATTATATCATCCTACATGTTACATGACTGCAGAGCATAATGCATGATAGGGAGTTGTCAAATCTGGTAGCCTGATAAAAGCAAAGCTGCAGCAGCCCCATGCCTTCAGGTCCAACTGTTAGTGAGGCTGGGCATGTATTCCCAGTAGGCACATAAACACAGAGCACAGATATACATCACTTTATATACACAGCTAGCCACACAAATCAGCACAGATGGAAACATTCATCACTCTCACAGTCACAAACAGCACCAAAAGCATTATCCTTTTCCTGTCTCTGGCTATATGTGTTTTTGTGTATATATGCATATATATGTTTAGCTGTGTATACACATACATATATGTACCTCGTGGATCTCTCCAGCAGCTGAGCTCATTCAGTTTGCCCTTGGATCCCAGTCTCTCCAGCTGCTAGCCCCTGGACGTATGAGCCCTCAGGACTACAGTCCGACTCCAGTTGCTACTATAGAGAATTGCACACATGCACACAAAGACATACATATAAACAGTGAACTCTCAGACCCCATGATCCCTCCAGCAGCTCTCTGGGAGTCATCTGGTCCCTCTGTTAGCCAGATTCTGCTGCAGTCTCACCCTTAGACACCACACACTTGTCTGGCTCCCAGGTCACTCCACCTACTCAACAGGCTTATCTGGCTTGATATGCACTAGTGATCACACACGCATACCCACACTTTCCCCAGTTGTTGGTACTATAGACATATGGGCTTCTGATCTCTGGTCTGACTCCACTTGCTGGCTTTCAGCCCCCAAATACACATCTGCACAAAGGAAAGAGTTTGAAGTAAATTTAACAAAAAGGTAAGCCAGACTATTTTGATCAAGTGCAGGCCATGGCTGAAAACATTGCAATATAATGCAAACTATTTACATGCAAACATCCCCTTTTATCGGCTTGCCTCTCTATTTTTCCCATGCTTGTTCCTCCCCATATCACCTAGATCTATCCCTCTATCCCTTTCCCTGCCTTTGGTTCCTCCTCTAAACATTCTGTAGTAAGTCTTCTGTCACCATAATGTTCTTCTCTTGTATCACATAATGTGTTGCAAATGACCTAGGTAGTGAATCATCTTCATTCTGTAAAACAATCTGAAAGATCTTCCCTTTGCTTCATGCAATGGGTGCCACATCTGGACCATGAAGCTGAAGTTGTCCTGGGACAGCCTGATGAGTGGCCTGGACAGAGTATCCCTTCCTCTGAATCTATAACTTGGGTCCCTACTTGCATTGTGCTCCTGTGCTCATCTGAGCTGATGGCCCTGTGATGAACTGATGATCCCCATGATGGGTCCAGGTGTAGCCTAGCAGCTTTCCCTTATGCTTCTCTTCCTCTAGACTCCTTTGTGTGTGTGGAGATAATCCTTTTAGTGGAAAACCTAAAAACTGGCTCTTAAATGTGATATTTTTCCCTACATAATTGTGGCACTCTTTTTTTAACATTTAGGAATTACAGTCTGAAAAGGCCATGGAAAAAAAATAAACCAAACCAAAACCTCAACAGGACAAAAGGATAGAAACGGCATAAGTGAGTGAGGAATGCAAACTAAATGTAACCGAGGAACCTTGAAAAGTATAGCATACAAGTCAGAGTAGCCTTGGGTAACTCAAACTTTTGTATTTAGCATTTATATAGTCAATAACCTCAATTGACATTGACCTTGTGAGCAAAACGGGGCAATATTTTCACTTGGGTGAACTGTTATTGGAGAGTTTCTCTAGTGTATTAGGCACAAACATGCCTTCCATCAATATCAAGTACATGCTATCTTTTTCATCAATTTTCTTTTATTTTGTGCTAACATTGTTATTGTGGTCAGTACAGGGAAAAAAAATTACTTTGTCTGAGAGTTAACGTCATCTCTGACATAATAGTATTGAAATCAACTGTCTTTGCTGCATTTTTTCTTTGTAGGAAGCTCTAGACATTTATTTCACAGGCAATAAAGTAGGCCATTAAGACAAAAGGGAAAAAAAAAAAAAAAAGAAAAAGGCTATTTTATTGTTATTCTTTTTAAATTTTAATATTAATTTCTCTATAATAATTTTCAGGTGTGAATCTCCAGTTTGAAAGCTCCTAAGTGCAGTCTGAAGTGTTATAGATAAAATGCAACTAATATACATATTCAGCTGACCTGCAAGTGAGAAGGAGCATTGAGGGAATGTCCTAACACATGACTTTTGCTGTACTATAATTCAAAACAAATGTGTGACAGTAGTGGTACTGACAAGCCAAACAGCCACATATATCAATTGATAGGAGTTAAAAGAGACCAGTCATACCAGAAACATGGTGGCTGTTTTGTACATTACACAGCAACTGGGTTTGCTCAGTCTGCTCTACCAGGAATGAAAGAAGTTTGTTTCAAGCCCACTGTTAGAACGTATTTCTAGAATACATTAAAATTGCAGCCAGAACTTTTGATTGCTTTTTAGAACTAAGACTTCATTTTAAATTTCTACTTCATTCCAGAAAAACCTGTTCATGTCCACAGAAATTAGTTCTTCTGTGATGCTGGTTCAGCCATGCGTGGAAATGTCTGAGAAGAAATGTTACCTGCTTCTTTTTTCTGAAACTTTTTACCTGCCCACAGTCCTCCTTAAAGCTGGAAGAAAGAAAAACAGTATTAATAGACTTACTAGAATTAGGTAAAAATAGATGCTGCTGAGTGGAAGAAAGAAGGGACATGTCTAACTGGAGCAGTTGTCCATATTACACTCAATATGGACAAACAGTTCATTAATGCCATTCTATCTTGCATGTGAACATTTAGTGCTTACATATAAAGGCAAGTTGTTCCATTTCAGGAAAGTGCCACTCAAACAGAAAGTAAAGACAGGCTAATATACAATCAAATGTTTGTATATCTTGATGTGAAGAGGAAAAAAGAAAAAGTAAAATAGAAAAAAAAAAAAACAGACTATGGGGAGGATGATCTTAAAAAAGGCCTGTAACTATCCATTACAGACTATTGAATCTAACAGGAAGAAAGTGAATATATGTGAAATACTGGTAAAAGATTTGTATATATTAATATTCCAATTCATCTTTCATATTTTAGAGATGTCCATATACATCAGGAAAAGGACCTTTCACTGTTTATAACCTTAAACCTTGAAGCTGTCTCCCCTACAATTGCAAAATAGAATGGTCTTCTTTATCTTGATCAGAATGAGCTTTATACTCACGGGAATGTTGTCAGCATAGGCTCTTTTTCTGATTTTAAGACTGAAAACTTACTGTTTATTTTTTGCAGCAGCTTCAGTATCTTCACAAAAGAAATTACATGCCTTTACATCTCCAAGAAAACTCTATTACAGGTTTTATCTTAGTGGAGTTAACTCAGAAACAATAAAAAACAGAAATACTAGCACACTTAAAGGTCCGATAATGAATATAGGCCATCAGAATTTGAAAACATATTCAGGTTGGATATGAAGAATTTGGGGTGAGGGGAGACAGAAACCATGTCATCTGTAGATAACTGTGAGGGAGAGAACACATATGGGAAAACTAGCAAATTAGCTATTTGGAAATTGCAAGCATGGCACATTAAAAATTAAATCCTATCGCTTACATGGAAAAAAAACACAAAACATCTAGAATGCCTGGTATACACCTCTCCTTCAGGGAGGTATTGCTTTACTTTTGGCCTGTGTTATTTGACCAGGCAAGGATTCTGTTTGCCTCTTCTGAAGAACTTTCCCGTTTCCCATTATTAGTTTATGTCCTTCATTGTTGCTTTATGCCCACAGTATGTCTACTAATGATCAGATCAATTTGATATTACCTACTGATTTAACTGTCCCAAAGCCAGATAAAGGAGGCATCATGGTCCCAATATACTTTTCAGGCAGAGTATCTTAAGCATACTGAAATTCCATGGTTTGTGGCTTTGATAAGATGATACATATTGCTCCCACAGCTTCTCATAAATGCCAAAGAATATTGGAAAAAAAAAAGAATAGTAACTTTGTAATTTCCTTTCATATTGAGGAGGTAGAATATTTTGATAAACATCTGTTTTATGGCCAAAGCTAACTTTATTAACTCTCTCTTTAAAACACTTGTCTCCCACTCTTTGTATTTTGAGTACGGCTTCTCCAAGATCTTTCTTCTTTCAATCTGCCATCTCTGCAGGAATCCCTTCTACTCTTTTTTCCTGGCCTTGGTCTACCTATTTTTATTTTATTCCTTCTCTCCCTTTATTTCTCTGAATTTACCACTCAAAAGTGTATCTTGGGGAAGGAGTAGGAGTGAGGGAGGGGAAGAAAGATAAAAAAGTATCTCTGTTATTATTACTACTACATGAAAGAGAATAGGAGAAAAAAAACTTCCTTCACCTTCCCTACTACTCTTCTTCATATTATTAGGATTTAAAAGATTTAGTGTTTTTCTTTTCTAGTTCAGAAAATACAGACAAAACCTTGCAACAAAACAGCTCAGTAGAGGCCTGACAGAATTCAGGTTAAGTCCTCTCTTCCATTTTTGAGAAGGGTTCCCAGATGTTGGGACTTCTTATTTGCTTAGGTTATGTCTCAAGGCCAAGAGTTTATGCTTCTCTCCATCCTGCACATTCTTGCAAAATCTTAGAGGAGTTGCAGCAATCAGGGATTTTCAGTTCTTAGGTTCTCGCCCCCTAATCAGCTCAGGCATAGCAAAAGCTTCTCAAGCAGAGGGATGAGCTCTATCAGTGAATTATTAGCAGGGGCTCCCAGACCTCACAAATTCTGGACTCAGTCTGAGCCAGAAGTTTCTGACGGTTATAGGAGTTGGATCTCTCCCAGCTATCTGTATTTTAGCAGTAATAAAACAGTCTGTCTCAATTTTTCAGCCATTTGGGTAGGAAAAATTCTGTGGAGATCTTAAAAAAAAAAAAAAAATCTGTTTACATGTGTCTGTAACCATATGGTACTAATCCCTCCTTACACCTAGACTTTTCACATCTGTGCTTTAGGAACCTGATAATATTATAAAACTGTAGTGTCTGTAGTCAAAATAAAGAAACATCTTTAGAGATACAGATGAATGAAGGATAGAAAAGAGTGTAACAGAGGTTTAAACCAACCTTATTATTACACTGTAGTGAGTAATACATGTTCTACACCATAGCAGAAGTGGAGGCCTGGTGGCTGTGCAACCTTTACGTCTCTGGACTGTGGTTTCATTTATCTCTGGCTTCATTTTTTACAGATTTCAGTAGGGTTTTAGATATCACATGCTAGTATTTTACTAAGAAAAGACACTACTACATTGCAAAACTCCCAGTGCACAGGTGGTGTTAAAAATACATTCATATTTTAATTAATGCACTGGTCCTAAAACTAAAGCGGTACCAAAAAAAAAAAAAAAATCTCTAAGCAGAGTTTTATTGCTTTTTTTTTTTTTTTTTTTTTTATTTTGTAGCAAACATATATTCTAAAGTAATTAGAAAACGGCAAAGTTTCCAAAATGTTATGACACTCTCGACTGGACCTGCCCAGGAGCCGGCAGCTCCGCGGACGCGAGCCGCTGACTCACAGGGGGCGGAGCCAGGATCAGCAGCACCAACCCTGAGTGGGTAAAAACCTGCCCCAGGGAGCGCGGCGAGCAAAGCGGGACGGGGCAGTTCGCGCGGGCAGGCGAGCGGGATGGTGAGCGCCCGTTGTATGGGCAGGGCCCGGCCCGGGAGCTCTGCTCTGTCTGCCCCGGCGGTGGCCAGCGTAGGCACCCAGACAGAGCCGATGAGAGGGGAGGCTGCAGTGCAGAGCTCGGGGTGTAGAGGGTGCCTGCACTGGGCTTATGAGGGAAAGGAGCACGATGGGCAGGGCTGAGCTCGGTGCTCCCTGACGGAGGTCCTCCTGAAGCAGGGGCTGAGCTGCGGAATGCTATTAGCGGGCTGCAAGATGTCAGGGTAGCTGAGAGGAAGCAGGGCTGCTTGCTTCAGCCCCATACTGTGCGGGGGCCTCAAGTTTCCCTTCCAACTCATGAAGGAAAGAAGGAGGCCACCAACCCGGGAAATTGGGAATTGGTGGCAAAGAAAAATAACAAAAGAAGGAGGAAAAGGACAATTAAAAGCAAGGAGCTTCCTCCTAAATCTGTTGTCCCCACGCAGAACCGCTTTGCTGTCCTGCAGGAGACTAACAAGGAAACGCACTTGCACCACAAACAGCCAGATTATGCATGGGTTAAGATCTCTACTGGCGCTACAAAGAAAAAGCGGCGGGTCGTAGTAATAGGGGACTCTATTTTGAAAGGGACGGAAGCACTCGTCTGTCAGCCTGACCCCGTCTCGAGGGAGGTGTGCTGCCTACCAGGGGCACGGATCAGAGATGTTACAGAGAGGCTGCCTGCTCTAGTATGTTCCACAGACTATTACCTGCTCCTGGTGATCCATGTGGGTGTTAGGGATATAGGTAGTAGTAGACTGGGGACCATAAAGAAAGACTACAGAGCCCTGGGAGAGGTGGTTAGGGTCTCTGGTGCTCAGATAGTCTTTTCGTCAATTCTCCAGGACACAGGGGAGGACCAAGAAAAAGCTAGGAGGATTGGCCAGGTCAATAGATGGTTAAAAGGGTGGTGCCATAGTCAGGGGTTTGGGTGTCTTGAACATAAGACTGAAGTTAGTAGGCCAGGTCTACTGGGGGCTGGCGGAGATGCTCTGGTAAAGAAGGGGAAGAACAGTTTTGGTAGGAGACTTGCCAGTCTGGTCAAGGAGGCTTTAAACTAGATCTGTTGGGGGAGGGGGGCATCATTCCATCCCAACAAACCCAGTCAGTTGCCAGAACCTATAATAAATGCTCGGAACAATGTAGATATATTCCAGCTGCTCCAGCCAAGGAGCCAGCTTCAATTGGAGCTCGTCTCAGATGCCTCTATACAAACGCCCGTAGCATGGGGAACAAACAAGAGGAATTAGAGATGTGTACACATCTACGGGGGTATGATATAATAGGCATCACAGAAACATGGTGGGATGGCTCCTATGATTGGAGCGTTGGAATGGAAGGTTACAGGCTCTTTAGAAAGGACAGGCCTGGCAGGCGGGGAGGGGGAGTTGCCCTTTATGTTAGGGATAGTCTGGAGAGTATGGAACTCTGTCTGGGGGCAGGTGAGCAGTTTACAGAGAGTTTGTGGGTCAGGGTTAAAGGGAAAACAGCTGTGGGAGACATTACTGTGGGAATCTGTTACAGGCTGCCTGATCAAGGAGAACCTGTGGATGAAGCACGCTACAGACAGATAGGAAAAGCCTCACGCTCACAGGCCCTTGTTCTCATGGGGGATTTCAACCACCCTGACATCTGTTGGAACGATGGCACTGCACGGCATAAGCAATCCAGGAGGTTCCTTGATTGTGTGGAAGACAACTTCCTTCTGCAAGTAATAGAGGAGCCGACAAGGAGAGGTGCCATGCTTGACCTTGTGCTCACCAACACGGAAGGGCTGGTTGGAAATGTGACGCTTCAGGGCAGCCTTGGATGCAGTGATCACAAGATGGTCGAATTTGAGATCCCCAGGACAGTGAGAAGAGCGTGTAGCAAGCTCACTGCCCTGGACTTCAAAAGAGCAGACTTTGGCCTCTTCAGGAGCCTGCTTAGTAAGGTTCCATGGGATATAGCCCTGGAGGGCAGGGGGGCGCAAGACTCTTGGTTGATATTCAAGGATCACCTGCTACAAGCTCAGGAGTGCTGCATCCCAACTAGAAGAAAGTGCAGCAGGAGGGCCAGGAGACCTCCTTGGATGGATAAGGAGCTGCTGAGGAAAATTCAAACGAAAAAAGAGGCTTATAAAAAAATGGAAGCAAGGATAGGCGGCCTGGGTAGGGTACAGGGATGTTGTTTGGGAAGCTAGGGACCAGGTTAGGAAGGCTAAGGCCCAGTTAGAATTAAACCTAGCCAGGGATGTTAAGGATAATAGGAAGGGATTCTACAGGTACGTAGCAAACAAAAAACAGACTAGGGACAAAGTAGGCTCCCTGAGGAAGCTTTCGGGAGAACTGGCTACACAGGATTTGGAGAAGGCTGAGGTTCTGAATGACTTCTTCGCCTCGATCTTCACTGGCAAAGGCTCTGACTGCACCACCCAGTTCTTAGAAAGTAGATGCAGGGACTGTGAGAATGAAGACCTTGAGCCCACTGTAGGAGAGGATCTGGTTCGAGACCATCTTGAAAATCTGAACTCACACAAGTCTGTGGGACCTGATGGAATCCATCCATGGGTCCTGAAGGAGCTGGCGAATGAAGTTGCTAAGCCACTGGCCATCGTATTTGAAAAATCATGGCAGTCAGGTGAAGTTCCCGATGACTGGAAAAAGGGAAATACAACCCCGATTTTCAAGAAGGGGAAAATGGAAGACCCGGGGAATTACTGACCAGTCAGTCTCACCTCTGTGCCTGGCAAAATCTTGGAGCACATTCTCCTGGACAACATGCTAAGGCACATGAAAAACAACAAGGTGCTTGGTGACAGCCAGCATGGCTTCACTAAGGGGAATTTCTGCCTGACCAATTTGGTGGCCTTCTATGATGGGGCTACAGAATTGATGGATAAGGGTAAAGCAGTTGACGTCATCTACCTGGACTTGTGCAAAGCGTTTGACACTGTCCCACACGACATCCTTCTCTCTAAATTGGAGAGATATCAATTTGATGGATGGACCACTTGGTAGATAAAGAACTGGCTGGATGGCCGCACACAAAGAGTTGTGGTCAATGGCTCGATGTCCGGCTGGAGACCGGTAACGAGTGGTGTCCCTCAGGGATCAGTGTTGGGACCGATCTTGTTTAACATCTTCGTCGCTGACATGGACAGTGGGATTGAGTGCACCCTCAGCAAGTTTGCTGATGACACCAAGCTATGTGGT